>NC_045434.1:79341482-79446998 GCF_002776525.5 Piliocolobus tephrosceles
GGCGTCTGTAGTCCCAGCTACTCCGGAGGCTGAGGCAGGAGAACTGCGTAAACCTGGGAGGCGGAGCTTGCAGTTAGCTGACATCTGGCCACTGCACTCCAGCCTGGGCGACAGAGCGAGACTCCGTCTCAAATTAAAAAAAAAAAAAGAGGCTAAATTTTCCTGCCTGTGTAATGAGAGCAAACAAGAATGGTGGAGGTTGGCAATGGATCGTGCATAATTAACCAGTACTCCTTGCCTCACATATACACAAACCAATACAGCTTCATCAGGCTCTCTGAAGAGATCAAACTTTAAAAGGACCATGCAGATAATAAACACCACTATGAGAAGTGGAGAAGAGTTTCCACATGAACAGCAGTTAAGCATGGGTCGGTTAGTCCTGATGGAAAGGCAGGTCCCATTCTGAAGAGATGAGGGATGGCCCCTGTTGCCCTCAGTCAGGACAATAATAAGCAATAAGAAATCACTGAAGGTACAAAACTCATTGGTTATAGTAAGTACACAGACAAATAAGATACTCTTAACACTGTAATTGTGGTATGTTAACCACTCGTATCTTGAGGAGGAAGACTAAAACACAAACCTATCAAAAATAATAACTACAACAACTTTTTAAAAGTTAGAAGTATAAAAAATATAAACAGAAACAACAAAAAATTTAAAAGTGGGGTGGTAGAGTTAAAGTGTACAGTTTTTATTAGTTTTCTCTTAGCTATTTGTTTGCTTGTTGTTGTTTGTGATCAGAATTAAGTTGTCATCCATTTAAAATAACAGATTATGTTATCTGCAAGTTTCATGATAACCTGAAATCCAAAAATCAAAACAGATACACAAAAAATAAAAAGTAAGAAATTAAAACATACCACCAGACAAAATCACTTTTACTCAAAGGAAGACAGAAAGGAAGGAAGGAAGGAAGAGAAGACCACAAAATAATAAGAAAACAAATAACAAAATGGAAGTAGAAAGTCCTTATTTATCAATAATAAAATTGAATGTAAATAGACTAGACTCTCCAATAAAAAGACACAGAGTGGCTGAATGGATTTTTAAAAAAACAAGACCCAGCCTCATGCTGCCTACAAGAAGACATTTCACCTATAAAGACACACACAGAGGGAAAATAAAAGAATAGAAAAAGATATTCCATGCAAATGGAAACCAAAAAAGAGCAGGATAGCTATACTTACATCAGACAAAATAGATTTTAAGACAAAAACTATAAAAAGAGACAAAGAAGGTCATTATATAATGATATAGGGGTGAATTCAGCAAGAGGATAAAGTAACAATTATTAATATACATGCACTCAACCCTGGAGTACCCAGATATATAAAGCAAATATTATTAGAGCTAAAGAGAGAAATAAACCCTAAAGAGATAAATCCTAAATAGCTAAAGAGAGCGCTAATATAATAATAGCTGGGGAAGCTGGGGACCTCAGCTTCCTACTTTTAGCACTGGAAAGATCATCCAAACGGAAAATCATCACAGAAGCCTAAGACTTAATCTGCACTATAGACCAAATGAACCTAATAGATATTTACAAAACATTTCATCCAATACCTGCAGAATATATCTTTTTCTCCTCAGCACAAGGATCATTCTTAAGGACAGACCATATATTAGGCCGAAAAACAAGTCTTAAAAATTTCAAAAAAAATCAAAATCACATCAAATATCTTCTCTGATAACAGTGGAATAAAACTAGAAATCAGTAACAAGAGGAACTCTGGAAATGATACAAACATACAGAAATTAAACAACATGCTCTTTAATGACCAGTGGGTCAATGAAGAAATTAAGAAGAAAATTCAAAAATTTCTTTAAACAAATGAAAATGAAAATACAAAAAAACCTGTGGGATACAGCAAAGGCAATACTGAGAGAAAAGATTATAGCAATAAGCACCTACATCAAAAAAGTAGAAAATCTTCAAATAAACAACCTAATGATGCATCTGAAAGAACTAGAAAAGCAAGAAATAATCAAACCCACAATCAGTAGAAAACAGAAATACTAAAGATCCAAGCAGAAATAAGTGAAATTTAAACAAAGAAAAAGAGAATATAAAAGATCAACAAAACAAAAAGTTGGTTTTATGAAAAGGTAAACAAAATTGACAAACCTTTAGCTGGACTAAGGAAAAAAGAGGGAATGCCAAAATAAAATCAGAGAAGAAAAATGAGACATTACAACTGATACCACAGAAATTCAAGGGATCATTAGAAACTATGAGCAACTATATGCCAAGAAATTGGAAAACCTAGAAGAAATGGATAAATGCCTAGACACATACAACCTATCAAAATTGAACCATGGAGAAATCCAAAACCCAAATAGACCAATAACAAGTAATGAGATTAAAGATGTAATAAAAAGTTTCCTATCAAAGAAAAGCGTAGGACCTGATGGCTTCACTGCTGAATTTTAAGAAACGTTTCAACAAAAACAAACACCAATCCTGTTCAAAGTATTCCAAAAACTAGAAGAGGAAGAAATACTTCCAAACACATTCTACAAGACCAATATTACCCTGATACTAAAACAGGACAAAAACACAAACACACACACACACACACAAAACTACAGGCCGATATCTCTAATGAACATCTATGCAAAAATCCTCAACAAAGCACTACTAAACTGAATTTAACAACAAATGAAAAAATCATTCATCATAACCATGTGGGGTTTATCCCAGGGATGCAAGAATGGTTCAACATACACAAATCAATCAACATTGATATCAACAGATCATATTAATCAATCATATTAACAGAATGAAGGACAAAAACCACATGATTGTTTCTATTGATGCTGAAAAGGCATCCAATAAAATTTAACCTCCCTTTATGATAAAAACCCTAAAAAACCTGGGAGTAGAAGGAAAATATTTCAACACACATAGCTGTGGACAGATGCACAGCTAGTATCATACTGAATGGGCAAAAACTAAAAGCTTTTCCTCTACGCTCCAGAACAAGACAAGGATGCTCACTTGTACCACTAGTGAAAGTACTGGAAGTCCTAGCTAGAGCAATCACACAACAGAAAAATATAACGAGCATCCAAATTGGAATAGAGAAAGTCAAATTATCCTTTTTTGCAAATAATTTTTATTTAGAATTACCTAAAGACAACACTAAAAAACTGTTAGAACTGATAAATTCAGTAAAGTTGCCATGAAACAAAATCAACATACAAAATTTAGTAGCATTTCTATATGCTAAGAGCAAACAATCTGAAAAGGAAAACCCATTTTCAATAGCTGCAAATAAAATACAATACATAAGAACAAACTTAACCAAAGAAGTGAAAGCTATTTTTAAAATGATGAAAGAAATTGAAGAGGACACAAAAAATTGGATAGATATTCCATGTTCATTTGGAAGAATCAATATTGTTAAAATGTCCATACTGCCCAAAGCAATCTACAGATTCAATGCAATTCTTATCAAAATACCAATGACATTCCTCACAGAAATAGAAAAAAAAAACTCAAAATTTATATAGAACAGCAAAAGACCCAGACTACTCAAAGCCATCCTGAGCCAAAAGAACAAAACTGAAAGAATCACATTACCTGAATTCAAATTATAGTACAGAGCTATAACAACTAAAACAGCACAGTACTGGCAAAAAAAAAAAACAAACACATAGACCAATGGAACAGAATAGAGAACCCAGAAATAAATCTATGTGTCTACAGTGAACTCACTTTCAACAAAGGTTCCAAGAATATACATAGGAGAAAGAGTCTGTTCAATACATCATGCCGGGAAAACTGGATATCCACACGCCAAACAATCAAAGTAGACCCCTATCTCTCACTGAGACAGCCAGGTGGGAAGAGCTCCCTGACAGAAACTCCCATGACCTGCAAGCTGGGAGGAAGGCTCCCTGTGGGGGAGCCTCCAAAGTTCCTGCAGTTTGCAGTGCGGAGGCGCCTGGCCCCACCTCTTCCTGTGTGGAACCTGAGATTCAAACTGCCAGGCAGGAAGCGTACCAGCAGGGACTCTGACTTTGCAGAGGGTCTCTGTTTTCCTTCTTTTCCCTTTTCACCCAATAAAACCTTGCCTTATTCACCCTTTAAATTGTCTGTGAGCCTAAATTTTTGTGGCCGTGTGACAAGGGTCCCATCTTTAGCTGAACTAAGAAAAAGTCCTGCAACATCACCATACACAAAAATCAAATCAAAATGAATTAAAGACTTAAATCTAAGACTTCAAACTCTGAAACTACTAAAACACTGAGGAAACTCTCCAGAACATTGGTCTGGGCAAAGATTTCTTGAGTAATACTTCAAAAGCACAGGCAACCAAACTGAAAATGGACAAACGGGATCATATCAAATTAAAAAGCTTCTGCAAAGCAAAAGATACAATCAACAAGGTAAAGAGACAACCCACAGAATGGGAGAAAATATTTGCAAACTATCTGTCTTACAAGGGATTAATAACCAGACTATATAAGGAACTCAACTCACCAGGAAAAAAAAATCTAATAATCTGATTTTAAAATGTGCAAAAGATCTAAACAGACATTTCTCAAAAGAAGATATACAAATAGCAAATAGGTATACGAAAACATACTCAAATCACTAATCATCAGAAAGAGGCGAATCAAAACTACAGTGAGATATCATCTCAACCCAGTTAAAATGCCTTTTATCCAAAAGACAGGCAGTAATGAATGTTGGCGAAGATGTGGAGAAAGGGGAACCCTCATATACTGTTGGTGGGAATGTAAATTAGTACAACCACTATGGAGAAGAGTATGGAGGTTCTTCAGAAATCTAAAAATAGAACTACTATACAATCCAGCAATCTCACTGCTGGGTATATACCCAAAAGAAAGGAAATCAGTATATTGAAGATTTATCTGTACTACCATGTTTCTTGCAGCACTATTCACAATAACGAAGATTTGGAATCAACCAAAGTGTCCATCAATAGATGAATGAGTATAGAAAACATGGTACATATATACAATAAAATATTATTCACTCACGAAAGAAAATGAAATCCTGCCATTTGCAACAACATGGATGGAACTGGAAGACATTATGTTAAGTGAAATAAGTCAAGCACAGAAAGATAAATTTTGTATGTTCTCACTCGTATGTGGAAGCTAAAAATAAAACAATTGAACTCATGAAGATAGAAGGTAGAATGATGGTTACCAGAGGCTGGAAGGGTATTGGTGAACAGGGCAAAAAGTGTGGATGATGAATGAATGCAAAAATATAGTTCAATAGAATAATATCAGATATTTGATGGCACAACAGAGTGACTACAGTCAACAATAATTTATTGTATATTTTACAGTAACTAAAAGGGTAGAATTGGAATGTTCCTAACACAAATAAATAATAAGTGCCTGACATGGTAGATAACCCAATTAAACTAATGTAATTATTACATACTGTATGCCTGTATCAAAACATCACATGTACCCCATAAACACATATGCCTACAATATAATCATAAAATTAAAAATGAACTTAATAAAAAAATAAACTGTGAAATAGGATAAAGAGGATTAGATGTAGACTGAAAAATGTGGATTTGCCTCCTCATTCTCTGTTTCACAGTTGAATGACTTCCTCATCTAGTCAACCTTAGTTCCCCATTTGTAAGATGAAGATAATTCCAAGAATACTGCAAACTAGGTAATATTTGCTAAAGGTGATTTAAAAATATATAAAAGGGTACTACTAACCTATGAAAACCGGAACCCCGAATTAATCAACATCTGAAAAAGTAGATATAGAGAGATATTATGGAATGTTAACAAATTTTACAAAGAAATTCGTAATACTCTATTTTGCTTTTAATCTGTCTGCTTAAATCTGAGATAAGAAAGGAGAGAAGAATCAACTCAAGACTAAAGAAAACTTTTGTTTCTAACAATGTAACCAAATAAATATTATTAAAAACCTCTTCAGCTGGGCACAGTGGCTCACACCTGTAATCACAGCTACTCAGGAGGGAGAGGCAGGAGAATTGCTTGAACCCCGGAGGCGGAAGTTGCAGTGAGCCGAGATTGCACCACTGCATTTCAGCCTGGGCGACAGAGAGAGATTCCATCTCAAAAAATAGTAATAAAAATTAAGAAAAAAAAACCTCTTGATGTAGAAATTTTTAATAATAAAGACCAAAAATATCTTTAAATACGTAGTTAAACTTGAAAGAAACTAAGAAAACACTCCAGGGGTTAGTTGGTTGGTTTAAGAAAAGGAGCTGTCCAGCACGGTGGCTTACACCTGTAATCCCAGCACTTTGGGAGGCCAAGGCAGGTGGATCATGATGTCAGGAGTTTGAGACCAGCCTGACCAACATGGTGAAACCCCGTCTCTACTAAAGATACAAAAAATTACCTGAGCGTGGTGGCACATGCCTGTAATACCAGCTACTCAGGAGGCTGAGACAGGAGAATTGCTTAAACCCAGGAGGTGGAGGTTGCAGTGAGCCAAGATTGCGCCATTGCACTCCAGCCTGGGCAACAGGACGAGACTCCATCTCAAAAAACAAAACAAAACAAAACAAAAAATGAAAAGGAGCTGGAAAGCAGAATGGTAATCTGATGTTGAAGCTATGGTTGCCTAAGAAACAGCTACAGTTTCAGAATCAAATCAGCTTGGATACTGAGAATCTCCCAACGTCAGGATGTTACCTTGGACTATCTGAGGGTGATGACTTAGGACATAGACCCTTTTTGCCAATAAAACCAATACCCTATAAGAGCTACATCTCATTGACAGGGGAAACAGAAAAATTCCTTCACCAACAACAGAGAACTCCTAAGTCTCAATCTAAGATCCAGGTGGGAAAAAAATAGAGACTTTTTTCCTAAGAATTCACAACCACAGTCTAACCTCCCATGGATCTGAGTGTCATATTTATGTTACTTATGTGATCCAGGAACCCCAAGGAAAAAATTTAATTAAAGTAATTCAAAGTAGGTGCTGTCTTTGGGTACTTAGAAAAAGTAAATATAAATGCTCTAGGATATACCCTTCATATAAAGCATTACAAATGATATACACTTCATAGAGACACTGCAAAGACCTGACAGAGACACACCAAAATGAACGCATAACCTAAAACTAAAAAACTCTTATGTAAACATGATATTGTAAATGAGAGGTAGCAGAATTAGATCTTCAAGGACTTTGGGCCTTTGAAATTATCAAATATACAAAATAGTCAAGATGGAGACCACAGTGAGACAAGTGACACATTCTCAGGTAAAAAAAAGAAGAGAGATGTCTAAAAGCTCAGCAATCAAGGTAAATAATATTTTAATGAAATATTTTTAAATCAAAATTGATGCAAAAAATGCATGATAAACAAAATATCAAAAATTTAAATGAAGACAGAGTCTTATAATTTCATGTCAAGCCATATTGTAGCCTGTGCCAAAAGAAAAAATGTATGCACTATGTACATGAATTTTTTTTCAAGAATATTAAAGTGGTTGAAAAGTATTAGAAAGTAGATATATTCAAACTCACAACATTGTTTTAAGTTCAAAATTTTTATTTATGCCAAAAAATAATTTATTGTAATTTTACTTTCTTGACTTCAATGGAAAAAAAATGCATCAAGATTTTTATTAAAATCATTAATCATAAAAAAATACAAAAGCATTATTATATAGGCACAAAAATGAGAGAAAAGAACAATGTAATAGGCAAATCTGCAAAATAATTAAAAATTTTAGAAATTAAAAATATAATTATTCAAATTAAAAACAGCAGTGGACTTGACAGCAGGTTAGACATAGCTAAAAAGAGAAACAGCAAACTAGAAGATAAATGTAAAGAAATTATCCAGCACGTAGGACAGAAAGAGAAAAATAAAACATGAAAGCAGGGTTAAGAAGCAAAGAGGTTAGAATTTAAAAGTCTAACGTCTATCAAATAGAATTCCAGAAAGCACACGCACACACACATGGAAGAGTTAATTAATGGCTAAGAAAATTTAGAACTGATGAAAGACAATAATCCTCAGATTCACAAATCAGTGAATCCCAAGTAGGATAATTTTCCTTAAATTTGCACCTAGAAACATTATAGTTAAACTGAGAACATTAGGGTAGAGAAAGGAGAGACAGATTTTAAAAGCTGTCAAGAAAAAAAATTTTTTTGAAAAAGTATTATTGCCTGGCAGTATACTAGATACTGGAATGACAGTGATAAACAGAAAAAATATCTCTGCCGTGTAAACCTTATAATCTTGATAACACTGAACAGTAGTAAGTTTAGTTTCAAATCTTATGCATGCAATCAAGAGAAGAGAAACCTAACAGCAGTTTATGTAAATATCAAACTCTGAAGGTTTGCTGCAAGCTCAAAATGAACCAACTCTTTGATTTTACTCTTAAAATAGCTTATTTACTCTTTGGATATATTAATGGAAGCTCAGTGTCCTGATTATGAAAGGCAATAATCATGTACTACTCTGCACAATTCAGTGAATATCAGGGATATTATTTAAATACTGTACCCCATTCTGGGTAATAAACACTGGAAGGCTAAATGACAAATGAGTTTAGAAGAGAGTTGCCAGGATAACGAGAGTCCCAAGCAACATATTATATGAGAAATTATTGAGAGAAATAAAAACACTAATGTATATACTATTCTTCCAGCAATTACATATTCTATGTGCATATGTACTAGGTGCTGTTTTAGGTAGGTGCTTGAGGTATATCAATAAAACAAACAAAAATGTGGCCTTCAGTGAACTAATTGTCAAAAGGGGGAGACCAATAATTAATAGAATAGACAATGTGTTAGAAAATCATAATGTCTAAAAGAATAATCAAGTAGGAAAAGGAGGAATACAAGTGCCAGGAAAGGGCAACAGATGGAAATCTTGAATAGCATGGTGAAGGTAGGCCTCAGTGAGGAGGTGGCACTGGCACAAAGGCTTAAAGAAGATGAAGGATGAGCCATGAGGTTCTCTGGAGGAAGAGAGTTCCAGGCAGAGGGAATAACTAGTACGAAGTCCCTAAGTTGGGAGCAGATCTGGCATATTTGAGGAACAGCAAAGAGATAAGTGAGAAGGGAATAGAATAAGCAAAGGGGAAGTAGGATTAAGTCAAAGAGGTATCAGGAAGGGATAGGAGTTAACCTGTATAGGGCCATGTAGTCCATTAACTCTGAGAGAAACGGGGAGTCATCACAGAGTTTTGAGCAAAGGAGAGACATCATCTGATTTATTAATACATTTTGAAGGATCATTTTGACTGCCAATTGAGAAAGGACTTTAGAAGGGCTAGGGTAGAAGTGCAGAGACCAGTTAGGAGGCTCTTGCAGTAATCCAAGCAAGAGGTGATAGTGGCTTGGACCACGATACGCAGCAGTGGAGGAGATGAAAAATAATCAAATTCTGGAAACATTTTGTGGGTGGAGTGCCTTAGCCAGTTTGGGTTGCCATAACAAAATATCATAGACTTGGTGGCTTAAACAAAAAAAAAATCTGTTCTTACAGTTCTGGAGGCTGGAAGTTTGAGGTCAGGTTCTGGTGAGGATTCTCTTTCTGGCTTGCAGACAGCTCTCTTCATATGGCAGAGAAAGAGTGAAATTAGCTCTCTGGTGTCTCTTCTAATAAAAGCACTAATGCCATAATGAGGGCCCTACCCTCATAACTTCATATAGACATAATTACCTACCCAAAGGTCTTATCTCCAAATACCATCACTTGGGGGTTAGGGCTTCAACATATATAAATTTGGGGCAAAAGGGACACAGTTCAGTCCACAGCATAGAGATAGCAGGATTTCCTGACAGAATGGCAGTATTGGAGGATCCAGCTACAACAGCACAGAGAAGAGGTAACCAGTGAGGTCAGAAATCACAGAAGTCAGATGAAGAAATGTATCAAAGAGGAAATGATCAATGGTGTCAAATGCTGCCTGGTCAAGTAATATGAAGACTGAGAATTGACTATCAGAATTAGCAACATGGAGTGAAGGGATATTGGCACAAGCCTAATTGGGGTGGCTTTAAGAAAACATGAGAAGAGGAATTGGAGAAGGCAAATTTAGACTCTCCCAATTTGAATTTGAATTCTTTAAAGAAATTTGTTGCAGAGAGGAACAAAAATGAGGGATACATTTTTGTGGGAGAAGTGGGAACAAGAGGAGGTTTTTTCTAAATGGAAGAAATGACAGCACGTTTATGTCCAGCAGGGGAGAACAAGTTGCTGATGTTGAAGAGGAAGAGGAGAATTGCTGAAGCAACATCCTTGGGTAGTGAGGGGGATAGGATTTATGAGCTTCAGATAGGACCACCCAAAGCAACCAGGTGTGTGGGAAGACAGAGACGTGGGAGCAGATGCTCGAAGGTGGGTAGAATGTGGAGGTGAAATAGTCTACCAAGATTCTCTTCTAACTGTTTCAATTTCTTAGTACAGCAGGAATCAAGGTCAGCAGGTAAGAGTAAGGATGGGGGAGAAGTTGTAAGCGGTTTGAAATGGTGGAATGGTCATCTAGGAAAGTGTGACAGTAAATGGACCAGGGAAATATACTGTGATAATGACCCTGGGCAACATTAAGTTCTCATTTGAAGTTCATCATCATGAATATAAAGCCAAATCAGACATCAAGAATGTAATTTTCTTCAGCCCCAGTCAATTGTACAGGCATAGGCACAGAGTAGATGGAGAGAGATTTAACCAGGGTTGTGCTTTTACTAAAACCATAAAGAGGCAGAAGGCAAGGGAACAACAGGTACCTATAAAGAAGTGATTATAAGGAATGATGACAGAATTTAACTGGGTAAGGAGTGGATAGAGGATATCAAAAGAATGAAGAGCAATGAAAAAGAAGTAGGATTAATTTGTTGGACGTCCTCATGGGATTGAAGAATTGCTGGAGGTCAGGGATCTAAGAGAGAAAAGGTGAAAAGATAAGATGGAGTTAATAAAAAATGAGATATGTAAAACTGAGGTTGTAGAGCATAGCAAACAGGTGATTAAGGAGAGGTACCTTAAAGTATTTGAATAACTGAGCTGTAGTATAGAAATAGACCTTTTTTTGTATTATTCTAGGACCACTGTTTGGAAATTACAGAGGAAAAAAATGTCAGGACTGGAGGAGTATCCTGTAAAAGGTCAGATGGAACAAGATGCCTACTAAAGTAGTGAGATTTCTAGAATTGTTCAAGAAGAGGCTGGGTAACCACTCAGTCTTTTATAAGAGACATAAGAGAGACGGTTTCTGCAATAAATACATCATATTAGAAAACCATGCAGGATTTTCTTCCTGAAGTTTCTTCCTTTTTCCTAAAAATATTTTGCCTTATTGTAAGGGAAGTATATGATAGTGTGGCCATATGTGTTAGTGGGAGCTGCCCTCCCTATTCCAGTTACCCTCTATTGTTGTGGTGACAGAGCCCCAGATGTTCCGCAAACATCCACATACGCAGCAATTTTTACAAGTGACCTTTTCCCAGGAGCTTCATCAAACAATGGAGGATAAAGATCAAGTATCAAACCCAAAGGCATTAGACTGATCTCCAGTGCTTTTTTGCTCTGAGTTCCCCCTACAATGCTCTCCTTTTGTTTCCACACACCATTTTCTTTACGTTATTTGGCCTCATCCACCACCTGGAAAGCCTGCTCCCTTCTTCTGCCCCCCATCTTCAAGTCAACTCAAAACCAATTGTGAATGAGACCACCCCAGACTGCCCCCACCCCTGTTCCAGTCTAGAGTTGCAGCTTTTCTCCTCCAAGCTATTATTATGACATGTTTCACCCCTCGTTGCAGAAGAAGTATTTTTCCCCAGGTTCTCACATTTCTAAGGGATTTCCACTCAAGAGCCGTTTCCTCATGTGAAGAATTACTAGAATAAATAATTCTAAACGCTATCTCTAATGGTTCATCTCCAAGAGAAAAAGAATTACAATCCTACTGATTGAAGGCTGACATTAAATAGCTATTGTCTTACTAGGGAGAATGTTAACTATGCCTCAAAAGGAAGAACCAGGCCAACTGTTGTTGAGTTGTTAGTGTTGTTTTTCATTTTCTTTGGTCACTGACAGTTTCTCCTCGTGTCCTCAAACAGTATGCACACATGGAAATAGTCCATTCTTCTCTGAAGTCCTTGTCCATTTGGCTTCTTGGTAAGTGCATTTAGAATAACCTAGATGAGTACAGTCATATTGGGGCAGAAGTAATGAGTCCCCACCATGACCTCAGATCTAATTCATATTTTCCAATACAACTTACCAGAAGCAATACTTGCTGGGGTTATAGGCTGCTGACTCAGAGTAATAAATCAGTTCTTTTCCCATTTAATGTTGGTTTAATGATTTCTCTAATCCCTATAATTCTAGTATAGGCAAGGTGAGTGGCAATTCAATTATCTCCTCACATTTAGCATTTGTTCTATGTACTGATCTCTTTCAATGCACAGATGCTTTTCTTCCAAACAAGATTTTACAATTTTTGAAGGTACAAACATCTTACACCTCTTTATCATACCTCTAGCAGCCACCACAATGCCATCTGGGTAACTGATATTCTATAGTTAACAATGTTATCCACAAGTAGTAATAATACCATGAATCACTAGCCTTGCGCTTGCGCCACCTGCACCCCAAACCACGCCTTACTACCAAATGAGAGCACCTCATTAATTGAGTAAAAAATTTGACTTGAGAAGACATTTGCATTCCTGATGTGTTTCATTTGTTCTTCCCATTGGCACGAGCAAAGAAATTTCTCATCCCCTGTCTGTGGCTCTGAACACTTCAGAAACAATATAGATCTTATCTCTGGTCCATTTAGTTGAACATGAAAAGCAAGGTCATTACAGCCACTTGGTTCCTATGCTTTTAGAACCACCATGTCAACTCAGAGAGAATATTTAGCTCTTCTGTCACCTACTGCTTAGAAGCAAAACAAATGAAATTAACAGGTCTTTAATCTTCTCATTAAGGCAGGCATATGGGCTGGAGCTTGTGACAGTACTGCAATGAGTATGAGAAAAATACATATTTGTGGTTCTTTCAAATAAGACTTAAGAAAGCAAGAATGCTGCAAATGCTATTCTTTCCATCTCATTACATATAAAACTATTTCCATTGAGAAAAGAGAGGAAAACAGTACATCTTTGTCATATTTTACTTGACTTCTTTTGCTTTGTGATAATCCCATCTTTGTTCTCAACCACTATCATCACACAGAGGAAGGGCATTTACATGGAAGCAAAAACCAGGATACTTTGAATTATGAAATAAATGGACTGAGGTCAAATCTATTGTCCCAGCCTTCCCAATGGCCTCTTCACTCAGTCTCAGTTGTGGTGGTTCCTACCAGAGAAACCCAGATGTCTAAAAAACATTGACAGCTCCCATGTAAATGTGAACAGCCCCAGAGACTAAAACATAAAGCAGCCGATAAAATGCTCTTCTCCTTAATGGAGAGTACACCCTAGCAGTATTGAACAATGTTATTTACAAGAAATTTGCCAAATATTAGTGCTCTGAGTTGTTTTTTCCCCTTAATGTAGTATTCCGGAAGCCTAATAAAATGGAACTAGTCTCTTCCCTTGTATATTCTTAGATTCATTAAGAGTCACCAAAGCCATTAAACCACTCTGCTTAAATTGTCACTTACTAGAACAGACAGAGGTGCAAAAAGCCAACACAATTAAATGTGTGAATCCTTATCCCGGTGGTCCTGGATTTCCCTGGGCGTGATCTCTGAGGCTTGGACCCCAAAACCACACTGATGACTATCATTCATTTGCAATTATTGAACATTCACTTTGTGCCAGATTCTATAATAGAGTTTGAAGACTTGGAATGGATGTTTTGAGCCTCACTGATGATACGATCTAGTGGGAAAGACAGAAGTAAGCATAAAATAAACGTTATGATCAGTATAAAGAGAGATAGGAAAGAGTGAATTAACAGTTTGATGATACATAGCTAAGAAAGCTTTGAGAAAAGTTCTGACAAAAATCCAAAGTTCACAAAACTCCTAGGGGTCTCGAGAATATCTTAAAAATCTAATAATGAGATTATTCATCTCCCTTTTGTTTCCTTCCCAGGGAAAATAAAAGCAAGAAAATAAAGTGATTTTCCAAGGAACACAAAGGAATGCCAGTCAGCATGCCTGAACCATAACGTCACATAGCCCTTCAGAAACTTAAAAGTTCCAACCGCCCTGCCCCTACTCTCTGACCACCAAGGCCAGTTTCATCTTTCCAGAATGTATTTCTTATGTCATTAACTCAGATAAAATTCAAGCCCTTCTGATTTCACCAAGGCACATAGATCTTTAACCCCCCTTCCCAGAATCCAGTGTACTGGGGTTCAAACTCACTGTACTCAAAATCTGTATTTTGAATATATATCATATGCAGCCTAATAAAAATAGAAATATATATCAAGCATTGCTAGGCACTTACATCGCAGCCTCCTATTTAGTCCTTACATCCACTTACCAGGCAGGTCCACTGTTATCTCAATTTTACTTATGAGGAAATCGAAACTTCTAGAGCATTCTGGTTATCTGTTGTTTCATCACAAACCACCCCTAAAACATAATGGCTTAAAATAACAACTTATTTCTCATGATTATGTGAGTTGACTGGGGCTCAGCTGGGCAGTTCTTGCTCCAGGTCTCTCACACAGTTGCAGCCAGATATCAGCTGGGGCTACCATTCATCTGATGGCCGAACTGGGCCAGATATCCAAGATGGCTTCTTCACTCCCACGTCCAGGGGTCCAGGGTACTTCCACATGGCCTCTATCTCTGGCAGAAGACTTGGACTTCCTCCATGGCAACTCAGGAAGAAGAAAGAAGCTGTTAATCCTCTTCAAAGCTAGATGAAGAACTGGCTTAGCATCACTTAAAATGTACTCTTTCAGTCAAAATAGTCTCAGTCCAGCCCAGATTCAAGAGGAGGGGAAGTAGTTCCCAACCCTTGATAGAAGAATGTAAAAAGATTATGTGACTAACTTTAATCTACTGCAGGGAAGACTGGCAACTTACCCAAGGTCACATAACAAATAAGTGTCTGAGCTGGGACTCAATCCACTTCGGTCTGACTCCAAACCCCATTAACTAACCTCTCTATTCTCTTCCCAGTGAAGGCACTTCCATTAGGCTGCCAGTGTGGGAACAAAAGTAAGTCTACTCAAGACTTCTCTCTGCAAAAGTGTGAGCATAACTGAGGACACAGGCTCCCTTAGGACCTCGGCCCTTCACTGAATCCCACTGCAGCTGTTGGTCCCTGTCTGTGGGTTCAAGAACCTAAGGCCCTATGCCCTGGGACTCAGAGTTCTTCTGATCCTGACACACAGTTCTGGCCTTATAAAATATATCCACAAGTAATCCGGATTTCTTGTCTGAACTCTTAACTATGCCAGGGTTAAGACAGGCAGAAACTCAAAGGGTAAGTACAGCATTTTATTATAATGCCAGGTTACAGGTCAGGCCAAGCACAGAAATCACCTGAAGGCCTTACCTGAACAACATTGAACATAGAAGCATGCACAGTTGGGATCTGGGGTCCCTCATAGGGCTCTCCAAAGAACACTCTGTTACGCAGAGACTGGTAAGTAGTGATGATCAAACTGGCAGCAGTCATAAAGAATTGGTTAGTAGAGAATTGGGGAAATGAAGGGTGAGGTTGCAGGTGTAAGGTTTTTGTATCGGTTTGAACCCCGAGAGCACGCCAACAGACAACATGAAGTGGTGTGGGGCAACACGCTGTTTTAATGAGCGCCTGCGTGCAGGCAGGCTGAGGCCTAAAATGGCGTCAGCCCCAGGTAAGGACGGGGCAAAGGTTTTATAGTCTCCTGTAAACAGCAAGTGTCCTACTCTGATGTAACTGCTATGTTATACCCGGATGGCCTCTTTCTCCATCTTCAGGGGCACATGTCTTCTGGCCAGGGTAGCTGTCTTCTGACTGGCTTTCTTCCTGTTTCTGCTATTTTGCTGGTGCACGCTGCTGACATAAGTAGCCTTGCACCTTGGGACTGGGCCTGAGAAGGGAGGAGTTATTCATTTCCTTAAGCTTTCAGGCCCAGGGAAGAATCTAACAGCAGGGAAACAGAGCCAAGAGAGATTACCTCTGAAAGAAAGGGTGGGGAGTGGGGATGCACTGGGCAAAGGAGTAAGCAAGGGTATTGGGGGAATATCAGGCCCCATCCCAGAGGGAAGGTCAGGGTCTCCAGGAAGAGGCAGGCAAAGAAAGATTCTGAGTCAGGCTAACCATGAGTGGGGCACACCTTTTCAAGCACCTTGTCTTCCCTCCAGCCTGTGCCATCACTCCCCATTATCTCTCTGGAACCAGCATATTGGAAGTACTCTTTTTTTAAAATCATTCATCAGCCAGCCCTGGTCTGTAGGGACGCCATTGCCATCTGTAAGAACCCTCTGGACCATATTCATTACTAGAAGTGCACAAATTGCTGCACACATTTTCCTTTGCTCGAGGCGGTTGTTTTTATGAACAGTAGTGAAAACAAAATTCCATTACGTCAAAGTTAATTCCTCTGCAGCACACAGTAGACCAGCCGCATTCAGTAGCTTACAGGGCTGAGGGAAGTGAAACGTCAGTGATGCATTCACTGTTAGAATCATAGAATGGCCAGTCCTTCCATTTACCTGGGGCTGCCTCATCTGGATGAATCGTAAAATGCGTCACTAACTGCCTATGCATTGCTCATCCATCAGCTGAAGTAGAAGACCCATTAGGCTATCCCAGCCAGAGTACACAGGCCTCCACTTAAGACCAAAGAAATGTGGCCTGAGGACGGCTGGCATAGAGCTAATCAGTGTTGACTCACCTTCCTCTTGCCTGTCAGCCTGGTCTCCCAGGAATTCTATTTGGTCCAGGATCTCACAGCTGCTCCCCACAGGCAGAGGCAGCTGGCATGGTCCCACAGGGCACCGTTATAGCCACAAAGCCCCACAGCGGGGGAAGGCAGGTGTGGATTTATTTTGCTGAGATGACTTCCTCTGAGGTAGTATTAGAGAGGAAACACTGCCTTGTATTTTCCCCCTCACTCCATGGGAAAGGAGAGAAGGAGGTGTCCCTGGGAAGCTGATGAGAGAGGAAGAGGGTGACAGCACAGAGGAGAGAAAGGGCTGCAGGAGACGGAGCCACAGACATCTCAACTATTTCACAACAAGGGGAAGCTGCTCTTATTATAGGGAATAGGGAGTGCCTCAGACACAGGCTTTCTCTGGAGGGCTGAGAGACTTCAGAAATTAAAGATTGAAGAGGGAGTTCAAAGAGTTTTCCCCTCCCCCATCCCATCATTTTACTCTGTGAATTCATTTTGACAAAATAATTTTAACCCAGCCATAGCCACATCTGATTCTCTTACCACACTCAAGGAGATGCCAGTGTCCCCCATTTTAATATACTGCTGGAGTAAGGAATGCTAATGAGATTTGTTAAAGAAGAATGGCTTAGATCCATCAAAGAAAAAACAGCTGTGAGGAAAAGCATATTGCATACTTGTTCCAGACAATCCTGACTGACTGCTGAGGCTGGATGAGGTCACTAGATCATTTCTCACCTCCACTTTCTCTTTTCTTCATCAGCTTGGGCAAGGTTACCATTCAATAAATATCCAGGGCCTCTAAGCCTAAGGAGACGAAGAACAGGGGAAGGTAAGGATGATGACTGAGAGGTTCCTGCATAGCCTTGAGAAACTTGGGTAGGGAAAATTCAGTTGTCAAAAGAAAGATAAATAGTTTTGGGGGTACTAAGATCATTTGAAACCTACCACCCAGGCTGTCTTTTGTCACTCCTTGCAATATTAAAAAGCAATTGAAAGTGAATCACTGAAAGTGATCCAAGCTCTGAAAGCTAATAAGGAAAAAGGAATGTTTCCCAGAAGTTGTGGCATTTGGGGAGCTGTTTGGGTTATTTGCAATGTTAGGGTTTGAGGTGGATTTTTCATGCCTGAATCATACTCCTCACCCTGATGCTCTGAAGTTCTCAGGAGAAGGAGAATACTCATAAGCAGCGACAGCTCAGTGGGGAACAAAATCAAGTTTTAGTCAGGACTATGAAAGAGCCTAACAGCCCCACAAGGCATAACTTCTGGGCAAAAACAAACTGGAGCACATGGCTCAGGAAGACCTAAGTGGGGCCACACACCCCTTCCCAATGTAGAGCTTGACTCCGTGTGTTTCAGCATGCACTCCAGGAGCCAGAAACGTGACACAATTTCATAAGAGACTGGGGTCTGCCAAAAGGGACTGGCCAGTACGTCTCAAGAGACCCAACTGATACACTGCACATTAAGCCTTCCTTGACAGGGCAGGGTGGGGCAGATGCAGAGCTAAGAGAGGGATAAAGAGAGGGTTCAAGAGCTTGTCAGCACTTCCCCCAAGTAAGGAGAGGGCTGGGTGTGTTATCCTCTATTAAGAGATGTTGAAACATGAGGAGAAAACACAAAAGTCATATAAATAAGAAATTTCGAGAAAATCTGTATAGCCAATGATTGCTTCAGTCAGAAGTTCCTTTCTGAAAAGAGCTAGGCATAAGGGGGAGATTTAAGCTAAGCATGAGATTCCTTCCCAATTCCACAGAAAACCACTTAGGCTCGAGGTAGGGCAATAATCCACAAGTACAGGGAACAAAGCACAGCTAGCTGGGAAGTCCTGCCTTCTCAGGGCCTATGAAGACTTCCAGGAAATGCTATGATATAATTGCTCAGGAAAAGGCTGTGTCTAGATCATTTAGCAGTTGGACACTAATCATCAGGGCTTAAATAGATTATCCCAGCATCAATAGTGACAAGCAGATGTTTAATGCACCCATAGTCCATATGTGGATGGAGGAGAACCTTCAGCCATGGTTCGGTGCTTCATGCCACTGACTCAGGAGAATCTGATGCCAAGAAAAGATGCTGACTGCCCAGAAAAGACTCAAGGGCTTGGCTCATTGACCAGCTGCCTGAGAAGGGGATGTCCTTGGACCACATGCTATGCCCCTCTGTGTTACGGCTATAACAGAAATAAAGAACAATTGAATGACACAAAGTCTGATGCCTACCACCTTTCTCCTTGTCCATTTGTGAACCCGGAAAAGCCATGGAATGTATAACTAAGGCAGACTCCTCACAAGTGCTGGATGGCAACATGGAGGAATGTGACCACGCCCTGGGAAATTTGTTTTGAGGAGGACAACTAAATGATAGACAGTTGACAAAACTCAGGAAGAGGAAAGGAGATAGAGAATGAAACCCCTTTGGCCTGAAGGCTCCTTCCTCGCTTTAAGCTTTCAAAGCGTCTCAAGGCCATTTTGAGGGGCAAGAGGAGATAAGGGGGAAGACGAGGTGGAGCAGGCAAGATCTCACATTCTGCTTCAATCACAGCCATTCAATTTAAGTTTTGTATATGGGAATTTATGTCAGATTTAATTTGGCAAAAGAAAGAAGTCTTTTGAACACCACTGTTATAGAAAAAAATAACGAATAGAAATTCCTAATATAACATCAAACAAAATTCTTGGCCTCCAATGTACCCAATTATATAAACTGACTCAAGCATAACTGGAATTAGAACTGCTAGCTTCTAATTTGCCTTCTCCTTTCCTTCCCACGGTTCAATAATCCCAAGATCCTGTGGTGAAAGGGAAAGACCCTGGCCTCAGACACTCTGGTTGCTTCTTTTGTTTACTAGTGATGTAACCTGTGTTAATCACTCACCTTCCCTGAGCCTCCATTTTCTTGACTGTAAAAAGACATCCTTCTTAACTCACAGGGTTGTGGTAAAAGAACTGAAGGAGCATTATGCAAATCTGTTTGCAACTTTTGAAAATCCTTTTTTTTTTTTCTCTCTCGCTCTGTCGCCCAGGCTAAAATGCAGTGGTGAGATCTCAGCTCACTGCAAGCTCCGCCTCCCAGGTTAACGCTATTCTCCTGCCTCAGCTTCCCGAGTAGCTGGGACTACAGGTGCCTGCCACTACACCCGGCTAATTTTTTCTATTTTTTAGTAGAGACGGGGTTTCACCGTGTTAGCCAGGATGGTCTCTATCTCCAGACCTCATGAATTGCCCACCTCAGCCTCCCAAAGTGCTGGGATTACAGGCGTGAGCTACCATGCCAGGCCTGAATATCTTGTAATACCTATGCATTTCCACTTGCCAACAGATTCTAATACATATCTCAGTCAATGAAACACTTATTCAAATTCTCCTTTTGAATCCTACTGAAATCATTCATCTGTCTTCCTTCTTGAGCCTTATGATCAAGAAGGAAACTTGTGTCATCTGCAGACAGGCATGAGTGACTGAATGACCTACACTTCCAAGTTTGGCCAATAAGTATCAGGGAAGTCATCGGATAAAGAATATGGGAATTTCAGTGAGAACTTAATGGGCCCTGTCAACTCCTCAATGCCTTCCACAGGCCCCTATGGGTGGTCCAAAGACTATTATCAGTCAGAATTAAAAAGGGAGCCCCCACAGCAGCCCTCTGAGGGGGATAGGATAGGAGACCCACTCTTCCATGAATTCCAGGAGCAGCAGTCACACTGCTATGCTCCTGCCTCCTCTTGTCACTCTGCTCCAGGTACATGCCCCAGAGTCACTGTAGGGCCACAGAAGGTTGCTGCACCCTGTCCTTTCAGGTTCACTATCCAATGCCTTGACAGACAAGATGATGTGGATGGAAGGCAAGCCAGCCCGGTGACCATAAGGCTCAAGAAGGAAAACAGATGAATGATTTCAGTATGATTCAAAAGGAGAAAACACCCCTCTGTGTTGCTTCTGTTTTTTCACAGAAGAAAGAAGTCCATTCATAGTTCTTATATATGCAAACAAAGACTGCAAGTGATCTTCTGGATTCGCAGACTGCAGCAATGCCCCATTCAAGCCTCTCAGCCATTCCTCAAGCACCAGAAACCCCACCATAAAGTTATCAAACCTTCTTATTCGTGAGCACTCCTGATTTCTCTACAGCAGCTACAGATTTAACCCTGAAAATGCCTCCAAATGCTGCAAACAATCTGTTTTTAACTGTAAATTAAACATAGGCACAAATGCAAGGTGTTACCTTAAAAAGGAGAAGTACATGTGGCACTTTTAAATGTTATGCCTCAAGCAACTGTGTATCTTATAAGTCACTGTCCTCATCTTAATTAATGACAATGAGAAGTAAACATGCTCACAGAAAGAACCAGTCTCTAGATTGTAAAATTGGAACCAGATCACTGGATAGCAAGTGAGATAACAGTAAAGTCAGAAAACATCAGGCTGCTCAGGAGAGTGCTCTGTTGTCCCTTGCATAAAAAGCAGGATTGACTAGAGAAATGATTATATGGAAATTTTAAAAGGAATCAGAATGTATTCATAATTATTCTTGACCTTTAAATATTGCCTTGCCATTTTCAAAGCCCTTTCATATGCATCATGAAATTTGATGTTCACAAAACCCCTGGGAAGAGGCAACACAGACACGGTTCCCATTTGACAGATGGGCAAACTAAAGCCTGAAGAGGTTGTGCCCTGGTTATCTTCTATGCTGAAATAATAAGCTGAATAACAAATTGTAAAGGCCATGTTTCTCACTTGGGTTTCAGGGGGTCTGCCTCCTTTTATGAGGGTGAATATTATAATGGTACTGTGTATCCAGACAAAGACACAAAACACACACACACACACACACACACAAAACTGCCCAACATGGTAGGTAGCTTGCACTACCTTGTAACTTGCCTGGGGTCACACAGCTGGTAAGTGACAGAGCTGGGCCTTAAACCTAGGTATCCAGGCTTCAATGTCAGTGCTTCTGTTACATAAAACCTGCTGCTATGAAAGGTAAGTAAAACTAAATAAATATCTTAGAAGAATGATTAAGTTGTCAGACTTCTCAAAATCACATATCAAAAACAAACTGGCTCGAGTTGAAGGTCAAGAAGTGTAGAGCCATGATGATAGAAGGCATCCTTTTAACATCTCTATGTTGCAAATCTACAGACTCCCATTCTTACTCACCTATTTTTCCAGTAAACACACTGAGGCATAAAGATGCTAAAGGATGGGCTTAATATCATTTATAAGGCCCAAGAAAATGTCAAGGTCTTGCCACTGCCAGTTTTGGTGCAAATTAACAGCATCACTGAGTAGCCAATAGATGCCGGGCCCTAGGGAATAAGGGGGGGAAGGCACACAAGTTAAACAGAAAATGCACCCGTCTTGGGCCAGCCGGCTGAAACAGCTCTCCCAAAGCAAACAAGACACATTAATAGAGTCAAGGTCATCTTCACTTTCCTCTAAGGAAAATGGGAACTTCTCTGGGAGCTGTATTCCTGGAAGGTCTACTTGTCATTGGCTGTTGTTCTATTTCTTATGAGTCATCAGTCATTTTAGCCTGATTTTATTTAATTCATTTTGCAGTTTCTTCAATGGATGAAAGGATTCATTTTAAAAATCTCTGCACCAATTTTAAGAGTTGCTAGCTTCCAAGTCTATGCAAGCTACCTATCATGTTGGGCAGCTGTGTGTGTGTGTGTTTTGTGTCTTTGGATACACAGTACCTTACAACATTCACCCTCATAGAAGGAGGCAGACCCCCTGAAACCCAAGTGAGAAACATGGCCTTTACAATTTGTTATTCAACGTATTATTTCAGCATAGAAGAAAACCAGGGCACAAGCTCTGCAAATGCCAGGCTCATTAATGAAATGGGTTTCACACCCAAGAGCTGAATGGGCTATGTAGGCCCTGAGATAGTACATTTTGTGGCAATAACACTTTAACAGATAATGAATCAGCAAATTGCATTGGTGGCTTGTTTCATTTACTTTGGAAAGGATTGGTCTTCCCACCACATCATTTTTCTGGTTAAAACCTAGTGGAATGTTTTCCTTTCCAGTTCTCAAGAAATACTACTTTTTGGTGGGGGTGAAACAAAGCCCTAAGCCTTTTGAGGGAAACAGAGACTAACAAAATAGAACGTGACACTGTAGAGGAAACTTCAGACCACCCAGCCAACTACTGAAAGCCAGAGACTTTCAGCCCAGGCTGGGAAGAGACCCAGGGTCTTGCGCTATGAAAACAATATCGCAATTCATCAGCATAACTCCAGCAGGTACCTCTCATTCCCGAGGTGGACCAAGGCTAATTAAGTTGCCAGATGCATTAACTATGTTAGGCATTTTAAGAGACAGGTTTTCACTCTGAAACAGCTTGCTCTCCCCCTTGTTCTGGATACAGGCATAACTGCTTCCAACCTTCCCCAGAATGTTTGGCAGCCCCTGGAAAGAGGAAGAAAGCGGTAGAATGCTTGTTAAGAGTAAGAGTATCATGTTCTCTTTATGCGGGGTTTTCCAACAGTGGCACTACTGACATTTGGGACCAGATAATTTCCTGTTGTGGGGGTGTACTGGTTTGCAAGGGCTGCCATAACTATGTATCACAAGCTGGCAGGGGGCTGCGCTTAAAAGAACAGAAGCTTCTTCTGTCATGGTTCTGGAGGTTAGAACGTTGAAATCCAGGTATCAGCAAGGTTTGTTCCTTCTGAGGGAGAGTATGTTCCAGGCCCTAGCTTCCGGTGATGGCCAGCAATCCTTGGTGTTCCTTTGCTCATTGACACATCATTCCAGTCTCAGCTTCCATCTCCTCACAGCTCTCCCTGTGCCTCTGGGTCTTCACATTGCAGTCTTCTAATAAGGACACCAGTTATATCGAATTAGGGGCCCATTAACTCCAGTGTGACATTGTCTTAACTAATAACTACGTCTTAAGCCACCCCATTTTCAAATAAGGTCACATTCTGAGGTACTGAGGGTTAGAACTTCAACATATCTTTTGGGGAAGCACACAATTCCACCCCTACAGAGAGGTCTCCTGGACAACATAGAATGTTTAGCAGCATCCCAGTTTTACCTGCTATATATGAGCATTCTCCCTGTCATGACAATAAAAAAATGCCTGTAGATATTGTCAAGGGTTCCCTGCAGGCAAAATCACCACTGGTGGAGAACCACTGTCTTTGGATCAGAAAGATAAAGTTTAATTCTGATTCTGTTTTAATTAATTGTGCCATTGCCTTAAAAAATTTGGTCAAACTCTCTGGTCTTCACTTTTTCTCACACATCTCATAAGAGCTGTGGTGTTGCTGAGGCCTGATTAAGATAGCATATGAAAAGAGTTTGAGGTATAAATGCGATGCAATAAATGACAACCATTATCTTTTGTAAACCAGGGAAGGTTCTTTTGCAGGATTCTCTGTGGGTCTCAGTATTTACTGCCCTGATACTGAACTCTAGTCCTTCTTCCCGAGAGCTCCAGAAGGCAAGGAGCTTTCCAGGTGTGCTCTGCATCCACTGCTGGGGGCAGAAAGTCCCCTTAGAGTCCAGCCGAAGCCCTCCCAGCATCTGTGACTGCGACACCAAAGCTGCAGAGAGCCATATATCACAGCCAAGGAAAGGGAAGCTCTGAGCATGACCTGAATGCTAATGTGGCTGCATTGCACCATGGACAGTATCAGCCCAAGTGAACACTGTAGAAAATCCACTGGAGACAGGGATGTAGAAAATGAAGAGAACTGGTTCTTAGGTATTGACTACAGCATACACGCAGAGACCTTACCTCCCTTGCCAAGACAAGACCATCTGAGATCCCATATTAGCTGTTTATTACAGAACATACCACAGTGAACTGTGACTGGTAAGTCACTGGTCTAGTTCACTCACCAGAGTCGAGGGAGAATAGGAACAGCATCTTATTCATGGGTCCATCCCATGTGCTCAAAATGGGTGCCTGTCACACAGTAGACACTCAATAAAAGTGTACGTGTTTAATAAACGCACCACCTTTCATCTCCAAGGTCTCTAGCCTACAAAATGGCATTTTTCTTTAAGGCCCTACTACAATCTGAGGCTCTAACACACCCCATGAATCTTGGGAAATCCCATATTTTTCACATCTCCTTTCATCAAGTAATTTCTAGGTATTCCCAAGGAATGCTAACATGTTCCACAAATCTGTTCTGGTTGACACGTAACCCTTTCATCAGTCATCCTCCTGGATGCTTCCTGTCATCTTTTAATTGGCTTTTGTTGTTTACTCCATATAATTTCCACTCAAGTGTGGACTCCACCCCAATTGCCCAATGCACTTTAAGAACAGGCTTACAGCATTTAACAGATCCCTTACCAAACACTGACAGACCACGTGGCAACAAAAGTCACTTTCAACTGCTATTCACACAGCTACTCTCAAAGTCCCCTGGACTATATTTGACTTCATATGCCTGCCTATTTCCCCTTTCATCAGGTAGGATGGAAAGGGAGAGAGCTCTACCTTCCCATAGGAATTTCCAGGCCTTCCTCTATCCAAGGACCTAGACCCACTCCAGTTTCAGGACAGAGAAACACCGGAAGTCTTCCCCACCCCATCTCATTTTCCATCCCAGGATGACCGACCACAGAAACTCATCTCCTTCAGGAACAAAGGGAAGATTCGCCCCTATTGCCCCCCGAAACAATCACTATATTCATCAATAATAATAATAATAATTAATCTAAAATGTGGGTTTATTCTGTCTTAAGTAAGACCAATGAGGGCCATCACTACTGCAGCCCAGGTAACACTATGCTCAGCCCAGTCCTGACACTTTCCATAGTCATTCCTTTAGTGTAAAATAAAGGAAAGATGAAGTTTATTCATCCCTCCTGACATGGTCCAGTCCTCTCTGAAAAAATGCAGGTCACAAAAACACCCATATCTCCCAAGAAGAAAGAAAAGCTTTCCAACATAACAACAGTCAACTTGCATTACCAAACAGAAGATTTAACATCTCTGTCTAAAGCGTTTCTATCTTAATGACTTTCCTAGTTCAAGTCTCCTTCAATACATTGATTAGATTTGTGCCTTAGGTTTAGCTAGTAAAAGAGATTTATCTAAGAGAGGACCCTTAAACTATGGAAGTGTATTAGGCATTTCTGTTTGATTGTCAACCAGAATCAAAAAGTTCCCAATTTGGGGGAACTCCCTTTGTGCAGATCCACAGAAGCTAAGCGTGGGTGATTCTCATTACTTCCATACCTTGTCAACCCAATAAATGCACACACAGGCCAGAGCTCCTGCTGTTTGTTTTTATACTGCTCAACTCCAAAGTGTGCTATGAGCACCACAGACATCCTTGATTTGTATATTTATTATAACAATATTCTGGCAGATGAGAGTAAAATGTCTAGAGGGAGGGATGTCTTTGTCTGACGTCTATAAGGACTCTGTTTGGGCTAGTGGTGGTCATGGTCCAGGCTCCCCCCACCTCCCCACAATCCTTTAAATCATGAGTTATGATAGTGATACAAAGAGCACTGGTCAGGGAGATCAGCTCTGCAGTGGCTATGATAGTGGTATAGCTCAGAACCTGTGTGTAATGGTTGTAGTATCTGGTGGTGATAGTGTTGAATGGTGGTGGCAGCACTGTACATCAGCAGCTATAGCCATACCCTGGCCCAAATGTTCATTGAGCTAAGCCTCCATTGGTGGATGCTTATTCTCCACACCTGGTTTTCCAGCCTCCCCACTGATGCTGTGGGTTAGTCATGATCCTTCCAACTCCATGCCTGCACTGAGCAGCTAGACATAATAGGAGAAAGACATTACCATGAGAAACTGCCCAGCAATCACACAATGTTCCCATAGTAAATTTGCTTCCCCATTTTTCATGATACCACCTCACACCTTTTCAGCTTTCCTTGATAGCTCTAATATCTCCTCCAATATCTCTTTCTCCAACCCCATCTTTAGCTGGTAGCTCCATGCCTCATTTCACTGAAAAAATAAGAACAAATGAGAACCATCGGTACCTGCTTCCTCTTGTTCCCCTCCTGTTGAAATGAATGAACCATCCTTGCTCCTGTTTTAGCCAACCCTTCACTGGTACAATGGAGTTCATCCTTGTGTTAGTCCATTTTCATGCTGCTGACAAAGACATACTCAAAACTGGGCAATTTACGAAAGAAAGAGGTTTAATGGACTTACAGTTCCACATGAGTGGTGAAGCCTCACAATCATGGCGGAAGGCAAGGAGGAGCAAGTCATGTCTTACCTGGATGGCAGCAGGCAAAGAAAGAGAGTTTGTGCATAAAAACTCCCCTTATAAAACCATCAGATCTAGTGAGACTTAGTCACTACCATGAGAACAGCATGGGAAAGATATGCCCCCATGATTCAATTAAATCTCACTGGGTCCCTCCCACAACACATGGGAATTCAGAATGAGATTTGGGTGGGCACAGAGCCAAACTATATCAATCCCTATTCACCTACTCAAAGGACTCCAGCCCAGCAGGTATAATCTCTCTCTCCTACATTATCAATTCTCCCTGTTTGTAGAGTATTCCTGTTTCAGTTAGCATCATTATAACCTGCTATTGGATACAAGTGTTCCCATTAGATGAAAAAAACAAAAAGAGAACCTCCTTCAATTCATAAGCAAGACTCTCCTCAGAATCCCTGACATGGCCCTGTACCACAGGAGAGCAAGCAGCCACCAGTTGATGTTGCTTATATTGGAGCCCTGCCATCATGGAGGGGCATCAATTTGTTCTCACCAGAATAGACACTTATTTTTCAATGTGGATTTGCTTTCTCTGCCTTATCCATCATGATTCTGACAATATATCCATCATGGTTCTGACAATATATCCATTATTGGACTTTCTATATGCCTTGTACATGCCTTATATGATTATATCACATAGAACATTGTTTCTGACCAAGGGATTCACTTCATAGGAAAATAAATAAGGAAATCTGGCTGATGCCCATGGGACTTAATGATACTACAATGTATGCTATTGCTCAAAGTCAGCTTATGGAATGGTGCAATGATTCACTGAATACTTAGTATGACACTAGCTTGGAAACAACACTGTGATATAGGAGTGCAGTCCTATAGGATGCTGTATTGCTCTGAACCAGCGATTAATATATGATACTATATCTACCACAGTCAAATACACAAGGCAATGAATCAAAGGGTAAATGAGTGGCTTATGTCCCAAATGTAGCTGTGTCCAACGGTAGCTGAGCCTGGCAATGACAGCAATGTACTGTAGCAATGATGCACATATACTGAACCGCTTTTCTCGACTGAAGCCAACTTTGGTTTCTGCCCATTTTCCAAGTGGAATTCTTCAGCATTCCCTATAGCTTTGTAAGATTATATCCTTTCATTATCCTTCCAAAAAATTCATTTTTCAGCCTAAGGTATTCAGCCTTGGTTTCTATTTCTTGACCCAGACTGACATAGAAGGCTCTACACAAAGATAATTCAGAAACTACTTGCAATCCCCAAAATCATTTTTCAGCTTTCAAAAATGTAACATTCAGCCTTTGCTAGGCATCCCATTACAAATGTATGAAAGTGAGAAAAAATGAACTCCAGCTTTCAGCTCTCCAGAGTAAGTGACTACACATTAAGAACCCCAAACAGTGAACCTGAGCTGCTTACTTCCTTATACTGCTTGACCTGTTAGTTTTGCCAGATGTAAAAATTATTCATGAGACCAATCAGCAGCAGAACAAAGCAGGGGATTTGGATTTACTGGGTGCTTTTCTTTGGGGGTGAGAAGTAGGTGAAAGATGACACTATTCTGATTCCTAAACCATGTACTGATTACAAGAAATTCTTAGATTAAAACCAATATTTTTTAAATTATGATACAAATTGATGTAATATCCTTCTATTATGATTTTATGCTCAGTGGGGGGGGGGGGCTGCTAGAATAAAGAATGGAACCATATAGAATTTGTGCATTACCATTGGCACATATTTTGACTTGTTTTCATCTCCTCACCATCACCACCAAAGCACTAAAAATAAAATACAACAAATCTATGGAAGAACACAGGATTCCAATCAGCATTACCTTTTGTTGTGCAGTCTTGGCAGGATAAATGGCTCCGATGCTCATTAACATATTTAGAACAAAAGCAAAAGGGAATTTAGCAAAAGTCATTCTCTGTCCCCTCACCCCCTATAGGAATATTCATGAGAACCTCTGTCTCCCCCCACCCCCTATAGGAATATTCATGAGAACAGCCCTCTGACACCTACAACACACTGCTTCTTGTGGTATCTTCAATTCAAAGCAATGTTTTAAAATGTAGGGTTTCTCATTATTCAGCCAACAGATCAGGGGATAACTGCCATTGAAAAGATAATGTATCACTCCTAATTCCTGAGGAGGAGGCACGCCATCCCACAAAGGGCCATGTGGGGAAGCACTGGGTGGGTCAGGAGGCAGAAGGGGCAAGGGGAAGATGTGGGCAGGAGCTTTTATTGTGGTTTCCACAGGGAAAGCAAGACAGGGTAAGTAGCTTAGAATTGATTAGTTTGAATAATTTCCTATTGGGGGAAACCCCACCCCCAATATTCAATGTGGGTTCTTTTCTATTTCCCCAAGCATCAGCTGGTCTGAGAAATAAAGGGAAAGTGTACTAAAGAGAGAAATTTTAAAGCTGGGTGTCCAGGGGAGACATCACATGTCAGCAGGTTCCGTGATGCTCCCTGGGCCATAAAACCAGCAAGTTTTCATCAGCAATTTTCAAAAGGGGAGGGAGTGTATGAATAGGGTGTGGAACACAGAGATCACATGCTTCACAAGGTAATAAAAATATCATAAAGCAAATGGAGGCAGCGCGAGATCACAAGACCACAGGACGGGGCGAAATTAAAATTGCTAATGAAGTTTCAGGCACGCATTGTCATTGATAACATCTTACCAGGAAACAGGGTTTGAGAGCAGACAACCGGTCTGACCAAAATTTATTAGGTGAGAATTTCCTCATCCTAAAAAGCCTGGTAGCACTACAGGAGACCGGGGCTTATTTCATCCCTTTGTCTTCAACCGTAAAAGACATCCACCCCCAAAGCAGCCATTTTAGAGGCCTACCCTCAGGGGCGCATTCTCTTTCTCAGGGATGTTTCTTGCTGAGAAAAAGAATTCAGCAGTATTTCTCCTATTTGCTTTTGAAAGAAGAGAAATATGGCTCTGTTCCACCTGGCTCACAGGCAGTCAGAGTTTAAGGTTATCTCCCTTGTTCCCTGAACATTGCTGTTATCCTGTTCTTTTTTCAAGGTGCCCAGAGTTCATATTGTTCAAGCACACAGGCTCTACAAACAATTTGTGCAGTTAACGCAATCATCACAGTGTCCTGAGGTGACACACATCCTCCTCAGCTTACAAAGATGATGGGATTAAGAGATTAAAGTAAAGACAGGCTTAGGAAATCAAAAGGGGATTGATTGGGGAAGTGATAAGTGTCCATGAAATCTTCACAATTTATGTTCAGAGACTGCAGTAAAGACAGGCATAAGAAATTATAAAAGTATTAATTTGGGGAACTAATAAATGTCCATTAAATCTTCACAACTTATGTTCTTCTGCCGCAGTTTCAGCCAGTCCCTCCGTTCAGGGTCCCTGACTTCCCACAACAATTTCCATGGGTTCTGGAATATGGGAACTGTCTCTAGTTGTCTGGCACCTGGCCCTAGGATAATTTGGCCCTAGGATAATTAGAGTGGAGGAATATTGTCTCTTCAAGTGTAGGTGCCAGATAGAGAAAGTGGCTCAAAGTATGAGCTCCAGATTGGTTAGTTTAGTTTGCATACAAAAGGTACACTTCTGGGCGAGTCCTTTGCTATCTCCAGAATTAACTGGCCCTGGAAAGGGCAGTCTCTTCCCAGGCAATGAGGTCCCAGATGCCAGAGCAACAAGAGTACAGAAGATAAGAAAATATTGTGAATACAAGCAATGACACTTCCAAGTTCCCAAAGGGCTTTCTGAATCATCTAAGTATAGGCTAAATCTTATTCATCATGATTTGCATAGTAAGACCTCTGACTTTGAGGATTTCTTAAGTTGCCAATGACCAAAAACAAAACAAACCAACACACAAAAAACTGGCTAAAACAGGAAAAAGGGGTGTGTTGGCTCATGGATCTCAAAATTCAAGAATATGGCTGGCTTCTGCCATGTTTGATCTAAGTGTTGTGGGCCCAGTTTTCCTACATTTCTGGCTCTGTTTTTCCAGACTCTTCCTCACTGGGCTTGCCTCACTATGGCAGGGCCATAGCAGCACCAAGCTTACATCTTCTAGGACTGAATTCAGAGGAAGAGAAACAAGGTCATTTCCCCAGAATTTCCAGCAAATGTCATCCTGATTCCCATTGGCTCTAAATGGATTACATCACCATCCCTGAACCAGTTGCTATGGCTGGGAGATGGCAAGCTGCCTGTTTACTTAAGCCAATCAGGTACAGCCCTGGAGCCAAGAATGGAACCACCCAAATGAAACTGCATGGTTTAGAATGGATGAGGGGTGTTTTCCTATAGGAAATGTGGAGAACTGCTACCAGAAGGAGAAGAAATTAATGATGGATTTCAAACATATGATGTCTACTAAATATATGCAGCTGTTTCAATGTTAATTATATACATGTGTAGTACTTTGTTTTTTCTTAATTTAAAAAGGTTCAGAATCCAGTGCCCCTGGAAAAATCCTGATAATTCTAATCCTCACCCCTCATGATTAATATGATGCAGTCATTAACTGTTCAATTGTTAGAGGCTATCTGTTTAATTTCAACAACAAATTTTCTGCATTTCAAAAATAATATATACTATTAGTGAAGATTCAAATTATACTAATTCATTTCTTGATACAAATCTATTTATTATTTTAAATTTAAAAAGAATGAAATTGTCAGTAAGAAACTTTATGCCTTAAACATACCTACCTGCTCTTGGCACTCACTTTCTTAGAATTGACAACACTGATAGATTCTCTTGCTGTATTTTAAGGGAAGAGTTGAGGTATTCGTGGAGAGAAAATGATGAAGAGAAAGCTAAACAAATCTCCTGCCCCACCACCCTCAGACAAAAGAGATCCTCTCCCTCAAAGCCAGGAGAAAGGGTAAGGAACACATCTGTAGAGATACTATTTAATTGCAGAGTATAGTACTTCCTCCATCTCCTTTGTCCAGGTTTTTATTTGGGGGGGGGGGGGCGGTGGTTGTTTTGTTTTGTTTTTTGCCACGTCAAGGAAGAAATCTGGCCTACCATCAAAGCTAAGGATTGGAGTAGTACACTAACATATGGGAAAAAAATGTGATTTTTTTTTCTATATAGCGTTATTCAATTAATATGTTAAAAATTAAGTTTAAGACATTATTTAACTTTGAATGTTACTGGTATATAGCAGTGGTTCTCAAACTTTTGCATGCATCAGTATCACCCAGAGAACTTGTTGAAACCAGATTGCTGAGTGCAACCCTCAGAGTTATTGATTCAGTAGTTTTGGGATGGGGCCTGAGAATCTGTTCTGCTAATAAGTTCTCAGATGCCTCTGATGCTGGTGCTCAAGGGACCACACGTTGAGAACCACTGGTGTACAGTATGTGTTTTATTTTACTAGTGGCTGATCTCTGTCAAAAACAAGGTTCTAAAATGCCATTCTAGCTTATAGTATTCTAAGTCTGACCTTCTGGACTGTTAAGAAAAAGCTTTAATATAAAGTGAAGCTCATGTTGCTTGTTTTTGAAAAACCAGTGAGAAGTAGGAAGTCTAAACTTCCCCCTCAGTCCTAGATGCTGAATCAGGTAAGATCTTTCACATAATGCTTTTAAGGATCATAGCAGCAAGAACAAGAGTATGGACATAGATATTGCCTCCTAAAAGCCCAGAAAAGAAGTTAGGGGAAAAGGGAATCTCTCTGTTGTTTAGGTTTCAATCAACGAAAGTTAAGATGACTGGTTTTGAACCTGGAGGCCTCGAGAGCTCAGATTTACAATGTTACCAATAGGAAGGAAAATGAACTTGGTAAAAACGTTAAGACATTCCTCTTTGTTTGGGCCATGAAACCTCTAGGGCTGTTTTATATTCTGAAACTGCCTGGCTCATTACAGTGACCAATAGGTCTCTAAATACCATCAGTTTAAAAGGGACTGTTGTAAAAATCCATGATTCATTCGTGCAATGAATCCCCCTTTTTGCTGGACTTATACTGCATGAAAAGTAATCTCCTCCCTGCACTGAGCATCACACTGTTTCCAATTCGGAAAAGCTCCAAAAAAAGTGATGTGGGGGCTAAACAAATTTTACCAGCCATGGAGTGGGGAAAAGAAATATGTTTTTGTACACACATATGGTTTCTATAATCTTTAAAAAAAAAAAAAAAAAAAAAAAAAAAAACACTGAGTTTGACCTAGCTCTCTGATAGAGACAGCCTGATTGAGGATGACAAGCCCAGAGAACTCACTTCTGCCCCCAGGCAGGGGGCCTGGGCTTGATTTGTGGCCCTGGATAGGGACCTGTGCTGTGTGAGGTGATTTTTTACACCCTTCAGTTGTGCTGAGTGACCTCTCCCAAGCTGCTTTTCCTACACGCCAACCAACTGCATATGCTTTCAAACTGAGTGGTGATCTGGCATCCATATAAATAATATGCATCCGAGGAAAACTTACCTCTTTAAAATCGAAGCCAGAAACTTGCGCCCACAAAATGGAGCCAGAGTCCCAGAAGCCTGTGGTGTGTCCCTCTGAGACAATATGGCGGCCATTGGACCCTCCACAGCGCCAGGACTCACATCGGAACCTGACATACACACCTCACAGAATCCATTTCAGAAGGGTTGAGTACACTGTGGAGTGCCCCCTCTGCCTCCCATCTCCCTAAGCCTACCGTGCCCTGGGTGGAGACAGGCTACAGAAAGAAAGGCTCCACACTTGAGAGAAGTTGGGTCAGACCTGAGAAGGCTTGTGCCAGCTCCCCCTTCTGATGCGCTGCTGCATTGCAACTGGAAAATACTCTGTACACCTTTAGCCTCCAGAAGACCCTTGAAGAAGACCAGAAACACCCCAAAATCATGATAGGAATGGTGGACAGAAGGTGACATTTTTCCAAATTTTAACTTTTATTCGCCACTAATAATTATGGGGAACCATATGATGTTTTGATATATGTTTGTAATGTGGAATGAGTAAAGCAGACTAATTAACAAATCCATCTCCTCACATACCGCTTTTTTGTGGCAAAGACATTTAAATTTTGAAATATATAATGAATTATTATTTATGATATGTCACCACCTGTGTAATGAATCACCACAGCTTATTCCTCTAACTGAAAATGTGTATCCTTTGACCAACTGTCCCATCCCATCCCTCCAGCCTCTAGTAACTACCTTTCTACTCTTTATTTCTATGAGTTCAACTTTTTTAGATTCCACATATAAGTGAGATCAGGTGACATTTGTCTTCCTGTGCTTGGCTTATTTCACTTACCATAGTGTCCTCCAGGTTTGTCCATGTTGTCGCAGATGACGGATGTCTTTTTGAACTCCAACACCCACTTGAATTTCCCACCCTGCTTTCTTGTCCACCACCCACCCCACCACCATTTCTTTTCCCCCTGCCTAAAATGTTGTTTCCTCCAGATCTGCACCCAATAGGCTTCTTCTCATCAGGCATGTCACACACCCCTCCAGAGAGGTCACCCTACACACGCCCACTTCCTTCACCCTGTTTCATTTCCTTCGTAGCACTATCCCCATCTGGAAATACTGAGTCTCAGGAAGGCAGGGACCTAATGTGTCTTGTTGTCCACTGTATCCCAAGGACTGGCATATGGTAAGCGTTTGGTAACTACTTGCTAAATGAGTGAATGAACCTGGAGGTGATTTTCAACTGGACACTATTCCAGTTTCTCGTGAATAAGTGGGCCTGCCTTCTCACGGGGCCATAATTGCACAGAGCTAAGTAGTAACTTTCCTGTTTATGATGTCATTAATAAAGTTTTGCTTTGTTTAATTTAGGATCAACCCAGCCAACTTCAGCCATTTTGGGGCCTGCCTGGCATTGTTTGCTGTCTTTAGATGTTTGTCTTGTGCATCTCTACTCTGTCCACATTGGCCTAATGCAGTGCCTGGCACTTACACGGTGTTTCAATAAGTAAGCATACTGGGTGTTGACTATGTTTATGTTCACTAGCACTTTTTCTATGTGAAAACAAAAGAAGTAATGGGAGATGAGGCTCAGACCAACAAATCTAGCAACGTCATGCCAGCTCTGAAAAATGCTTTAGTTGAAATAAAAGATGAGCCTTACCTTGGACATCATTTTACCATCACCCAAAGATCAAAAGGGGATAGAGGAAGTTTGAGTGTTGATGCCCCTTCATAGATAATGTGCTTCAAGTGAGATCTCTCATAGCTTTCCCTATGTGCATTCTCAGCATGACATGCTCAGAATCTAGGGCAAAAATTCTGTTCAAGTGAGATAAAGTCGTAATACCTATGATATCACATGACTTAACCAACATAGTACAGGTTCAAAGCATTAAACAAACTCTTTCAGGAGTTACCAGTGTCGCCTCTTTTCCAGCCCACAAGTTCTCCTCCAGGCTGTAGTTTGGGGGAGTCACAGTCCACCTCATTCACCCCTTCTCCCTGTGCCCCCTCTTTCTATCCCTGGAGAAATGAGGACTTTTGCTTCAGACCCTGAATTCTATTCACCTTTGCCTCCAAGTTAAAAATCCTTGGCACAGGCAGTGGCCCACCTGGCTGACCTAGATGAAGATTCTGTCACTGGACACCCCTGGTTAGGGCCTGTCTGCCTCTTCCCAGCTCTGGCAGCATATTCTGCTTCCCTTTTGTGCTTTCATTCTGTCTCTGAACCACATTTTCTCTATTGTAATCAACCCCACAATGGATCCTTATTCTTCCTTCCCGTGAGCCCTCCTTCCTTCTCTCCACCTGCCTCCCACTAACCCTCAATCTAGCAGCAATAATCCACTCATCGTTAAAAAGAGACAGACTCTTTTTCAGACGATGTAGATTAATAGGGCTTCAATATCTCCCCAGACCTGACTAAACACCAGACCCATGATATCTATGGAAATTCTTTCATATTTATTTTTTATTTTTCCCTAAGTGATTTAGTGGGAAAATGGCTAAAATAAAGATGAAGGACTTCGTGGATTTTAGTTATACACTTTGTTCCTCTATCCCCAGTCATGAAAGATCAAGGGTGGTCCTCATGTATTAGTAATGCTGTGGTCCTGTGAGAAACCCTCTGTCATAATTAGCTTCATCCTCCAACCAACCTCTGCCACTCCCCGTCTCCCAATCGCATTCACACCTCTCCAGAACTAGAGCCAATAAGGTAGATTTCAGCTCAGAGACTTTACCGTCTCCATGAATCTGGTTTCTGTTTGGGGTTGGTTAGTGAATTCACTGTTGTTGGTTGAAAGGGTTTTATTTTCATTCACAACTTTTCAGGAAACTCTTTGGAGAGTTAAACTCGATAGAGATTCTTCTTCAGGGCTCTCTTCTGGCCATTTCTACCGGATAGGATAGAGGAAATATAATGTTGTGTTTAAGAAAACAAAACCCAGCTGCTGAATGGTGAGAGGAGGCCAGGAGTCTCTTCCATCACCCCAGAAAGCATCAAAGGGACCTTACCAAGGAAGGTGGGGGGGCCTCCTTCTGACGGTCCATGGCTACTATGGAATTGTACTCCTGCACATCATCTCCTTCTCTCTGCCAGTCCTGGGCTACAAACCAAACTGTGGGAACACTTTCTTCCCAGCATGCCTCTTCCTTCAGCTCTAGCCCTTTTCTTCCAGCAGTTTGGTGCCCTACTTGCTTCCCTGAGCAAGTTCTTCCCGCTTGTGATCTTGACTTTTTTGAAATTAAAAGGCCCTTTCCTGTAATGCTATCATCATGGCTCTCTTCTCTCAGACACACAGATACACACACAGGGCAGAGATTTCAGTTATATGCACACAGCCATGCTGCCACACACAGCCAAGATTTACTGCTCTGGAAATGTTGCCTCTTTGACAGATTTATTCTTTGAAAAGTGAGAGATTCCCCTCCTGGGATGGACGTGAACAGGGTTGATGGGGTAGAGAGAAAGACCTGCATTGCCAGGCAGCCCACCAGGCTCCAGGCATCTGGCAAAAGGTGGCGGGGAAGGTTAGGAAGGGGGCTAATAAAAGGAAGAAGCAAATATAAATCACAGAGATTGGAGGACTGGGAATGCCACTTGTCCTTGGAAAGAGCCAAAGCTTTAGAGCCATTGTGAAGATTCAGATGCTTCTGAGGATTTATAACAACATCTGGTCCATCTGCAGGTGGATTTTTAGTACCTAGGTAGGAAAGTTCCTATTTCAACAAACAGAAGCTGCAGAGCAGTGCATCTCAAGGTGGGGACAATAGCTTAGTAAGTTACATGGGGAGCTTGTGCAAACTATATATGCCCAGATTCTAAGAGGCCTATCAGAATCATCCAGGTCAGCTTGCATAGCTTTAAAAGCTCCCAGTGATTTCATTATCATCACTGTAGACTATTTTATATTTTATTTCTACAACCCAGGCTGCCTACACAAGTCCGTGAAGGAATAGAGCTGGCTCTGACACTTGCAATATTTGGTTGATATGTAGTTCCAGCTGCCTGAGCGAGGAAACCTTGAGGAAAGGGGGCCCAAAAATCTCCGTAGACATATGGGAAAGAATCAGGGCAATGTTTCAGCAGACCCTGAAGAGCTCTAAATCTTTTTGCTGCTTATAACTTCAGGCTCTAAAGTTGTCAAAAAGCAAATGCAATCTTGGATAGCATCGCTGAAGGGTTTAGTATATGACCCAGAGAGCAGTGCAGTTCTGCTGCCCAGGCCCTGTCAGACCACCCAGAGATGGAACCCTGTTGAGTTCTGAGTGCATCTTTGTAAGAGGGATAGTGATGAACTGGAACTCACCCAGAGAACACTGAACACACTGCAGGTACCGGAGGGCTGTGACATGAGCAAAAAGAAAGGGGATCATCATTAAGGGAAGTAGAAGACTGAAAGGAGCAGCAAAACAGCCTTTAGAATGCTGAAGGGGCCAGGCATGGCAGCTGACGCCTGTAATCCTAGTACTTTAGGAGGCCAAAGTGAGCAGATCACTTGAGGTCAGGAATTTGAGACCAGCCTGGCCAACATGGCAAAATCCTGTCTCTACTAAAAATACAAAAATTAGCCAGGTATGGTGGTGCACACCTGTAGTCCCAGCTACTCAGGAGACTGAGGCACGAGAATTGCTTGAACTTGGGAGGCAGAGGTTGCAGTAAGCTGAGATCCTGCCACTGTACTCCAGCCTGGACAACAGAGCAAGTCTTTGTCAAAAAAAAAAAAAAAAAAAAAAAAAAGCTCTGAAGGGCTGTGCAGGAAAATCAGAGATTGTTCTGATTAGTTACAGAAAGGAAAAGGGGGAAAGAAAGGGAAAGCACTATGATAAGCATTTAACAAATGTCACCTGTCAACCTTCACCACACCCCTGTGAGGTAAATGTTATCAAACCCATTTCTCAGACAGGAAAACTGAGGCTTAAAATGTTAAGCCAGGCTTGGTGGTGCACACCTGTAGTCCCAGCTACTCCAGAGGCTGAGGTGGGAAGATTACTTGAGCCTAGGAGTTCAAGTTTAGCTTGGGCAACATAGTGAGACCCCATATCTAAAAGAATAACAATAATAATAAGTAATTTTTTAAGTTAAAGAATTTATCCAAGGCAGCCAGTTAGGACTAATCTTCCCATTACTCCATTAAAAAAAATTAGCCCTGGGAATAAAAGTTAGAGAAAAGATGGTGACTCCATAAGGAAAGAACTGTAGTAGATGCATTTTGGTGCCTCACCCTAGCCCCTTTGCCTAAGTTTTCCCTGGTGATCCATCCATCTCCCCAGCAGCTGAGCTAAGAGTATTGGCTGATAAACTCTGTCAGCCCCATTCTTGGGAGAATACTCATCAAAAGACTAGCCCCCTGCTCACCGCAAATATCCCCACACTGCAGACCTTAGCCAATGACTAATTAGCACAGAGGTACAAAAGGTCGGACCCCCTGCTTTGCAGAGAGATCAACTCTGTGGTGCACTTTGTGCTCTGTAGCTCCTGGTGAGACAGACTGCAGTTAGTGGCCAGAGGCAATCTCATTATTACATAGTATTTTCCCCTGCCCCATTCATTCTCCTGAACATACTCACCTGCTTGCAGAAGAATCCCCATCTTGGGCTCTGCTTCTGTGGAAACTCTAAGGTGACTTATGCTCTTTGAATTGTAAAATCAAATTCTCGTGCCTCAGTCTCCTGAGTAGCTGGGACTACTGGTGTACACCACCATACCTGGCTAATTTTTGTATTTTTAGTAGAGACAGGATTTTGCCATGTTGGCCAGGCTGGTCTCAAAATCAAAGAGGGTAAGTCACCTTAGGATTTCCACAGACTCTTTGATTTTACAATTTCAGGTCTCCAAAGGGCATAAGTTTACAATGAGGAATGAAAAGGAGGAATGGGAGATTATATTAGTCCATTCTTGTGTCACCATGAAGAAATACCTGAGGCTGAGTAATTTATTAAAGAAAAGAGGTTTAATTGGCACACGGTTCTGCAGGGTGTACAGGAAGCGTGGTGCTGGCATCTATATTTGTGGTGAGTGCCTGAGGAAGCTGACAATCATGGCAGAAGGCAAAGGGGGAGCACGTGGGTCACACGGCCAGAGAGGGAGCAAGGCAGGAGGAGGTACCATACTATTTTAAACAACCACATCTCTTGAGAACTCACTGTGGTGAGGATAGCACCAAGCCATTCATGAAGGATCTACCCTCATGACCCCAAACACCTCCCATCAGGCCCCACCTTCCACACTGGGGATTACATTTGAATATGAGATTTGGAGGAGACAAATATCCAAACTATATCGGAGATGAATGATAAGGAAAGCAGGATGAGAACGGGGGAACTCAGGCTCCTGCACTGTCCTTGCCCTAGAGATGCAACCCCAAAGACTCCTAAGGGAAGTGTGACTGAATGAGCCCCCACCCTAGGCTTCACACCCATGGCCTGAGGTGATTTATGGTTACAGCACAACTTTATTTCCAGATAGGATTTCTATTTAACATTCAGAGAAAGTTTCAACCTGTGGTCGAAAAAGAGGAAAATTTTAAAAAAGGAATACAGTCAAGGACAACCATTCCTTGTGAATATAAATACCAAAAAGAAACTGTCCCTTGTTCCCTTTCTTTCACTCATGGAGCAACGGAATTTGCCCCTAAGCCAAACTTTACATGCATGGTTGTCTGTAGTCTGAATATGGAACGGGGCTTGTGGTGCACGTGAAGATGTGCCTCTCCAGTCCCCCTTCAGTGAAGAACTTACTGCCCCAGCTGCTGGAAGTGCTATCAGCAGAAAGCCTTCAACTGTCAGTCTTCAAGGACTGCCTCAGTTGCAGACAGCTGCTTCATCCAAGACCGAGCACCTATCCATGTAGCCCACATCCAGTGACTGATCCGCACAGGGATATAAAGGCTATCTCGGCCCAACTCGGGATTCAGGCCTGTTTGGAATCCCCTGTGGGCTGGAACTAGTGACTTGTTCCTAATAAATAGAATGTTGCAAACATGATAGAATGTCATTTCCATGACTAAGTTACAAAAAAGGTAACTGCCATGTTGTTTGCTCTCACGCTGTCTCTTACTGATGTACTCACTTGCCCTTCTAACAGTTCACTGTGTTGTGAGATGCTCTATGGTGAGGCCCAGATGGCAAGGAACAGAGGGGGGCCTCCAGCCAACAGCTTGTAAGGAATTAAGTCTTCCAGCCAATAGCCTATGAGGAAATGAAACCTGCCAATGACCACATGGGTGAGCTTGGAACAAATCCTCCCTACTCTATGTGAGACCACAGCCCACAGCTGACACCTTGATTACAGCCTTGTGAGAGTGCCTGAGACAGAGGGCCCAGCTAGGCTATGCTCAGATTCCTGACCCACAGAAACTGTGAAGTAAGTTTTGAGGTAAATGTTATGCAGCAATAGATAAATGATACAACCGTGAAGAGCCATTTTAGCTCCAGAGCTCTCCAAAGGGTCAGCTGTGGCTGCTGTTGGACCTATATGGGAGTATGACATCTTCTGACATCTTTTTCTAACCAAATGTGCTCCCTTTCCTCTCCTTTGCATGGGTGTTGATGCCAACAGCATTCCGTAACAAACAGCCTGAAAGCCAAACTCCATCTCTGTCTCTGTTTCCTGGAGACCCCGACCTGTGACAGGGTTCATCCAGTAAACATCTCGTGGAATAACTGCAGCCTCCACACACAATTCTCATTTAATAATAGCATCTCTAAAAGAATGAAACTCAATTAGTTCAACAAACATTTATCAAGTACAGCAGTGAACAAGCAGACAGATGTTGTAGGAAGACTGGCATTAAACACATAATAAGATATGAGCACAAGCCTTCAGATTCATGAGGGAAGAAGACCAAGAGTTAGCATCTCCTCTTTCCATTCCCCTTACCTTTCCCCTCATACAGCACAGGACTTGGAAAGGGCACCCATCTTTCTCTTTCACCTCAGACACTCTTTCTACCATGATGCAGACCTGGGAAGCTTACATTCTCCCAGGGTCACCTTCCCAGGATGAGGCTGGAACTTCTACCCTTGACCCAGAGTATACCAGTGAGACCCCTGGTTTGCAGTAAATCTGTGCGAACCTTCCAGAAAATTAAAGAATACCCTAGGGATAAAGAATCTGTCAATCAACAAGCACCCGAATGGATATACTGGGCCCTGGTGGCAGGGCAAAGTTGAGCATGTCCATTCCCAGAAGGGACATAAAAGAGAGAAGAATGTTGAAGAATGTCCCAACCAAAATACCAGGACATGATCCCCTACCATGAGCCAAATAAAAGTTATTATCATTTGAGGAGCTGTGTTTTATTCACCATTTTCTTCATTGCACATAACACTGCATGAATTATAGTATTCATTTTTTTCATTGTATATATCCCCTTAGAATATAAGTTTCTTGAGGGCAAGGATTTTGTTTGTCCACTACAACATATCCAGTGCCTCAGACAATCCTAGTCTAGGAGGAGTTCACTGAGTATTGGTTGGATGAAGGAATTAGTGAATAATTAGTTAATTTCTTTAGTGTCAATCTTTGGATCTGCAGATTCTGCTACACTTTACTAGCACAGAAGCTCTAGAGGAGCAGGGAGAAGAGTGTCCCAAGTAATAGGTGTTCAGTCTAGAGGAGGGCAGGGGATGTTTTAATACTCAGCATTTTTTTCATTTATTACTGAAAACAAATGTAGGAGGAAAAACAAATATTACTGAAAACAAATGTGTTACTGAAAACAAATGTATTGTGCTCTCCATTTTGCAGATGAGAAAACTGATGAATAGAAAAATCAAGAAGCTTCCCTAAAGTCACACAGCCAGAAAGTTGCTGAGTAGGAATTTGAACTCAGATCTCTCTGACACCAAGTGTCAGCTCTTTTCACTTACCCTACAGATACTGCATTTACAGAGACACACCAGTAGTATAATCCTTTTGTTTCAACGAATGTTTATTGAGCAGCAAGGGTACCTCAGGACTACAGGCTCTTCAAGAGCAAGGGCCAAGTCTACCTTTACTCACTGTTGATCCTCCCACCTGGAACCATGCCTGGAATAAAGTCAGTGTTCAATAAATATTTGTTAAATGAAACAAAACAACTGTGCTAGGTACTCAGACTATATAAAACAGCCATAGTCCCTGTCCACACTGTTTAGAGTATGGTGGGGTCAAAGCCACATGGAACATACCAGAAAGGATGATCATCATTATAAGAAAAATTTGTTGAGCATTTGCTATATATAAAGTGCTCTTCTAGGCATTTTCCGTGCATTAATTTATTTAACACTCCCAACAACCCTTTGAAATAGGTACTACTATTATCCTTATTTGAAAGATGAATAAACAGAGGCCCAGAGAGGCTAACTTGCCAAAGATCACAAGGCTTGTGAGTGGTAGAACCCAAGCAGTTCAGAGCCTGTGTTCCAATGAGTGGTCACTGTATTGCCTCTATCTGATTATTATAATCAACAATAAACATGAGTACCTGAATGCTGAAAATCCCTAATGGCGTTTGACAGCATAAACTGGGAAAGGAGTGGAATGATCCTGTTTGAAATATAGCACCATCAAAGACACCCTAATACCAGCCTTGACATTTCCCCAGTGAAAGTTTCCACAATCCCTTGTCAGCCTAGGCACAGCCATGGATGAGGAGCCACAGTCATTTCTCTGTACTGATCTGAGCCATCTGCCCTGCCCCACTACCCTTCTTCTGAGACCTTCCCACCCAAGGGGCTGGCAACAGGACCACACAGCTCCTTGATCCCACCCATAGCTTTACAAACAGAGACCATGTCTGCCTAGAGCCACTGTACTTATGAAGACCTTGAAGTATTGATGTTCTGATGGTACCAGGCAGGGGATGTCTTAACCCCAAGAAGCATAGGCAATCACTCAGGGCAGAAAGTTTCTGGAGACTCCCCTCCCTTTAGTAGCATCTGCCTAGAGTACCTTACATGAAGGACATGTGCTCAGTTTGTAAGCATAGAGATTTGGTTTCACACTGATGAACTCATTCTTAAAAGGCTGGAGAGAGAACTCTTCAGCTGGTTTTCTGTAGAAGTCAGGATACGGTTATGAACTTCTTTTCACATCTCCAAGGTTTAGGTATGGAGGGAGCTGTTCAGGGAAATGAGCTTTGAGAAGTTGTCTATCCTGTGCTCCTTCCCTCCAATGGTGTGGCTCCTACATAGCTCCACAGTCATACAAAACTGCTGGTGTTTGTAAAAACTTCTAGAAAATGTGAGGGAAGAAGAACACACAACTAGATGTGGGTCACACAATTCTACCCCACAACCAGCAGCCACATCCATCCAGAAGAGTAGCACATCCACCCATGAGCTCACCTGAGGTGCCACCCAGAGGACAGGCATTTGACCATGAACTGATGGAAGGAATAGAATAGAAGGACCTTTTGTCCTTTCCCAGGTGGAAATGAGAATTATCTAGCTGCACTTTGTGAAATTTAGTTCACTCATTCTCCCCATTCCCCGGTGAAACAACTTTAATTCTGACCAGGAGAATTGTGGATTAAAACTAACACCTCCAAAAAGCCAGCAAGGAGCCAGCCCTGCATACAGAGCACGGATGCAATGTGGCCAGCATATGATAACATTGCATTGGTAATTCACCCAGTATATAAGATAAACAACCATGCTTTTCAGAGCTTCTTTTCTTCTATAATCTCCAAAATCAAATCCAATCCAAATGTGATGTGTTAAAAAGAGAGAGATCTTTAATGAGCATGGAGAACGAATAGAAAAATTCAGTCCTTTTTTAACTGCATTAAAGATAAATGCATAATTAGAACAATGTATTACTGAAAGTTAATTTTGGGGAGGGAAGGCACCTTCAATAAGGTATGTAAGTTGGAAAGTCTATGTGACAGTGAAAATTCAATGAGAAAGGGGCTTCTGGCTAGAAAACTTCTTTCAAATAACCATAATGGCAAAAAGCACTAAAGCCTCTTTCCCTTCCAAGGCATGGTTTACAGATGGCTTTTCTCAGACTGTGTGAAAGCCAGAGTTCCACATTTGTCCGATGAAATGAGTAACATCGTCTTCCTCACCTTTTTTTTCTAAGGGGACTAGAATTCATACAGGTTAACCATTTGCCAATACCCAAGTCTTCTGACTCCCAATCTTGTTCTTTGTTCTCAGCTCCATGTGGTTCTCAGCTCCACATGCACTCAGAAAAGTAAAGTGCAGACTTTATGAGTCCTTCCCCACCCTGCAGAGAATATACCCACTTGGCCAGCCAGAGAGAGGCAACCATGGAGAGGTGCCCCTTGCATATCCCCTTGCACCACTCACAAAACACACACATGCACAAGCACACACACACGCATGCGTGCACACACACACACAGTTGTTTTCAGAGACATGGAGATAAGGGGATAGTTCACTTAAGGAGGGGCTCCCAGTCCTGATCCTAAGGTTCTGATCTTTTGCCTTAAAAATCACAGACCTGGCAGATGGAACCACAGTTACACACACACTAATAAACACTCCCTCCCCATGCTCTCACTCATCAATCTGTCTAGCAAAGTCCCCTGCTGAGGCCAGAAGTGGCTCCATCAATGGCCCAGCTTGACCAGGCTTCTCACGTAGACCACACATGGATTGAGATGCAGGAAGTAAGTGCCACCCACTCCCACTCCATCAACACTTAGAACAACCCTTCATGGTGAAGGGACAGCATGGGCCACAGTGGCTCAGAACAGAACTTAGGGTCAGATGGAGTTGAATTCACACCTCACTTCTTCCATTCTTCAGGTTTTTGCACAGCTCCAGTGAGCACCATTCACACTTTTACCTCCAGGCATAAGATTCACAGAGAATACAATGTGAATGATCATCCTCCACCCCCAAGCCCGCAATGGAGTTGTGACATGCTATGGCCCTATCCACTAGCTATTAGCAATGAACTAATAGCGCTACTTGAGAAAAAGCTTGCTCATCCTAGTCCTCAGTTCTCTTTATTTGTAAAGTGACCATTTTAATGTCTACATCTCCAACTTATTCTAAGGATCAAATTAGATAATATATGAAAAGTGCTCTGCACAGAGCCTGACACATTGAAAGCATCAATAACTGGTAACAATGATTATTTTTCAAGTCACCTAATCTAGGATCATGCCCACACAAGAACCATTGAGGTACTGGCTCTAAGAGCTTCATGAAAGGATGTCTATGACTCAGGGAGTTCCTCAACCTTACCTATGATCCTTACTTGATTTCCCAGCCAACCCCAAACCCAGGTAGCATCTTACTCTGTCAGTGCTACATGGAAAGGAGTGAATTTGGGGAGAATGAAGACACTATGAGACACTATTAGAAGTTTCTATTAGAATGATAAGGAGCAAGGAGTTCCCTGCACTGTACCAGCTGTAACCTGCCCCCATGGATGCAGTGTTATACCACCTCATTCCTAGAATAAGGAACCAGATGGCCGAATAGGAAGAGCTCCAGCCTCCAGCTCCCAGAGTGAGCAACACAGAAGATGGGTGATTTCTGCATTTTCAACTGAGGTACCGGGTTCATCTCACTAGGCATGTCAGACAGTCGGTGCTGGTCAGCTGGTGCAGCCTGACCAGCGAGAGCTGAAGCAGGGCAAGGCATTGCCTCACCTGAGAAGTGCAAGGGGGAAGGGAATTCCTTTTCCTAGCCAAAGGAAACTGAGACACACAACACCTGGAAAAGCGGGTAACTCCCACCCTAATACTGCGCTTTACCAAGGGTCTTAGCAAATGGCACACCAGGAGATTATATCCCACACCTGACCTGGCAGGTCCCACACCCACAGAGCCTCCCTCATTGCTAGCACAGCAGTCTGAGATCTAACTGCAAGGCAGCAGCCAGACTGGGGGAGGGGCGCCCGCCATTGCTGAGGCTTAAGTAGGTAAACAAAGCCACCAGGAAGCTCGAATTGGGTGGAGCCCACCACAGCTCAAGGAGGCCTGTTTGCCTCTTCAGACTCCACCTCTGGGGACAGGACATAGCGAAACAAAAAGCAGCAGAAACCTCTGCAGATGTAAAAGTCCCTGTCTGACAGTTTTGAAGAGAGCAGTGGTTCTCCCAGCATGGAGGTTGAGATCTGAGAACGGACAGACTGCCTGCTCAAGTGGGTCCTGACCCCTAAGTAGCCTAAGTGGGAGACATCCCCCACCAGGTGCAGACTGACACCTCACACCTCACATGGTGGGGTACACCTCTGAGACGAAGCTTCCCGAGCAAGAATCAGACAGCAACACTCGCTGTTCAGCAATATTCTATCTTCTGCAGCCTCTGATGCTGATGATACCCAGGCAAACAGGGTGTGGAGTGGACCTCAAGCAAACTCCAACAGACCTGCAGCTGAGGGTCCTGACTGTTAGAAGGAAAACTAACAAACAGAAAGGAAACCCACACCAAAACCCGAACAGTACATCACCATCATCAAAGACCAAAGGCAGATAAATCCACAGAGATGGGGAAAAAGCAGAGCAGAAAAGCTGTAAATTCAAAAAATGAGAGCACAGCTCCCCCTCCAAAGAAATGCAGCTCATCGCCAGCAATGGAACAAAGCTGGACAGAGGATGACTTTGACGAGTTGAGAGAAGAAGTCTTCGGTCAATCAACCTTCTCAGTGCTAAAGGAGGAACTACGTACCCAGTGCAAAGAAACTCAAAACCTTGAAAAAAGAATGGATGAATGGATAACTAGAATAATAAATGCAGAGAAGGCCATAAAAGAACTGATAGAGATGAAAACCATAACATGAGAAATACGTGACAAATGCACAAGCTTCAGTAACCAACTGAATCAACTGGAAGAAAAAATATCAGTGATTGAAGATCAAATGAATGAAATGAAGTGAGAAGAGAAGTCTTAAAAAAAAAGAGGAAAAAGAAATGAACAAAGCCTCCAAGAAATATGGGATTATGTGAAAAGACCAAATCTACGTCTGATTGGTGTACCTGAAAGTGACAGGGAAAATGGAATCAAGTTGGAAAACACTCTGCAGGATATCATCCAGGAGAACTTCCCCAACCTAGTAAGGCAGGCCAACATTCAAATTCAGGAAATACAGAGAATGCCACAAAGATACTCCTCGAGAAGAGCAACTCCAAGACACATAATTGTCAGATTCACCAAAGTTGAAATGAAGGAAAAACTGTTAAGGGCAGCCACAGAGAAAGGTCGGGTTACCCACAAAGGGAAGCCCATCAGACTAACAGCAGATCTCTTGGCAGAAACTCTACAAGCGAGAAGAGAGTGGGGGCCAATATTCAACATTCTTAAAGAAAAGAATTTACAACACAGAATTTCATATCCAGCCAAACTAAGTTTCATAAGTGAAGGAGAAATAAAATCCTTTACAGACAAGCAAATGCTTAGACATTTTGTCACCACCAGGCCTGCCCTACAAGAGATCCTGAAGGAAGCACTAAACATGAAAAGGAACAACTGGTACCAGCCATTGCAAAAACATGCCAAAATGTAAAGACTATCGATGCTGGGAAGAAATTGCATCAACTAACGAGCAAAATAACCAGCTAATATCATAATGACAGGATCAAGTTCACATATAACAATATTAACTTTAAATGTAAATGGACTAAAAGGTCCAATTAAAAGACACAGACTGGCAAATTGGATAAAGAGTCAAGACCCATCAGTCTGCTGTATTCAGGAGACCCATCTCACATGCAGAGACACACATAGGCTCAAAATAAAGGGATGGAGGAAGATCTACTAAGCAAATGGAAAACAAAACAAAAAAAAGCAGAAGTTGCAATCCTAGTCTCTGATAAAACAGACTTTAAACCATCAAAGGTCAAAAGAGACAAAGCAGGTCATTACATAATGGTAAAGGGATCAATTCATCAGGAAGAATCCTAAATATATATGCACCCAATACAGGAGCACCCAGATCCATAAAGCAAGTCATTAGAGACGTACAAAGAGACTTAGACTCCCGTACAATAACAGTGGGAGACTTTAACACCCCACTGTCGACATTAGACAGATCAACAAGACAGAAAGTTAACAAGGATGTCCAGGAATTGAACTCAGCTCTGCACCAAGCGGACCTAATAGAATCTACAGAACAAACGCTCCACCCCAAATCAACAGAATATGCATTCTTCTCAGCACCACATCGCACTTATTCCAAAATTGACCACATAGTTGGAAGTAAAGCACTCCTCAGCAAATGTAAAAGAACAGAAATTATAACAAACTGTCTCTCAGACCACAGTGCAATCAAACTAGAACTCAGGACTAAGAAACTCAATCAAAACCGCTCAACTACATGGAAACTGAACAACCTGCTCCTGAATGACTACTGGGTACATAACAAAATGAAGGCAGAAATAAAGATGTTCTTTGAAACCAATGAGAACAAAGATAAAACATACCAGAATCTCTGGGACACATTTAAAGCAGTGTGTAGAGGGAAATTTATAGCACTAAATGCCCACAAGGGAAAGCAGGAAAGATCTGAAGTTGACACCCTAACATCACAATTAAAAGAACTAGAGAAGAAATATCAAACACATTCAAAAGCTAGCAGAAGGCAAGAAATAACTAAGATCAGAGCAGAACTGAAGGAGATAGAGACACAAAAAACCCTCCAAAAAAAATCAATGAATCCAGGAGCCGGATTTTTGAAAAGATCAACAAAATTGATAGACCACTAGCAAGACTAATAAAGAAGAAAAGAGAGAAGAATGAAATAGATGCAATAAAAAATAATAAAGAGGATACCACCACTGACCCCACAGAAATACAAACTACCATCAGGGAACACTGTAAACACCTCCATGCAAATAAACTAGAAAACCTAGAAGAAATGGATAATTTCCTGGACACTTACACTCTCCCAAGACTAAACCAGGAAGAAGTTGAATCCCTGAATAGAACAATAGCAGGGTCTGAAATTGAGGCAATAATTAATAGCCTGCCAACCAAAAAGAGTCCAGGACCTGATGGATTCACAGCCGAATTCTACCAGAGGTACAAGGAGGAGCTGGTACCATTTCTTCTGAAACTATTCCAATCAACAGAAAAAGAGGGAATTCTCCCTAACTCATTTTATCAGGCCAACATCATCCTGATACCAAAGCCTGGCAGGGACACAACAAAAAAAGAGAATTTTTTAGACCAATATCCCTGATGAACATCAAAGCAAAAATCCTCAAAAAAATACTGGCAAACTGAATCCAGCAGCACATCAAAAAGCTTATCTACCATGATCAAGTGGGCTTCATCCCTGGGATGCAAGGCTGGTTCAACATACACAAACTAATAAATGTAATCCAGCATATAAACAGAACCAAAGACAAAAACCACATGATTATCTCAATAGATGCAGAAAAGGCCTTTGACAAAATTCAACAGACCTTCATGCTAAAAACTCAATAAATTCGGTATTGATGGAACGTATCTCAAAATACTAAGAGCTATTTGTGACAAACCCACAGCTAATATCATATTGAATGGGCAAAAACTGGAAAAATTCCCTTTGAAAACTGGCACAAGACAGGGATGCCCTCTCTCACCACTCCTATTCAACATAGTGTTGGAAGTTCAGGTTAGGGCAATCAGGCAAGAGAAAGAAATCAAGGGTATTCAGTCAGGAAAAGAAGAAGTCAAATTGTCCCAGTTTGCAGATGACATGATTGTATATTTAGAAAACCCCATCATCGCAGCCCAAAATCTCCTTAAGCTGATAAGCAACTTCAGCAAAGTCTCAGGATACAAAATTAATGTGCAAAAAGCACAAGCATTCTTATACACCAGTAACAGACAAACAGAGAGCCAAATCATGAATGAACTCCCATTCACAATAGCTTCGAAGAGAATAAAATACCTAGGAATCCAACTTACAAGAGATGTAAGGGATCTCTTCAAGGAGAACTACAAACCACTGCTCAGTGAAATAAAAGAGGACACAAACAAATGGAAGAACATACCATGCTCATGGATAGAAAGAATCCATATCATGAAAATGGCCATACTGCCCAAGGTAATTTATAGATTCAATGCCATTCCCATTAAGCTACCAATGACTTTCTTCACAGAATTGGAAAAAACTGCTCTAAAGTTCATATGCAACCAAAACAGACCCCGCATTGCCAAGGCAATCCTAAGCCAAAAGAACAAAGCTGGAGGCATCACACTACCTGACTTCAAACTATACTACAAGGCTACAGTAACCAAAACAGCATGGTACTGGTACCAAAACAGAGATATAGACCAATAGAACAGAACAGAGCCCTCAGAAATAATACCACACATCTACAGCCATCTGATCTTTGACAAACCTGACAAAACAAGAAATGGGGAAAGGATTTCCTATTTAATAAATGGTGCTGGGAAAATTGGTAAGCCATAAGTAGAAAGCTGAAACCAGATCCTTTCCTTACTCCTTACACAAAAATGAATTCAAGATGGATTAGAGACTTAAATGTTAGACCTAATACCATAAAAACCCTAGAAGAAAACCTAGGTAATACCATTCAGGACATAGGCATGGGCAAGGACTTCATGTCTAAAACACCAAAAGCAATGGCAACAAAAGCCAAAATTGACAAATGGGATCTAATTAAACTGAAGAGCTTCTGCACAGCAAAAGAAACTACCATCAGAGTGAACAGGCAACCTACAGAATGGGGGAAAATTTTTGCAAACTACTCATCAGAAAAAGGGCTAATATCCAGAACCTACAAAGAACTCAAACAAATTTACAAGAAAAAAACAAACAACCCCATCAAAAAGTGGGCAAAGGATATGAACAGACATTTCTCAAAAGAAGACATTTATATAGCCAACAGACACATGAAAAAATGCTCGTCATCACTGGCCATCAGAGAAATGCAAATCAAAACCACAATGAGATACCATCTCACACCAGTTAGAATGGCAATCATTAAAAAGTCAGGAAACCACAGGTGCTGGAGAGGATGTGGAGAAATAGGAACACTTTTACACTGTCAGTGGGACTGTAAACTAGTTCAACCATTGTGGAAAACAGTATGGCGATTCCTCAAGGATCTAGAACTAGAAATACCATTTGACCCAAGCATCCCATTACTGGGTATACATCCAAAGGATTAGAAATCACGCTGCTATAAAGACACATGCACACGTATGTTTATTGCAGCACTACTCACAATAGCAAAGACTTGGAATCAACCCAAATATGTATCAGTGACAGACTGGATTAAGAAAATGTGGCACATATGCACTATGGAGCCATAAAAAAGGATGAGTTCATGTCCTTCGTAGGGACATGGATGCAGCTGGAAACCATCATTCTCAGCAAACTATCGCAAGAACAGAAAACTAAACACCGCATGTTCTCACTCATAGGTGGGAATTGAACAATGAGATCACTTGGACACAGAAAGGGGAACATCACAGACGGGGCCTATTGTGGGGGTGGGGGGAGGGATAGCATTAGGAGATATACCTTATGCAAATGATGAGTTAATGGGTGCAGCACACCAACATGGCACATGTATACATATGTAACAAACCTGCACATTGTGCACATGTACCCTAGAACTTAAAGTATTATAAAAAAAAAAAAAAAAAAAAAAGGATAAGGAACCATCAGGCCCTCACCCATACTCTCCAGACAGGAATTTGTATATGTAATTAACAGAGATTAACAGTTGAATACAAAGGAAAATAATTCCTTACATTTTTTTCATTGTACATGTTGTCCAGTGTGCTGCACTGTTGTTCAGTGGCCCTGCTCAACTGAGATTCCAGGGGAAAGTTAACCCTAATGCCCTAAAGCAAACACCTTCATACATACATACTTGCATATACATAATACATAATGAATTAACTCTTTTCTGTGCATGGTACTATCTATGTACCACCCTTAAGAGAATTGAGGAAATAATGACATCATTTTCTGTGCTTCATGAATCAGATAAGGAACCCATGAAATAGAAGGCAGACATCATTACTCCCAATTTACAGAGGAGAAAACTGAGTTAAGAAAGGTAACTCACCCATGACAACAAGACAAAAGAGTGGCACAGGTAGGACTCAAGTCTACAGACTCCAACTCAAGTACTTCCTTCTCACCAAGAGGTGGGCCTAAGACACGTCTAAATTTAGCACCTGTATCTTTAATCACGCAAGCAGGATCTCATCAACTCAGAGGCTTTCAAAGAGGAAGGAATTTAAAGTTCATCTACTGCAATACTCTCATTTTACAGTTGAGAAAACTTACTTTAATAGATACCATTATAATGTCCACTTCTCCCTAATGAGGTTATTTCCACATTCCATTTAATAGTCCATGTTAATATAACATTGCTAATGTAGACACAATGGATTCAGTTAAATAAAAAAGGTGAAGTGGTAACAGATGGATTCACAAATCCTGTCTCTTTAGTATCATATTTATGTTCAGTACCCTGGCTGGCCACAAACTAGCAGTATGACCTGAAGAAAGTCACTTCAACCTTTCTGGGCTGAAGTTGTCTCATTTGTATAATGAGAAGATTGGATTAGAGAATTTATCTTCCATTAAGGTCCCTTCCAACTCTGAAACTCTTATCTGTGAAAGTACTTTGCAAGGTCATCTACTCCAGCTACCACGTCCCCACTTAGAGACAGCATCTCTCTAACCTATTATTTGCTAAAACCAGTTTTAGTCCCAAATCATCCTGTGTGTCCATCATACTGCAGATGTCTTTGGTGAAAGCATTTATTTAAATTCTGATTAAAGCTCAAGCAAAGTTAGCTCCAGACAGATGAGCCCTTCAGACATGAAAGAGATGAGAGTTTCTCATTATCCAGACCCAGCCCTGAAAAACCCCAGAAGCTTTGACCCGGAAGGAGTGATATCTACACTCACATATCTACATTAAGACGAGCAGAACACTCTTTCTTAGACACCTAATATTTGCCATTTGTTTTGTCCCACTGAACCCATGGCTAGAGTTGCCCCAAAAGCACTGACAGTGGAATCCCCACAAAAGAAAACCCCAAACTGTCCTGAGATGGAGTTTGTTTGGATTCAAAGAAAGAAGCACTAAACACTAAGGTCATCAATCCAAAGCACTTATTAGGGGAACTTAGAGAGGGCTACAGCAATCTTGGCAATGAATAGTAAGAGAAAAGTGATATTCTACTTAGACATGTCTGCAGCAGAAGTTGATGGTATGGAGTTTACATGAGTGTTTAAGGAATGTGGGTCAGGGTCTGGGTCAGGGTCAGGTTTTTTTCTAGTAAACCTGGATACCTTTATCAGTGCCTGGGGATATTCAAAATGCTGATTTGGGTTGATGCCTGCTGGGAAAATCCTGCAACTGGCTGAGTCACAGAGCAATCAAGACACTCCATGATTTTTGGTAAAGACACAAAAAGAAAGCAAGGGCAACTGGGGACTCTACACTGTTCTAACCTGAGGCAGCCACCTTTTTCTGAGTCTCTCCATCTTCCAGAAAGGAAGCTGGGTGTAAGGCATTCCCAGCAATTCAGTCTTACAGGGCCAAGTCTTTCCAATGATTGAAATTCCTCTAAAAGAGAAAGAATGTCCCAAGTGGTCATCAAAAGGCAAGGTATGGAGTCAAATAGAAACAGGAAGCTCTAAAAAGATGACTACAGCAAGTAACAAGTTGAGCAAAAACACGATGGATATTTAGGAATGCAGCTTTGTCACAATTGAGGTTTTTTGTTATAATTTTTATTTGAGGAAATATTAAAAACACAAAGATTTTTACAATTTTTAACTATATAAACCATTTTGTTATATGTGACTCTAAATGGTAAAAAGAAATAAAACAGAACAAAAGATGAAGTGCCTCTATAGGCCATCTTCTGCCTCTCTCATTCCCTTGAGACACCCCTGTGTATTCCCACACATACACCCAACACACATGTGCACGCACAGGCATCCATAGTCACAAGACCATTCTCATGAATTTAGGATCTAATCTTTCCACTCATTTTGCAACTCAGTTTTTCTACACATTTATATATCTAGATCAAGTCTATTTAGGGGAGTTTGAAATGCAAGGATAATGTGTAATAACTAATCAGAATCTCTTAATTTTTAATGATTTGTGATGCCTCATGAGGAATTTGGACTTAAGTTGACTTTTGCTTATTCCAAGTATAGTAGTTTCCACTATACAGATATATTTGAATATATATCTCTATATATCTGCGTATATATGTGATATGATATGTCTACTTGTTATATTAATGATAAGGCACTTGTCAGATGCCCGCTCACAAATGCCTAGGTGCCATGGAAATTTGTTTCTGCACTACTCCTTTTAGCACCTCTTGAGATACTTGTGTCTGCTACTCAAGTCCAAATGGGCAAAACTCCACAGTGCCTACTTATACTCATGGCTGGTCCAGCAAGAAAAGGTTATATTAATATTATGTGGGGTTTGTACCTGGTTTTAATTAATATTCAATGTATATACCCTTATTTGTCTTTCATTGTTTCCTTAAGATAAAGGAAGTATCCCATTTTATAGATAGGGCCACTAAGACAGTGAAAGTTTAATGTCATTATTGTCACAACTAGATAAGGGTTGAGAGGCACCAGGTCCAAAATGTTAAAAAATACAGTCTGTTCTTGGTCTTAATCACCAGATGGTCTCCTTTCAAAAGCAAGCAATCACACAGGCAGGCGAAACGCAGTCCCCAGAAGACTCTTCAGGAACTAGTTCCGAGTCTCTGAGAACTATTTTCACTTCGGGTTTTCAGTTGGGGCAGGGGGGCCCCACAGGGGACCAAGAATGTGCCTAACATTGGGGAGGGGAGTGGGAAATAAAGCTCCAGATATAGGGTACTTGACTTTGCAGTCATATGAGGTAAGTACCATACAGCTGGGAGTCAGCAGCAGATTGCAGCCATAAATCTGAGAGGTGGGGCTTGATTTTTCACAATGCTCGGTGTAGACAAATCTTTCCAGCTCTCCCATCAGCAACCTGTGGGAATGAGGAGGAGCCGGGAATGCTCCAGAGGTCCACCTCATACTTCAATGAAAGCAGTTCCACTTTACCAGAGGTTTCAGGTAAGTTTTGTTTGAGAAACCTTTAAATTAAAGTATGTGCCAGCTTGATCCACTGGTAGTGATTGACTGAAGCACTGTGTTGAAATACTGAGCTCATTTCCAGGCTCTAGAATAAAATTCTGTGATCAATTACCAATGTCTGCCATTGGCACTGACGGAGAAATAGCATGATGGCATTTATGTGCAAATCCTGTATCAGAAGTAAATATCAAAATAAAAATTTTATATTCCTGTTTGATGCCAGGTGGTTTCCTTATGACATTCCTCTGCAAACTTTCATTCACATGCTCCCTAAAAGATTTTTGAAAATCTTTGTATTCCTTCACTTTTTCAGTTGACATCTAAAATTCTTCATTATAAGTTCAGAGTCACAAAGGCTGTCAATTATAGGGTATTGTAAACGTCAATAATCTACAATAACTATATTCCTCTTTAAGTATAGATAATAAATTTAAATATTTGATACTCACCATTTTCCATTTTTAATATGAGCAATTTTTATTTTTTCCAGTTATTTGCGTATTTATTTAATCAACATGTACTGAGTAGCTTTATTTTCTTGGTGCTAGCAGCAGAAGATATACAGGATGAGTCCTGTATATATATCAATTTCAAAAATATATGTCAATTTCAAAAACAGGCAAAACTATACTATTTTGCTTAGGGATAAATATGTAGGTGGTAAAATTATACATAAAAGCAAGAAAATGTCTACCATAAAAGTCAAGATGATGACTACATCAAGAGAAGGTGAGGGAAATGTCACCTTCATCATCATCAAGAGAGGACACTCATCTAGGGGAGGTGCAGGGTAGTCCAGGCTTGGGCTAGGTAGCCCATCCTTCAGCACATTCTTAGACACCTGAGCCTCTTTTACACAGAAAAAAGTGACTGCATAGATACAAACTGAAAACATACAGGGTGTGCCAGAATAGGAGAACTTTTGCACCTGAAGGATGCAAATGATGTGCATTCTTTTATTTAAGGATTTTACATTTGTTTATTGACTAAACATTTGGTTCTTTTATTTCTTCTTAGACTTTCCCTATGTCATCCAAAATGTTAATTTTTTTTTTTTTTATTTTAAGTTCTGGGATACATGTGCAGAATATGAAGGTTTGTTATATAAGTATACGTGTGTCATGGTGGTTTGCTGCACCTACTGATCTATCCTCTAAGTTCCCTACCCTTGCCCTTCACCCCTCAATAGGCCCTGGTATGTCTCCTCCCTGTGTCCATGTGTTCTCATTGTTCAACTCCCACTTATGAGTGACAATATGTGGCGTTTGGCTTCCTATTCCTGTGTTAATTTGCTGAGGATGATGGCTTCCAACTTCATTCATGTCCCTGCAAGGGACATGATCTCATTCCTTTTTATGGCTGCATAGTATTCTATGGTGTATATGTACCGTATTTTCTTTATCCAGTCTATCATTAAGGACATTTGTGTTGGTTCCATGACTTTGCTATTGTAAATAGTGCTGCAACAAACATGCATGTGCATGTGTCCTTATAGTAGAATGATTTATATTCCTTTGGATATATAACCAATAAGAGAACTGCTGGGTCAAATGGTATTTCTGGTTCTAGATCCTCGAGGAATCACCATACTGTCTTCCACAATGATTGAACAAATTACATTCCAACCAACAATGTTTAAATGCATCCCTATTTCTCCACAGCCTCACCAGTTTCTTGACTTTTTGATAATCACCATTCTGACTGGTGTAAGAAGGTATCTCATCATGGTTCTGATTTGCATTTCTCTAATGATCAGTGATGTTGAGTGTCTTTTCATATGTTTGTTGGCCACATGATATGCTTTGACTCTGTTCCCACTCAAGTCTCATATTAAATTGTACTCCCATAATTCCCACATGCTGTGGGAGGGACCTGGTGGGAGATAATTTGAATCATGGGGCTGGTATTCCCCATACTGTTCTCATGGTAGTGAATAAGTCTCACGAGATCTGATGGTCTTAACAGGGGTTTCCACTTTTGCATCTTCCTCGTTTTCTCTTGCTGCTACCATGTCAGAAGTATCTTTCACCTCCTGCCGTGATTCTGAGGCCTCCTGAGCCATGTGTAACTGTAAGTCCAATTAAATCTCTTTTACTTCCCAGTCTCGGGTATATCTTTAGCAGCAGTGTGAAAATGGACTAATACAGTAAATTGGTACCAGTGGAGTGAGGCATTGCTGAAAAGATACCCAAAAATGTAGAAGCGACTTTGGAACTGAGTAACAGGCAGAGGTTGGAACGGTTTGGAGGGCTCAGAAGAAGACAGGAAAATATGGGAAAGCTTGGAACTTCCTAGAGACTTCCTGAATGGCTTTGACCAAAAAACTGATAATGATATGGACAATGAAAACCCAGGCTGAGGTGGTCTCAGATAGAGATGAGGAACATGGAAACTAGAGCAAAGGTGACTCCTGTTATGTTTTAGCAAAGAAAGTGGTGCATTTTGCCCCTGCTCTAGAGATTTGTGAAACTCTGAACCTGAAAGAGATGATTCAGGGTATCTGGCAGAAGAAATTTCTAAGTAGCAAAGCATTCAAGATTCAAGCTGTTAAAGACATTCAGTTTTAAAAGGGAAACAGAGCATAAAAGTTTGGAAAATTTGCAGCCTGACAATGTGATAGAAAAGAAAATCCTGATGATTTGCTTCCAATATGGCTGAATAGGAACAGCTTCAGTCTGCAGCTCCCAGCAAGATCGATGCAAAAGACGGTGATTTCTGCATTTCCAACTGAGGTACTTAGTTCATCTCATTGAGACTGGTTGGACAGTGGGTGCAACCCATGGAGGGTGAGCCAAAGCAGGGCAGTGTGTCACCTCACCTGGTAAGTGCAAGGGGTTGGGTGATTTCCCTTTCCTAGCCAAGGGAAGCCATTACAGTCTGTACCTGGAGGAATGGTACACTCCCACCCAAATACTGCACTTTTCCCACATTCAGTAACCAGCAGATCAAAGGATCCCTTCCCGTGCCTGGCTTGGCAGGTCCCACGCCCAAAGAGCCTTGCTTATGGCTAGCACAGCAGTCTGAGATTGGCCTGTGAGGCTGCAGCCTGGCGGGGGAGGGGCATCCACCATTGCTGAAAATTCTAAAAATCAGAGCACCTCATCTCTTCCAAAGGATGGCAGCTCCTTGCCAGCAATGGAACAAAGCTGGATGGAAAATGACTTTGATGAGCTGACAGAAGTAGGCTTCAGAAGGTTGGTAATACCAAACTTCTCTGAGCTAAAGGAGCATGTTCTCACCCATCGCAAGGAAGCTAAAAACCTTGAAAAAAGATTAAATGAATGGCCAACTAGAATAAACAGTGTAGAGAAGACCTTAAATGACCTCATGGAGCTGAAAACCACAGCACAAGAACTTCGTGACACATGCACACATGTCAATAGCCGATTCAATCAAGTGGAAGAAAGGATATCAGTGATTGAAGATAAAATTAATGAAATAAAGCAAGAAGACAAGATTAGAGGGAAAAAAGAGAGTGAAAACAAACAAACAAAGCCTCCAAGAAATATGGGACTATGTGAAACACCAAATATATATTTGATTGGTGTACCTTAAAGTGACGGGGAGAATAGAGCCAAGTTAGAAAACACTCTTCAGGATATTATCCAGGAGAACTTCCCCAACCTAGCAAGACAAGCCAACATTCAAATTCAGAAAATACAGAGAACTCCACAAAGATACCCCTCAAGAAGAGCAACCCCAAGATACATAACTGACAGATTCACCAAGGTTGAAATGAAGGAAAAAATGTTAAGGGCAGCCAGAGAGAAAGGTCAGGTTACCCAAAAAGGGAAGCTCATCAGACTAACAGTGGATCTCTCAGCAGAAATCCTACAAGTCAGAAGAGAGGGTGGGGGCCAATATTCAACATTCTTAAAGAAAAGAATTTTCAACTCAGAATTTCATATCCAGCCAAACTAAGCTTCATAAGTGAAGGAGAAATAAAATCCTCTACAGAGAAGCAAATGCTGAGAGATTGTGTCACCACCATGTCGGCCTTACAAGAGCTCCTGAAGGAAGCACTAAACCTGGAAAGGTACAACAGGTATCAGCCACTGCAAAAACATGCCAAATTGTAAAGACCATTGACACAATGGAGAAACTGACTCAATTAATGGGCAAAATAACCAACTAATATCATAATGATAGGATCAAATTCACATATAACAATATTAACCTTAAATGTAAATGGGCTAAATGCCCCAATTAAAAGACACAGACTGGCAAATTGGATAGAGTCAAGACCCATCAGTGTGCTGTATTCAGGAGACCCATCTCACACGCAGAGACACACATAAGCTCAAAATAAAGGGATGGAGGAAGATCTGCCAAGCACATGGAAAGCAAAAAACAAGCAGGGGTTGCAATCCTAGTCTCTAATAAAACAGACTTTAAGCCAACAAAGATCAAAAGATACAAAGAAGGCCATTACATAATGGTAAAGGGATTAATTCAACAAGGAGAGCTAACTATCCTAAATATATATGCACCCAATACAGGAGCAACCAGATTCATAAAGCAAGTCCTTAGAGACCTACAAAGAGACTTTAGAGTCCCACACAATAATAATGGGAGACTTTAACATCCCTCTATCAATATTAGACAAATCAATGAGACGGAAGATTAACAAGGATATCCAGGACTTGAACTCAGCTCTGCACCAAGCAGGCCTAATAGACATCTACAGAACTCTCCACCCCAAATCAATAGAATATATATTCTTCTCAAAACTACATCGCACTTACTCTAAAATTGACCACATAACTGGAAGTAAAACAATCCTTAGCAAATGTAAAAGAAAAGAAATCACAACACACTATCTCTGAGACCACAATGCAATCAAATTAGAACTCAGGATTAAGAAACTCACTGGAAACTGGACAACTACATGGAAACTGAACAACCTGCTCTTGAATGACTACTGGGTAAATAACAAAATGAAGACAGAAATAAATAAAACACCCTAATGTCACAATTAAAAGAACTAGAGAAGCAAGAGCAAACAAATTCAAAAGATAGCAGGGGCAAGAAATAACTAAGATCAGAGCAGAACTGAAGGAGATAGAGACACAAAAAAAACCCTTCAAAAAATCAATGAATCCAGGAGCTGATTCTTTGAAAAGATCAACAAAATTGATAGACTGCTAGCAAGACTAATAAAGAAGAGAAGAGAGAAGAATCAAATAGACACAATAAAAAAGGATAAGGGGGATATCCCCACCGATTCCATGAAAATACAAACTACAATCAGATAATACTATAAACACCTCTAAGTAAAAAAACTAGAAAATCTAGAAGAAATGGATAAATTCCTGGACACATACACCCTCCCAAGTCTAAACCAGAAAGAAGTTGAATCTCTGAATAGACCAATAACAAGTTCTGAAATTGAGGCAATAATTAATAGCCTACCAAACAAAAAAACGTTCAGGAACAGACAGATACACAGCCAAATTCTACCAGAGGTGCAAAAAAGAGCTGGTACCATTCCTTCTGAAACTATTCCAATCAATAGAAAAGGAGGGAATTCTCCCTAACTCATTTTATGAGGCCACCATCATCCTGACACCAAAGCCTGGCAGAGGCACAATGAAAAAAGAGAATTTTACACCAATATCCCTAATGAACATCAGTGCAAAAATACTCAGTAAAATACTGGCAAACCGAATCCAGAAGCACATCAAAAAGCTTATCCACCAAGATCAAGTTGGCTTCATCCCTGGGATGCAAGGCTGGTTCAACATATGCAAATCAATAAACGTAATCCATCATATAAACAGAACAAAACCAATGACAAAAATCACATGAGTATCTCAATAGATGCACAAAAGGCCTTTGGCAAAATTCAACAGCCCTTCATGCTAAAAACTCTCAATAAACTAGGTATTGATGAAACATATCTCAAAATAGTAAGAGCTATTTATGAAAAACCCACAGCCAATATCATACTGAATGGGCAAAAGCTGGAAGCATTTCCTTTGAAAACGGCACAAGACAAGGATACCCTCTCTCACCACTCCTATTCAACATAGTGTTGGAAGTTCTGGCTGGGGCAATCAGGCAAGAGAAGGAAATAAAGCCTATTCAATTAGGAAGAGAGGATGTCAAATTGTTTCTGTTTGCAGATGACATGATTGTTTATTTAGAAAACTCCATCGTCTCAGCCCAAAATCTCCTTAAGCTGATAAGCAACTCCAGCAAAGTCTCAGGATACAAAATCAACGTGCAAAAATCACAAGCATTCCTATACACCAATAACAGACCAACAGAGAACCAAATCATGAGTGAACTCTCATTCAAAATTGCTACAAAGAGAATAAAATACCTAGGAATCCAACTTACAAGGGATGTGAAGGACCTCTTCAAGGAGAACTACAAACGACTGCTCAACGAAATAAAAGAGGACACAAACAAAAGGAAGAACATTCCATGCTCATAGATAGGAAGAATCAATGTCATGAAAATGCCCATACTGTCCAAGGTAATTTATAGATTCAATGGCATCTCCATCAAGCTACCAATGTCTTTCTTCACAGAATTGGAAAAAACTACTTCAAAGTTCATATGGAAGCAAAAAAGAGCCTGCATAGCCAACGCAATCCTAAGCAAAAAGAACGAAGCTGGAGGCATCACGCTGCCTGACTTCAAACTATACTACAAGGCTACAGTAACCAAAACAGCATGGTACTGGTACCAAAACAGATATATAGACCAATGGAACAGAAGAGAGGCCACAGAAATAACATCACACATCTACAACCATCTGATCTTTGAAAAACCTGATGAAAAACAAGCAATGGGGAAAGCATTCCCTATTTAACAATAGGGAATTGTGCTGGGAAAATTAGCTGGCCATATGTAGAAAGCTGAAACTGGATCCCTTCCTTACACCTTATACAAAAATTAACTTAAGATGGATTAAAGACTTAAATGTAAGACCTAAAACCATAAAAACCCTAGAAGAAAGCCTAGGCAATACCATTCAGGATATAGGCATGGGCAAAGACTTCATGACTAAAACACCAAAAGTAATGGCAACAAAAGCCAAAATTGACAAATAGGATCTAATTAAACTGAAGAGCTTCTGCACAGCAAAAGAAACTATCATCAGAGTGAACAGGCAACCTACAGAATGAAAAATTTTGCAATCTACCCATCTGACAAAGGGCTAATATCCAGAACCTACAAGGAATTTAAACAAATTTACAAGAAAAAAAAAGTCAAAAAGTGGGCAAAGGATATAAATGGACACTTCTCAAAAGAAGACATTTAGGCAGCCAACAGACACATGAAAAAATGCTCATCATCACTGATCATCAGAGAAATGCAAATCAAAACCGCAATGAGATACCATCTCATGCCAGTTAGAATGGCAATCATTAAAAAGTCAGGAAACAACAGATGCTGGAGAGGATGTGAAGAAATAGGAACACTTTTACACTGTTGGTGGAAGTGTAAATTAGTTCAACCATGTGGAAGACAGTATAGTGATTCCTCAAGGATCTAGAAGGAGAAATACCATTTGACCCAGCAATCCCATTACTGGGTATATACCCAAAGGATTATAAATCATTCTACTATAAAGACACATGCACACGTATGCTTATTGTGGCACTATTCACTAGCTAATACGGTGAAACCCTGTCTCTACTAAAAATACAAAAAATTAGACAAGCGTGGTGGCAGGTGCCTGTAGTCCCAGCTACTTGGGAGGCCGAGGATGGAGAATGGCATGAACCTGGAGGCAGAGCTTGTAGTGAGTGGAGATTGTGCTACTGTTCTCCAGCCTTAGTGACAGAGTGAAACTCCATCTCAAAAAAAGAAAAAAAGAAAAAAAAGAAAATGTGTCACATATACACCATGGAATACTATGCAGCCATAAAAAATGATGAGTTCATGACCTTTGCAGGGACATGGATGAAGCTGGAAACCATCATTCTCAGCAAACTATCATGAAGACAGAAAACCAAACACCACATGTTCTCACTCATAGGTGGGAATTGAACAATGAGAATACATGGACACAGGGCAGGGAACATCACACACTGGGGCCTGTCAGGGGGTGGGGTTTGGGGGAGGGATAGCAGTAGGAGAAATACCTAATGTAAATGATGAGTTGACGAGTGCAGCAAACCAACATGGCAACTATGTAACAAACCTGCACGTTGTGCACATGTACCCTAGAACTTAAAGTATAATTTTAAAAAAAAAAAAAATCCCATTTTTGAGGAGAAATTCAAGCCAGCTGCAGATATTTGCATAAGTAATAAGGACCCAAATGTTAATCCCCAAGACAAAGGGGAAAATATCTCCAGGGTATGTCAGAGACCTTTGCAGCAGCCTCTCCCATCACAGACCCAGAGGTCTAGGAGGAACAAATGGTTTTGTGGGCAGGGCCCAGGGTCCCCATGCTGTGTGCAGTCTGGAGACTTGATGCCCTGTGTCCCAACCACTCCAGCCATGGCTGAAAGGGGCCAATCTAGAGCTTAGGCCATGGCTTCAGAGGGTGCAAGCCCTAAGCTTTGGCAGCTTCCATGTGGTGTCAAGCCTTCTAGTGCACAGAAGTCAAGAATTGGGGTTGGGGAACCTCCACCCAGATTTCAGAAGATGTATAGAAATGCCTGGATGTCCAGGCAGATGTTTGCTGCAGGGGTGGGGCTCTCTTGGAGAACCTTTGCTAGGGCAGTGCAGGAAATGTGGTGTTGGAACCCCCACACAGAGTCCCCACTGGGGCACCATCTAGTGGAGCTGTGAGAAAAGGGCCACCATCCTCCAGACCCCAGTATGGTAGATCCACCTGCAGCTGGCATTGTGCACCTGGAAAAGGTGCAGACACTCAGCACCAGTCTGTGAAAGCTGCCAGGAAGGAGGCTGTACCCTGCAAAGCCACAGGGGTGGAGCTGCCCAAGACCATGGGAGGCCACCTCTTGCATCAGCATGACCTGGATGTGAGACCTGAAGTCAAAGGAGATCGTTTTGGAGCTTTACAATTTGAATGCCCTGTTGGATTTTGGAATTGCATGGGCCCTGTAACTGCTTTGTTTTGGCTAATTTCTCCCATTTGAAATGGCTGTATTTACCCAACACCTGTACCCCCATTGTATCTAGGAAGTAATTAGCTTGCTTTTGATTTTACAGGCTCACAGGCAAAAGGGACTTGCCTTGTCTCAGATGAGACTTTGGACTGTGGACTTTTGGGTTAATTCTGAAATGAGTTGAGACTTTGGGGGACTGTTGGAAAGACATGATTGATTTTAAAATGTGAGAAAATGAGATTTGGAGGAATCTGGGGTGGAATTATATGACTTGGCTCTGTGTCCCCACCCAAATCTCATCTTGAATTATATTCCCATAATTTCTATGTGTTGTGGGAGGGACCTGGTGGGAGATAGTTTGAATCATGAAGATGGCTTCCCTTCATACTGTTCTTGTGGTAGTGAATAAGTCTCATGAGATCTGATGGTTTTATCAGGGGTTTCCGCTTTTGCAGTCTTCCTAATTTTCTCCTGCTGCTGCCATATAAGTGCCTGTAGCCTTCCGCCATGATTCTGAGGCCTCCCCAGCCATGTGGAACTGTAATCGAATTAAATCTCTTTTTCTTCCCAGTCTCAGCTGTGTCTTTATCAGCAGCATAAATATGGAGTAATACACCACATAAATGTCTTCTTTTGAGAAGTGTCTGTTTATACCCTTTGCCCACTTTTTGATGGTTTTTTTTTTTTTTTTTTTTCTTGTAAATTTGTTTTAAGTTCCTTGTAGATTCTGGATATTAGCCCTTTGTCAGATGGGTAGATTGCAAAATTTTTCTCCCATTCTGTAAATTGCCTGTTCACTCTGATGATAATTTCTTTTGCTGTGCAGAAGCTCTTTTGTTTAATAAGATTCCACTTGTCAATTTTGGCTTTTGTTGCAATTGCTTTTGGTGTCTTAGTCATGAAGAATTTGCCCATGCCTATCTCCTAAATGGTACTGCCTAGGTTTTCTTCTAGGGTTTTTATAGTTTGGGGTTTTACATTTAAGTCTTTAATCCACCTTGAGTTAATTTTTGTATAAGGTGTAAGGAAGGGGTCCAGTTTCAGTTTTCTGCATATGGCTAGCCAGTTCTCCCAGCACCATTTATTAAATAGGGAATCCTTTCCCCATTGCTTGTTTTTGTCAGATTTGTCAAAGATCAGACAATGTAAATGTGTGGTGTTATTTCTTAAGTTTCTGGTCTGTTCCATTGGTCAATATGTCTGTTTTTGTATGAGTACCATGCTGTTTTGGTTACTGTAGCCTTGTAGCATAGTTTGAACTCAGGTAGCATGATGCCTCCAGCTTTATTCTTTTTGCTTAGGATTGTCATGGCTATACGGGGTCTTCTCTAATTCCATACAAAATTTAAAGTAGATTTTTCTAATTCTGTGAAGAATTTCAGTGGTAGTTTGATGGGAATAGTATTGAATCTATAAATTACTTTGGGCAGTATGGGCATTTTCATGATATTCATTCTTCCTAACCGTGAGTATAGAATATTCTTCCATTTGTTTGCGTCCTCTCTTATTTTGTTGAGGAATGGTTTGTAGTTCTTGAAGTGGTCCTTCACGTCCCTTATAAGTTGGATTCCTAGGTATTTTATTCTTTTTGTAGCAATTATAAATGGGAGTTCACTCATTATTTGACTCTCTGCTTGTCTATTGTTGGTGTGAAGGAATACTTGTGATTTTCGCATATTGATTTTGTATCCTGAGACTTTGCTGAAGTTGTTTATCAACTTAAGGAGTTTTGGGACTGAGACTATAGGGTTTTCTAAATATACAATCATGTCATCTGCAAACAGAGACAATTTGACTTCCTCTCTTCCTATTTGAAAACTCTTTTTTTCTCTCTCTTGCCTGATTGCCCTGGCCAGAACTTCCAATACTATGTTGAATAGGAATGGTGAGAGATGGCATCCTTGTCTTGTGCCAATTTTCAAAGGGAATTCTTCCAGCTTTTGCCCATTCAGTATGATATTGGCTGTGGGTTTGTCATGAATAGCTCTTATTATTTTGAGATATGTTTCATCAACACCTAGTTTATTGAGAGTTTTTAGCATGAAGTGGTGTTGAATTTCATTGAAGGCCTTTTCTGAATCTATTGAGATAATCATGTGTTTTTTGTCTTTGGTTCTATTTATGTGATGGATTACATGTGTTGATCTGTATATGTTGAACCAGCCCTGCATCCCAGGGATGAAGCTGGCTTGATTGTGATGGGTAAGTTTTTTGATATGCTGCTGAATTCGGTTTGCTAGTATATTATTAAGGATTTCACATCAATGTTCATCAGGGATATTGGCCTCAAGTTTTCTTTTTTTGTTTTGTCTCTGCCAGGTTTTGGTATCAGGATGATGCTGGCTTCATAAAACGAGTTAGGGAGGAGTCCCTCCTTTTCAGTTGTTTGGAATAGTTTCAGAAGGAATGGTATCATCTCCTCTTTGTACTTCTGGTAGAATTCGACTGTGAATCCATCTGGTCCTGGGATTTTTTTTGTTTTTTTTTTTTTGTTTTTTTTTTTTTGGTTGGTAGGCTGTTAATTACTGCCTCAATTTCAGAACTTGTTATTAGTGTACTCAGAGATTCCACTTCTTCCTCATTTAGTCTTAGGAAGGTGTGTGTGTCCAAGAATTTATTCATTTCTTCTGGATTTTCTAGTTTGTTTGTTTAAAGGTGTTTATAGTATTCTCTGATGGTAGTTTGTATTTCTTTGGGGTCAGTGTTCATATCCCCTTTATCATTTTTTATTGCATCTATTTACTGACTCTCTCTTTTTTTCTTTATTAGTCTACCAAGTGGTCTATTTTCCTAATTTTTTCAAAAAACCAGATCCTAGGTTCACTGATTTTTTGAGTTTTCTGTGTCTTTATCTCCTTCAGTTCTGCTCTATCTTAGTTATTTCCTGTCTTCTGCTAGCTTTTGGATTAGCTTTCTCTTGCTTCTCTAGCTCTTTTAATTGTGATGTTAGAGTGTCAATTTGAGATCTTTCTAGCTTTCTGATGTGGGCATTTACTGTTATAAATTCCCCTCTTAACACTGCTTTAGCTGTGTCCCAGAGATTCTGGTATGTTATCTCTTTGTTCTGATTGGTTTCAGAGAACTTGTTTATTTCTGCCTTAATTTCATTATTTACCCAGGAGTCATTCAGAAGCAGGTTGTTCAATTTCCATGTAATTATGTGGTTTTGAGTGAGTTTCTTAATCCTGAGTTCTAATTTGATTGCACTGTGGTCTGACAGATTATTTGTTATGATTTCAAATTTCTTTGCATTGAGTGATTTTTATAACAGTCCGAAAACTTACATCACTCCTATTTCTTCTTGACTAGTTTCTCTACTTCTTCACAAAATTTTATCCTAAGGTAACATTTTATTTGCTTAAACATCTTCTATTCATCACCCTAACTCTCTGTAACAAAATATGTGTATTATTCAAATTATTTTTAAATATTTGGTAACTATAAGACTTTAAGTGTTTAAATTTTTTCTCCAGAGTTGATTTATCATTATAATTACTAACATAAAATTTGTCAAAATGTTATAATATATTTATAACATAAATATATCAAATTTTTTTGCTTAATAATTGCTTAACAAATGTTTTTTTAAAAATATAGAGATGGGGTCTTGCTACATTGCTCAGGCTAGCCTCAAACTCTTTGGCTCAAACCATCCTCCCAACCTCCACCTCCCAAGTAGCTGGGACTACTGCACCCAGCTCATAAATGCAATTTTTAAAGAAGAAACTACATCTCTTAATGAGATTAGTGAAGCTGGATTGCTGAGGTTTTTAATTTCAATTAGTTCATCTATCTTTGCATAAAAATTACTTCTTGCTAGACTAAGACGGAGCTTAGGAGCTGTTAAGAATATTGTAAAAGACTTTGACATGGGCAAAAGAGATTATTTGGTCTTGTTTCAATGAAAAGTTGGGTGTTGTCTGGCAGGACTCTCCTACCACCAGGAGGTTATCTGATTCTATAAGGGTATGTGCCTTTGATGGTCTTTGACAGTTTATTTTATAACTCTGTAAACTGTAGCAAGTTGAAAGTAAAGAAAATGATGCTTATCCATGAAAATGTAAACTAATTTTGTCTGATAGAGATACAATTGATCCCTGCTCTTTAGAAAACATAATTCTAAACATTAGACATTTTTCCCTTTAAGATAACAACCAGTTCTGCATCTATTAGCAAATTCATTTTAGCATTCATGATTGCCTATATAGGTATAATATTTTTCCTTTATGAAAATTATCCTGTAACAGTAAATTATGTTTCTACCTTTTATTGTTATATAACAAAAGCACTAAGTAACTTTGTTAAAACATCTATGGTGATGGGAATGGAAGGAGTTTGGTTACAGTGATGACACCATTCTTTAACTTCTAAAAATGTCAAAACTCATATAAAATAATCTATAATCAAAATTTATTTGTAATGATCTTACAGCTGAAAATTCAATTTAGTCCTCCTTCAATTTTGAAAGCAAAGAATTGAAAACCTTCAAGTCAACAATGGTATGCTGAAAAAGAAAAGAATTGGAAACCATCTGACTCACACATCTACCAGCCATTAGTCATTTGCTTTCTCAAAACCATTATTTTGAAATCTCTCTTTGTTCGGACACTGGAGGTTTTGATACCCTGGGACAATATACCATGGTAAGATCCAAAATGGTGACAAATATTCAGCTATTTTGTCAAGCAGGAGAAGGCTTATTATAAATGGAGAAGTAAAGAGAAGACCATAGGCTTATTTTAAGAGAGAGAAATTTTAGGAGACAAAATGTTTATGAGTTGAGGATGTGGATATTGAGTCCCTTAAAAGTACCCTGGAAAGTCTTTGTGAACTACCTTGAACATATTTGTCCAGTGTGAAGATCACTCCTTTAAGACATAAGGGAGAAAAGCCACTCCCTTTAGAAGCAGTTGAATTCAGCAGAACCAGTGGAAGAGTTCTCACAACTTTGACTACGCTTCCCAATTCCAAATCCTTGCCTCTTTTCTGATGCTCTTCTAGCATCCACCCTACTGGACTGTAGGTTTCTCCTGGCAATGCCCACACAAGCCTTAGCTGCTTTGCCTCTGGGATATGGAGTGACTTGGTCTTTGATTCACTGATTTCCTGAACTTACCCTGACCCTTTTGGTTTGCATTTCTGTGCAACCTCCCATTATGCCAGAGTGTTTACAAAATGCTTTTTAAGCTTTGCCCTTCAAAGCTTTTATGGGTAAAAACATGGGAAAGTAGAGGTCACAGCCCGAAATACCCCCACAAAGAGCACACATTTATTAAATCCTATGCTTTAACATACATTTTCATTTGAACTTGCATTTTATTTCATAATTTATCAACATTCATCTTGGTATTCTAGGATATTTTAAATTACTTGCCACTGAATAAAACTGATGCTGGAAAAAGACATGTCATGATTATCCTATGACTTAGAGCATCTCGTTGCATTCCACCAGGAAGATCTGTTTAAGAAGTGTATCATGAAGCGATTTAAACAACGAATGACACCCACTGGATCAGCCTTAGCAGACAGCAGGCCCAGAGAGAATGAAGCACAAGTTAGATAAGTTTTGAAGTTGGGAAGAAGAAAAATAAAGAAAGTTGGAAGTATACAATCCTGCCCATTCCAAATGGACATTGTAGTGCAGTCCTGAACAGCTGTTGGGGAAAACATCCTGCAGCAACAGGTGCAATAAAAAACAAGGCACTAGAAAGCCATGGAGAAAAAAAAAGCAAAGACTGTAAAAGAGGTATGCAAAGGATACAGTTAGATTATTCGCAATTTTGAACAGCCATGCTCCATAACAACAAAACTACTGGTTGTTGTAAATAGCATATAAAACAGAGAGGAAGCGGAGTTAATGCTTTTACTCAAACTTCTAGGCAGCATAACGCTCCCTTGAAATGATAGCTTCACTCAGACAGCCCCTGAGTCAGTAGAGTTTAGGAGGTGGTAAAAGAAACCCTGAGTTTTCCTCACCAAAAAGAACAATATCAGGGTCAGACATGGTTGCTCATGCCTGTAATCCCAATATTTTGTGAGGCCAATGCTAGAGGATCACTGGAAGCCAGGAGTTCAAGACCAGCTTGGGCAACACAGCAAGACCACATCTCTTAAAAAAAAAAAAAAAAAAAAAAAAAGGACAATGTCAATGTCTCCTTTCTATCCCAGCCAGAGATGCAACTATATGTTCACTGTTTTCATGGTTTCAGAGGGAGAAAAAAAAACCAACCTATTATTTTGATACTTCCTTTGCATAATGAACAAGCAGAAACACCTAGCCCAAAGGAGAATGGGCATTCTTCAGGGCTTGGACGACATAATCTCCTACATCCTCTGAGCCCCAGCAGAGGGGTCAGGCATACTCCCTCAGGTTCAATTGCAGTGGGTGCCAAGTTCTTGCCCTGCTTTTTCAGCCTCTTTTCTTTTTTTTTTTTTCATTATACTTTAAGTTCTGGGTTACATGTGCAGAATGTGCAGTTTTGTTACATAGGTATACAAGTGCCATGGTGGTTTTTCAGCATCTTTTCTTAAAGCCACTAAATCATGGGGCTTCTAAATAATACACTATGAAGAGATGCACTGATCACCCATCAAAAATTGCCAATTAGCCAGGTGTGGTGGCTCACGCCTGTAATCCCAGCACCTTGGGAGGCTGAGGCTGGCGGATCACGAGGTCAAGAGATGGAGACTATCCTGGACAACATGGTGAAACCCTGTCTCTACTAAAAATACAAAAATTAACCAGGCATTGTAGTCCCAGCTACTCTAGAAGCTGAGGCAGGAGAATCCCTTGAAGCCAGGAGGTGGAGTTTGCAGTGAGCCGAGATAGCGCCACTGCACTCCAGCCTGGCAACAGAGTGAGACTCTGTCTCAAAAAAAAAAAAAAAAGTTGCCAATTACTGATGCAGGGGCTATCTCAGGTCAACTGGGTGGACGCCACATATAGGTAGAAGCCTCTCTTGCTGCCAAGGGTCTATTTCTAATGCACACAAAATGGTCAATAGCCAAGTTTATCAGATATGGACATGGTGCATATAGGATCAGTCCATCAGTACTTATTTATTATTTATCTACTGTGCATCAAGCACCATGTTAGACACTGTGAGAGAGACCCAAAGCAGCAGCAGATTTGGGCCCTGCCTTGAAACCATTCACAAACTGATCGGGCAAATGGGATTAACCCACAAAAGACAATTATTAAGCAATAAAGAGTTAAGGTATTCCAGTCACAGGAGGTTTTATGGGGGAAAGAAGACATTTAGCCAAGCCAGAAGGGTAAACAGTATATGGATGGACCTGAGAGATTAAAAAGGCATCCCTCACAAAGTCAGCCCCCCGGGTAGAGGCCCTGAGGAAAAAGATAGGGATCAAGGGCAGGGAGGGAGAGGAAGGGAATGGAATAGCAAAGACAGGGTGTGACTGGTAAGGACAGTTTGTGTCAGGAGCATTGGAAAATAAAGTCAGATTAAGGAAAGTCAGGCAGAGGAATGTGGAGCTTGACAAGGTAATGGAAAAGAGGTTATATCTTGTTTCTTGTTACATCTCTTTAAGGTGTGCAACATAATGTTTTGATATACATATATATAGTGAAGTGATTACGACAGTCAAGTAAATTAGCATATCCACAATTTCACCTAGTTACCTTTCGTGTATGTGTAGTAACAGAACCTAAAATCTACACTCTTAGCAAATTTCCAGTATATGATACAATATTATTAACTATAGTTCTCATTCTGTATATTTGATCTCTAGACTTATTCATCTGATATAACTGTGTCTTTGTACCCTTCAACCTACGTCACCTTCCCCCTATTTTCTCCTTCCCCCTACCCCTGGTAACCACCTTTCTACTTCTCTGTTTCTGTATATTTGATTTTTTTCTTTTTAGATTCCACATATAAATAGAACATGTGGTATTTTTCTTTCTCTATCTGGCTCATTTCACTTAGCATAATGTCCTCTTGAGAATTTGTCACGAATGGCAGAATTTTCTTCTTATTTAAGGCTGAATAATATTCCATCATATATATATGGAGAAAAATTCTTAAATGTGTATGGAACCACAAAAGACCTGAGTAGGCAAAACAATCTTAGGAAAGAAAAACAAAGTTGGAGGCATGCCACTTCCTGATTTCAAATTAATCATAAAGCAATAGTAATAAAAACAGTATGGCACTGGGCATAAAAACAGACACATAAACCAATGGAACAGAATGCAAAGCCCAGAATGAACCCAAGTATATATGGTCAACTAATCTTTGACAAGGCCACTAAAAAGATATAATTGTTTCTTGAGTAAGAAAAGGACACGGAAAAGCAAAGTTCTGGAGAAATTATCTTGAAATAAGTGTTTTAATCTAGGTGAATATGAGTTTTATATATCTTAAAGCCTGATCTGGAGAAAATTCTCAAAGAGGTAGGCCCCAGACTCAATTTGCAATGCTTACCACAGTGCTGAATGCAGGGTGGCTGGCATTAATTCATTCACGCGTTCAACAAACATTGAGCACCTACTATGCTTTAGACACAGTGCTTGGGACCACAAGAACAAACATAATGAATGAAATATTGTTCTTTTCCTTGAGTCTACAAGTGTCTCACCCTGGCTCTACTATGTTGAATTACTGGTCATAATTCTTCCCTGTGAAGGAAAGTGAAGAATCCTTGCCATGATCTCATAGGACAGGGTATATTCATGTCTCCACCATCTTTAGCCTTAGCCATGTAACTTTCTCAGGACAATTCTCTGTTACTAAACATAACACAAGTAGCAGTTTGAAGTGTGTTTATGTGGTTGGACAAACCCTCTTGAGTTTCTGCCATTGCTGTGAGAAGAGCTTCCTCCAGAGACCTCCTGCCCCTTCAGCTGGACCCCAGAATGAATGTATATAGAGCAGAGCTGCCCAGCCAACCCACAGACCTGCAGCCTGAAGGAGAACCACTTCAACTGACCAGCAGATATGCAAGAAATATGGGCCTATTGTTATATGTCATTAAGATTTTGTGTTTGTTATGCAGCAATAACTGACTGATATACTTCCTCTCAAGGCCTTTCCTGCTCAAACCTGTCTACATTTCCAATATTCTCTCCCATTCTCCTCTACGCATATCTTAGAGTTGAAGCAAAGTAGACTGACTGTTCAGTGTGCCCTCAACCAAAACATGCCTTTGCTTGATTCAAGTACAAACATCATCTCTATCTCTGCCTACCAAAATCATACCTATCATTTTAAGTGCCATCTTATAAGTTATCTTCTCTCGAAAGCTTTTCCTAATCCTAACTGTATAGATATGGAGCACCTTGGATTCCCTCAGCCCTATCTCCTCACTCCCAGCCTTACCCACCCACCTTACTCCCAGGCCAGAATGACCTTACTGGCAGCTCATGTTGTTTTAATAATCATAAATTGCAAGCCACCACTGCTGCCACCACAAACCAAGAAGCACCCACAGACACCAACTGACCATCCCGGTGCACTGGACTGACTGGACCTATTGAGGCCCTGGCCTCCCCAGAAACCTCCTAGAGGGCTGAGTAACACAACCCAAAACTGTGAAGAAGTCAGTGTTCATGAAGCAGACTCAGACTAATGAGAGGTGGGAGAGAGGCAAAAGCCAGCAAACAAATTGCTCCCTCTTCCTTGTCTATGACAGAGAGATAACTGTTCCATGCATTCTCTCTGGAGATGGCCCACGTGACTGAGCAACCATCTGGATTTGTAGGAAGCTGTAATCAGCTTGATGATGCACTGCCTTGTATTTTCTCTCCCTTCCTCCCTCACTTTTTTTTTCTGCCTCACTGTTGCTTCCTTGATGTTGCATCCCTAGTAAACTACTAGCATATAGAATTCTGCCTCAGGCCCTTTTCTCATGAGAATCCAGATGAAACACTAGATAAATATGATCTCTTCTTCCTTTGACCCCAAATGGTACTTTTAACACCTCTTATGGATGTTACTTATTTATACTGCTCTGTGTTAAAGCTATTCTGATGGGTTCACTCACACCAACTGCCATGTGCTTTATGCATAGTAGACTCTCCATAAATGCTTTAATTAAATGCAGTTGAGTCTGTTTCATTAAATTCAAGTCAATAAGTAAAAACAGTCTTTGGCCCATTGGACCCATGAAATACATTAGCACCAAAACTCTACTCCAATTTCTACTTTTCCCATAAACATCAACACAAACCAGCTTTTTGTTCCATCATACCTCATTACAAATAGAAATACAAATACTTGCAACAATTCTCTGGAGATGCAAAAAAGCAGAGAAAGCAGATGGCTAATTAAGAATCCAGGGGTACAGTCTATATTTCTAAAGTCTTAATAGAATAGCAGAGTTACCACCCCTTGCCACCATCATGACAACCTCCTTCTCTCATCCTTGTGTGAAGAGTTTACTTCCAGGCCCTTCTAAACACATTATGTTCTTATAAATCACAGTAGCATTACTGAATCTGCTTAGACTTACAATCTATCACTACAATGATAGCACTAGGGAAAATATTGCAAAATCCAATGCATTATTGATGTCCTCTGTAATGAATGGCCATTCAGTAATTACACTCCTTCCTATGAAAAATGCAGGAACATACATGTGGTAAGAATTAAAATGTTTCCTAAAAGCTGTAGAAATTAATTTTAGTATCTTCTGATTTAAATGCATTGTGGCTGTAACATTGGGAATCCTTACCCAAGGATTCTTGTAAGCACCATTGCCTTAGCGTAAGTAGCGATTCCCTGAATGTTTTTACCCTCTCTGTAACCTCCTTCCCATCCCTTCACCACCAAATCCCTGCTTGTGGCCCATCCTCAGCAGAGGGTACGGCCAGAGGCTTAGGCCATGGCAAAATGAGTAATGGCCAGGTCAGCATCCCAAATGGGATGAAAATAGGGAAGGCTTCCAAAGTGTCACATGTACCTCTGCGGGAAGGATCGTGAACAGAGCAACAGCAATAGGACAACTAATGGACAACAGCCCATGTACCTATTAAAGCTGTCTATCTAGCTAAGAGTAGGCAACTCCAGAAACCCATGATACCCTTGGCTGTATTTTGACTATTCCAGCAGAAGCTGGATGACTATTTATTGGAGGTAATAGGGTTATAAACAGGAATCATGGGTAAGAAGATCTTTTCACCTGTAAGATGTTCAAATTCTGTGTGGTCTTCATAAGTTTGGTTTGCCATTGTCTCTACCTCATCTCCTAAGGAGAGTCATACAAACCAATATAATTGGAATCCATGCATATTCTGAAAGCCTGTACCTATCTGGCCTTGAGGTGCTTGTGCATTAGATATATTTGCTAACATACTTGCATTTCTTATGTTGTCTTATTATGCTTGTATTGGAATGGGTCTGCATTTCCTAAATCCACACCAATTTAATTTGACAGGAGGAAATGCTGGAATATGCTCCTGGTAATGGGAAATCGTTTCTGGTTTGCAGATGGATAATCAAGTTGAAAAAAGAAAAAGAAAAAAAGAAAACCTCTGCAACAGGACACAGAGCAAGAGCTCTGATTCCCCCAGGATGCTGTTTAATCCGTGGTCAGAATGCTTATATGTCTTCCTTTAACAATTACTTAAAACCAGTCAAGATCATTCTTGGCACTTTTTTTGGTTGCTTTTTCCAGCTTTGAAATAAAGTGCAATTTGCATTCCTTAAAAATCTAAGCAGTGAGGAAGAGTAAAGTGTCTTAAAATTAATGAGTTGCATTTAAACACTGAGCAGAAACTTTTGTGTGAGCTCCAAGTCCGAGAGATTGGGCGGTCTTGGAAGTGAAATTGTTATTCAGAAAGGATATGTCCTTGGTGGTCCCTAGTTGAGGAAAGCCAGTGGGAAGAAAGAAAATGAGGAAAACCAATTACCGCAATTTGTACATCAAGAAAGACTGCATTTGATGCATGAGCAGAATTCCTGAGTACAAATGAAAAAATAATGGCATTTAAGTGGCTTTGCCATCATTTTTGCTCATAACTTTTCACAAGCATCAAAGGGCATAGGATGAGAACAAGTGAGAGGAATAGGGTACATGGTAACAGCCAGATATTTCCAGCCTCTGGTTTGGGTTACTCTGTCCTAGATAACGATGGTAGTGAAATGAGGCTCTTCAAATGATGGAAGAGAGAATGTGAGATTTTGCTAATGATTGGTTAAACCAGGTGACTGTGTACTCTCTTTCCACTGTAACTGGGTATACTACAATATAATTCAATTCTGAGACTAATCACTCAGAGTTAGCATCAGATTTCCACAGGTGTAAAGCCTCAGTCCTCCACAAGATTGCCCTTACTTCATATGGCAGCCACAAATTCTGCGAATCCCCGGGCCACCCACACTTCTGATGAACTGACCACAAATTCAAGGCTTCCCATGATCTTTTCACATTTGATAATTTGCTAGAATGAGTCACAGAACTCAGAAAAGTGCTATGCTTATCATTACAGTTTTATTACAAAGGATTCAGGCAGGGTAAGGTCTGGGAAAGAGTGCAGGAATTCCATGTCCTCTTCCTGCGGAATCAGGGCACATCACCCTTGGCTCATCAATGCATTCATCAACCAGGAAGCTTCATAGCATTAGTGCCCATAGTTTTCACTGGGGTTTGATTACAAAGGTATGATTAACTAAATCATTGGCCACATGACTGAACTCAATCTTCAGCCCCTTCCCTTCCTCAGAGGTCAAGCTGTTCCAAAGCTCCAACCCCCTAACCACATGCTGGGTCTTTCTGGTGACTAGTCTCCACCTTGAAGTTATTTAGCACAAAAAAGACATGCCTATCACTCAGGAAATTCTGAAGGTTTCTGAATCTCTATGCCAAGAACCAGGGACAAGAAGCAAGGCCAGATAAATTTTTTATTATGTCATACTAAGTTTTTCCTCAATCTGATATAAAAAATTTGGAAATGCCATTTGCCTGACCTTCACAACATCTTCTACCTTACTAAAAGACAAAGTGGTTGCCGTCTGTAGTCATGAAGGGGAAAGAGACAGGCGGAATCATTGAGCCTGAGTCCTGTCATCACCTGTCACTTTAGGATCAAGTGAAGGCAGACCTGGAAATAAAACCCTGAGTTTCTTCTGTGTATGGACGTGTGGTTCTGGCAGAGCTCAAATATAGTCATTCTTCTTTATTCATAACTCTAAAAATAATAGCTAACATGGATTGAGCATTTAACATGTGCTAGGCATTATTCTAAGACCTTACATGTATTTAATCTTCAAACCCCTTAACGGTCCTATAAGATATTAACCCATCCCTCTTGATGGACATGTAGACTGTTTCCAATTTTATTCTTAATTAAACCATATTACCATGAAAGATAAGGGTAAACCCAAAGGTTTGGGTGCCATGAACCAACACTCTGTTTACTCCTCATCTCTCACCTAAGGCATGGTAGAATCGAAGTTACCTTTATGATATTGGCCATGAGATAGCATTAAAGACTGTGCTCTGGCATTGATAATGATGCTATGTGACAAGCTTCTTGGGTCTTGTGTTTCTGCCCAGTGCAGGGGCCCAGACCCCTATCAGGCAGCTGTTCCTCCCATCACAGAAAAAAAAAAAAAAGTGAAAGATAAAACTTCCCATAATGTAGTGAAACAGAGAACACAGAAATGAAACACCCAAGCAGTTGGCCAAAACACAGAATACTTAAATTAGGATAAAGTCCAAGACTTAGCCTGGGCCTTACATAAGAGGAGGAGCATCATGCAGGGATAAGGATAAGTGTTTCAGAGTCAGAAGCTGTATGCAACTCTGCGTTTTACCAGTTATAGGACCTGAGCAAGAGCCTCCATTTCCTGATGTGTAAAAGGCAGGCACATATAATAGTTTGGGACACACAAAGGAAGAATCCATTTGAAAATATTTCATAAAATATTATGAAATATCAACTAATGATATCTCCTAAATATTTCCTCTCACATGTCCAAGCAGCCAGAGATATTTGTTATCATCTTGTGTATCCAATAGTTCCTTCAAGTGCTTCACATCTGCAATATGGTTCGTCCATCCTGTTATAGAGGATGAAGTCTAGGCAAAATTATCCTAATTTTACAGGTGGGGAAAGCAAGGTGAAGTAGAGAAATATGCAAAGGATAAATAAACAGTTATAGCTGAAGACACTTGGCAAGGATAACCAGAATATTGCTGACTGCCAACTCAGGGCTCTTTCCAGCCATTTACATTATTGTTTTTAAGGTGGTGTGGGCATCAGCAAGCAACATAATGCCATGTTCTGTTATCTTTGGTATGGAGTAAAAGATGTAGCAATATGTATCATCATTATTATCATGTAACTGTTATTTGTAAATCCATTTTCTCTTCTGCCCATAGTGGCTTAATTTCCCTGAAAATACTGTTTTCATTCTATAATTATTAGCTGCACACACAAAGTTCATAGAGTATAGAGCCACAATAAAGATTCCTAGTAAATGATGGTCCTGTTTTCTTGCCTCTCCTGGCTTGGGTAGCTAATGGTTTGTCAGAGACCGCATCCCAAAGCAGCAGACTTCACATCAGAACAATGAACCCCTCTCACTGTAAAGCAGGACACAGCTGAGCGATGCTCAGTGTTAATAGGCTAGATTCCCCATCCAAAGACTATGATCAGCAAGTGAGAGATAATAATGTTGATGGGTTCTAAGGCATTTCGTAGGATGATTTATCAGCCTTGCAAAGCACCTGGCAGGACCCTTGCATTCTTACAATACACACTTTCAATGCAGAATGGCACCACAGTGAAAGGATAGACTGAGATTTCAAAGAGCTGGTTTCTTTGAAAGTCAGGACATTTTCTAGCTGTAAGAACTCAAGCAAGTCTCAACCTCTTTGGGCCACAGTTTATTTATCTGCAAAATGAGGATAAATGATGCCTAACCTGTCTACCTCTGAGATTGTCAGAAGAATCAAACAAAATACTCATGAAATATTGTTTTGTGAACTTTGAGATGAGACATAAAGTACTTTCAATGACATGATGATGATGATAATGATGATGGATTGATTGATGGATGATGTCCTTCACGGACCTGGCACAGTTCTCATTACCATAGTCACTTTTAGTGAGCAGAATAATTACGATTAGAACTTTGTGGAACAAATTTACCTCTCCCAGGAATTTCTTTTCTGTAAATCAGATTGCAGTATATGCCCATAGTCAACTCTCACAACGGGAAGAGACTGGATCTCAGAATCTCTCACTTCTTCAAGGCATAGTCAAGAGGCAAAAAGAAGTTAGATGCAATGTTCTGTTTGCTAAAGGATTATATCTGTGATCAACTAGTGAAGTTCAGCTAAATTTTCATTTAAAAGGACTTAGCATTAGAACTGTTAGCTTTGAAAGTAGGCTTGCTGAACTCAACTCCCTGCATTGATATGCAATATCTTGTGAATTTAAATATAACTGGCAGAATTAGGAGTATAATTTTATTTCGTGAAATCTATAAAGATGAATACCCTTGTCTTAGAAAACAGTAATAGGCATTATAAATGTCCTAATTGTTTTTCCCTTAACAGAGATATTAGCTCCAAGAGGTTAACAGAACTCTGCCTCCTCTAACAGAGTAGAGTTATATGGGACAAGATGTTAGGTGGTCCCATTATTCAGTTCCTTGGGGCCAAGGATGGGGAGAAAGTGACAGTGCTGAGGTCAGCAAGGAGATTCACATTTCATGTCCTTGGGGGGTAAAGGGCAGGTGGTGCCAAGACCAAGCTAGAAATGGATGTCAAGCCAGGCTGTCAGTCCTGAGGCTTCAGCCAGCAATGGAATAAAGGTTTCAAGCCAAACAAGGGATATTACTCAATCAGGATAAATCTTCCAGTGTCTATACCTGTGGGATTATCTTGTCAATTACTAGTATGTATTTGCCAATATGAGCCAGGTTTACTTAAGTGGATTAGGACAATATAAATACTTTGCTAGTTGTATGACTCCAGAAATCTGCTCTTCTAAATATTTTTAAATACTTTATTTAAAATATGCAGCTTTACTCTTTAATATGGACTCAGTTGGGTAAAGTGTGAGACTAGCAGTTACTTGGTCAATCTCTCTGCCCATAGGTAGGCTTCCTTCATTCATTCCAAGCAGATGAAGGTCTATCATCAGGAAGTCCAAAGAAGATGTGCTCACAGCTTTCTCAGGGATTTTCCTAGAAATTGAACTGTGTTTACTGAAGAGGAGAAAAAAAAAAAAAAAACTTGTCCTCCCAGAGATTGTGCTTCCCAGTTCCAAAATCACCAAGCCAATATGCACCTTATCTCCTCCATTGTGCCTTGATCCCTGCTATATTGTCCTAGTGACACCTTTCCATGAAGCTTTTCTAATACAGCAAATTTGCTTTTCTTATTTCTAGGGGTATCAGAACAGGAATTATACACTTAAAAATGTATGCACTAGAGGCTATGCAAACAAGTCAAGTCTAAACATCACTTAATTTGTTTATCAAGCAAGAAGATGGAAGCTCCTTTGCATTTACTCAGGACAGGTGCACAATTAGAAGTGAAAGCTATACTGCATGCAGTACAGCTGGACATGTGCCATTGCTTAAACCAGGAAGGTGAACAGTAAAGCCCCCTCCCAACTTGTAACACAGGAGCTCTTACAAGAAGGCCCAGCACTTAATCTCCCTTTCAGCAGATCACAGCCCTTATGCCAAACACTCTGATGCCTTCTTCTCCAAGCCCTTCTTCAAAGAAAGAGCTAGGGATACTGCCAAGAGAGCCACTATTTTTCCTCTGAAAAATGGATCCCAGTGGCATTTGTGCAATGCTACTAGGACTGGATTATTTCTCTAAGTCAGTTTGAGAGAAGTTCTGCAGTGCTAGACTTTTAAAGTGTGCTCTTAGAGGAAGGAAGCCACTCCCAGCCTCTCAACCACCTTCCTGTCTCCCCAAGACCCCACCCACACAAACACACACATATACATAAGTTCACCAAAAAAATGTCTTTTAGACATAACCCTAGAGGAAGTCTGGCTCTGTGCACAGCACTGCAGAGGTGCTGTTTGCATTTTGAATTGTTTTTAAGGCAAGAATTTATTAAGTGTGCAGCATACAGGTATTAAACATCCCCTGCAGATAGTACCTCTATTGTGCAGATTCATTTATTGAAGAGAGTGCTAGTAGTAGTACCAGTAGTAGCTAATTGTTGCCATTTATTGGATGCCTCCTCTGTATCAGATATGGTTCTTAGTACTTTACATACATAATTTCCAATCTTCACAACCCCCCTTTAACTTAAGTTTTTGCTTGTTCTTCTACTGATGCTGAAATGGAGGCTCAGAGAAGTTTGAACACATGCTCTAAGGTCTCACTGCTCACCCCAACAGCACCACAGAGTCAGAATGTAGGCTCATTTCCATCTTGATTCAAAGCCTGAACTCTTCACACTGCACCACCTCCAGCCTTTTTTCACAGTGAGAACAAGGTGGGAAAAGGTGCATAGGTTCCAAGTCCAATGTGTCAGTTAGCAAAATCTCCTTGGAAATAATTTATGACCCAGGATACTTAGTTAAAATAGAGTTGACTTCTTGTATGACTTTACTTTTCTCTGTAGACATTTTGGCTCTCTTCTGTGAGTGCTCCTCACATGCAAATATGAATACTTTCAAAAAATTGTCAAATATGAATACTGAGAATGTCCCCGCCCCCATTTACATCTCATCAAGGCACAAATCAAAATGCTTTTGGGTATATTATCCATCTTTCACTGTTTGTTCTCCTCTGCTTTACCAGTCCATGTCTTGTCTTTTGCAATTCAGCCATGTAGAATAAAAATGCACTTGTTCTATAATTGAAAATGAATCTGGAGAGAAAGGGCTAAGTCATGCAGTGTGTGAGGAAGACAGGTCGTGGGGAACATTTCCTCTCCTTCCACACACCAAATGGTTTCATAATCTGTTGTGAATGTAAGGATATGGAGGGCAGTCCCCAAAAGCCTGCATTAATTTTTTAAGTTTTAAAAAATTAAAAATAACATCATAAGAGTGACTGTAAGTGAAGAGGATTACTAAGCTATAGACTATTTTATTTAATAATAGGTTCCATATCTCCAGATTACCTTTTATTTTATGAACCTAGGCACTTTATAAAACATTCATCTATTGAACATTCTACTTCCCTCTATATGGAATAATTCTCCTCTCTCATCACTCTCTTCCCTGCTCTGCCTCTCCCTCCCCTGGCTAACCTCATTCATCTTTGGGGGTTCATGTTAGCTATCACTTCCCCCAGAAGTCTGACCTAACTCCCAAGTCTGGGTTAGGAGATCCACTTACAGACCCTCAAAGCACTGTGTGCTCCCTACGTTATAGTTCTTTGAGACCTCACTCACAGTTCTTTCCACTCTTACTCCTAACCAAATCCTAGGAGATAAGCATGTCCATGAAAATAAATCACCCATGTGATGACCCTTCCAATAATGGGTTCTTGAAATTCACAGGTCTTCTTAACTATTCACAGTTACTCTACTGCAGGGATCCCCAATCCCCAGGCCATGGACTGGTATCCATCCGTGGCCTGTTAGGAACTGGGCCATACAGCAGGAGGTGAGCAGCAGGCATGAGAAAGCAAAGCTTCATCTTTGTTTACAGCCACTGTCCATCACTCGCATTACCACCTGAGCTCTGCCTGCTGTCAGATCAGCGGCAGCATTGGATTCTCATAGGAATGCGAACCTTATTGTGAACTGTGCATGTGAGTGATCTAGGTTGCATGCTCCTTATGAGAATCTAATGTCTGGTGATCTGTTACTATCTCCCATCACCCCCAGATGGGACCACCTAGTTTCAGGAAAACAAACTCAGGGCTCCCACCAGTTCTATATTATGGTGAGTTGTATAATTATTTCATTATATATTACAGTATAATAATAATAGAAATAAAGTGCACAGTAAATGTGCTTGAATCACCCTGAAACCATCCCCACCCCTAGTCCACGGAAAAATTGTCTTCCACAAAACCAGTTCCTGGTGCCAAAAATGTTGGAGGTGCTACTCTACTTCATTTGGACTATCCCTCCTCATGGCCACACTCTGGCTGGGTTTTGTCATCACCCAATCCTGAACCCTGATATTCTACTTCTTGGCCATATTTTCCAGTCTTCTGAGTTCTCTCATTTCCTTATTCATAGTACACTTGCTTCCTGGCCTCACAGGGTATTCTTGTTCTTTGGCTCCTCCAATTTCTTTTTTCTTTTTCCAACCAGCAGCACTTTTTCTTTCCTGACAATGCTACATCCCTGGATGGATTGCTTGAACTCTTCTCTGTCTTCTAACTTTGATTACCTTGGGTCCCTATTTTTCTACCATATTTCTCAGGAAAATCCCAATCCTGAATCAACGCTCCAATTCCTATCCCTATATCTACCAGATACACTGCTGAGAACAAGACCCAGTAGTTCACAGGGTTGGTTCCACTGCATATTCACGGATTACACGTTCATCTGAGCCTCTGGCATTAACCAACAAGCCTTTGATTTGTCCTTTGTCAGCACCCTCTTCTATTCCCCACAAAAATTATTCCAAATGTTTACCATTTATTTCCTACTCAGCCCCTAGATTCCTCTCTTTCCATAGATGATCTTGCCTCATGCTTTATCAACAAAACTGCTATTTAAAAATGTGCTCTCCCTCACCTTCTCTTGCCTATCTATTAACTTCTATATACAGAGTATTAGTCTGCTCAAGCTACCATAACAAAATACCACAGACTGTGTGGCTTAAACAAAAGAATTGTTTTCTCATAGTTCTGGAGGTTGGAAAGTTCAAGATCAAGGTTCCAGCATGGTTGAACTCCTGGTGAGGGTTTGCTTTTTGGCTTTCAGGTAACCACCTTCTCACTATGCCCTCACATGGCCTTTCCTCAATACATGTGCACAGAGAGAGAGAGTGCTATGCTTTGGTGTCACTTCTTATAAATAGGACATTAATCCTATCAGATAAGAGCCCCACCTTTATGGCCTAATTTAGCTTTAATTACTTCCTTACTCCAAATAAAACCACACTAGTGGTTAGGGCTTCAACATATGAATTTGGTGGGTGGTGTAGGACACATACATTCAGTCCATAATATACAGACACAGCAGTTTTGATTCCTTCCCTCCAAACTCAGAAAATCTGGTATCCTTCTCCCCAGTAATAGTCAACCTCCCACCTGGGACCTTGTTGCCATCTCCCTGGACACCATCTCCTCTAGAAGCCTGCTCCAAAAGGTTTCTCCACCCTATATCTACTCTATGGAGAACATGAAAGAAGCACAAGGCAGCATCCCAGATTTCAAATAATTTTAGATTTGCTTAGAGAGACAAAATTAAGAGACATTGGGCCAAATATTAAAGCAGACAGGCAGGACAGGTAAAATCCTCAGCCTAACTAATATAGCCTTATGGATCTACCACCCAATCACAAAAAATCAGTACTGGAAGGGACTGTAAGGTCATCTGATACTCCTGTCCCAGGCAGGCATCCAACTAAATGGACCAAGAAAGACAGTTGTCTAGCCTTGCATTAAAAACCTCCAGAGAGAAATTCCAACAAGTTTCCATCCCAAATTGGTAGTTGCATTGTCCTTAGGAGCATTCAGAAGGGATATATTTTGACGGTGAGCCAATCCTTTCAATTTTCTCCTATTTCTTAAAATCCCTCACTCAAAAAGACCACAAGGCAGTCAACTAAAATTACTTTCTGGAAATGAATAATATGAAACTCTGGGAAAGTGCAGTCAGCCACAGGGGGTCTCTGGGATATAACCATCTGGGATATATACTCTTTTAGAGTAGTGTGGCCTTTGCCTGGTAGCCAAAGGTAACCTGAGCATTTCTAGTGAGGGACACACACACACACACACACACACACACATGCATTTATTGGCCCAACAAGAATCTCCGACATACCTCCCTCTACTTTTTCTTTCTCCCTAGGAGACACAGTTCTGAAGCTTTGAAGTTTGCCTGGCCTGCTTGATGGAAGTCATCCAATCCTGTCCAAGTGACTGACAGAGGCTTTGCAACAAGGTCATTAACCCTGGACAGTTAGCCAAAGCCAATTCAAGAGTCACTAAGCTGATGCTCTCTGTTGGCTATGAAGCAACGCTCCTTCTCTTCTAGCATACAGCATCACAGAGAGACACTGGAGCCTAAAAGTGAGGACTCCTGCACAGGGACAGCCAGAATCCCCAAAGAAGACCGCTACCAATGAATGTGAGACCTTCTGCAATAGTCATTAGGGTAAATTTCCTGCTTATAAATATTTCCTTATGTTATAGCCAAACTTTATGTACAAGATTTGTATTTCCCAGATTTTCAACTTTAAAACAGTTTTCCTTCTTGGAAGGATTTAGTCACTACAATGCATAAAGAAGGCTTGAAGATATTGGAAAACAGTGTAATGGTGTATTGTAAAGAACAGGGAACAAAATTAAAGACAAGTTGAAGAACCTAGACCTATCTCCACTACTAATTATACAACAGTGAGCAAGGCTGAGTCGGTTGTATCCATGACCCCAAAATAGAGGAACTAGAAACACAATGCACTGCAGTTGAAATAAAATGATACACATATTTATGACATTATTACCATACATATTTTATTAAAATTGACTACACTTTTAATAACAGAATCTAAAATAATTTATTGTCTTAGTTGATTCATTTCAAATCATCAGTTTCTCTCATTAACTTTAAGAGGCATAATGGCATGGAAGAAAACAGTGTTATATGGGGAGTCATTTTATCTCATTTCACTAAATGAGAAATTCAAGGTTCAGAAAGACTAAATTACTAACCCAAGATCTCTTAGCTTTTAAATGGCTGAGGCCAAACTTCAGCCCAGGTCCTCTGATTCTAAAGTATGATTTACTCAGCATAAACCTTACAAGTCACAAGTGGTCTGGGTCCTATCTTTAGCCTCCTTAAACAGAATAACTGTCAGCCCAGAATTTTCTATTCAGCAAAATTAAGTTTCGTAAATGAAGGAGAAATAAAGTATTTTTCAGACAAGCAAATGCTGAGGGAATTTGTCACTATCAGACCAGCCCTACAAGAAATGCTAAAAATGAGTTATAAATCTTAAAACAAAAGGTTGATGTGTGCCACAATAAAACCTCTTGAAAGCATAAAACTCACAGAGCCTAGAAAATAATAACACAATGAAGGAAAAAAGTAACTAGGTAACAACATGATGACTGGAAGAGCACCTCACATCTCAATATTAATATTGAATGTAAATGGCCTAAATGCTCCACTTACAAGATACAACTAAGCAGAATAGATTTTTTAAAGTCACAAACCAAATATCTGCTGTCTTCAAGAGACTCACCTAACATGTGAGGATTCTTATAGACTAAAGGTAAAGGATTTGAAAAGGATATTCCATGCAAAGAAAAACCAAAAGCAAGCAGGAGTGGCTATTCTTAGATAAAACAGACTTTAAAGCAACAACGGTTAAAAAAAAAAAAGTCAAAGCAGGTCATTATATAATGATAAGGGAATCAATGAATCAATCCAACAAGAAAATATTACAATCCTAAATACATATGCACCTAACTCTGGAGCTCCCAGATTCATAAAACAATTACTACTAGACTTAAGAAAAGAGAAAGCAACACACTAATAGTGGGGGACTTCAACACTAGACTGATCATTGAGTCTAGTGATCCAATGACAACACCAGACTGATCATTGAGGCACAAAGTCAACAAAAAAACACTGAACTTAAACTGCACTTAGAACAAATGGACCTAACAGATATTTACAGAACATTCTACTCAAGAACTGCAGAATATACATTCTTCTCATCAGCTCATGGAACACTCTCTAAAATAGACCACATGATAGGCCACAAAACAAGTCTCAATAAATTTTAAAAATAGAACTCATACCTAGTATCTTCTCAGACCACAGTGGAATAAAAACTAGAAATTAACTCTTAAAAGAACCTCAAAACTATACAAATATATAGAAATTAAACAATCTGCTCCTGAATGATTTTTGGGTCAACAATGAAATCCAGACAGAAATGTAAAAGTTTTTTGAAATGAATGACAATACTGACACAAGTTATCACAACCTCTCTGATACAGCAAAAGCATGCTAAGAGTAAGGTTTATAGCACTCACTGCCTACACCAAAAAGTCTGAGAGATCACAAATTGACAACCTAATGTCATACCTCAAGGAACTAGAGAAATAAGAACAAACCAAACCCAAAACTAGCAGAAGAAAAGAAATAACAAGGATCAGAGCAGAACTAAGTGAGATTGAAAGCAAAACAAAGAGAAAAAAAAAAAACACCTGGGTGCAGTGGCTCATTCCTGTAATCCCATCACTTTGGGAGGCCAAGGTGAGTGGATCACCTGAGGTCAGGAGTTCAAGACCAGCCTGGTCAACGTAGTGAAACCTCATCTCTACTAAAAAGAAAAAAACTAGCTGGCCATAGTGGCGCATACCTGTAATCTCAGCTACTTGGGAAGATGAAGCAGGAGAATCACTTGAACCCAGAAGGTAGAGATTGCAGTGAGCCAAGATTATACCACTGTACTCCAGCCTGGGTGACAGAGCCAGACTCCATCTCAAAAGAACCAACAAAACAAAAGATCAATGAAACAAAAAGTTGGTTTTTTGAAAAAATAAACAAAATTGATAGACCATTAGCTAAATGAACCAAGAGGGGACAAGTTTTAAATAAGTTCAATTAGAAATGAAAATAGAGACATTACAACAAACACCACAGAAATGCAAAAGATTGTTCAAGACTACTATGAACACCTCCATACTCACAAACTAGAAAATCTAGAGGAGGCCGGGCACAGTGGCTCACATATGTAATCCCAGCACTTTGGGAGGTTGAGACAGGCATATCAGTGAGGCCAGGAGTTAAAAATGAGCCTGGCCAACATAACGAAACACCGTCTCTACTAAAAATACAAAAAAACAGCTGGGCGTAGGGGCACATGCCTGTAATCCCAGCTACTCGGGAGGCTGAGGCATGAGAATCACTTGAACTAAGGGAGTGGAGGTTGCAATGAGCCAAGATCATGCTACTGCACTCCCGCCTGGGTGACAGAGCAAGACTCTGTCTAAAAAAAAAAGAAAAAAGAAAGGAAGAAAAGTAAAGAAAATCTAGAGGAAATGAATAAATTCCTAAAACATACAACCCTCCAAGCTTGAGTTATGAAGAAATAGAAATATTGAACAGACCAATAACAAGTAGGTGAGAATGATCAGTAATTTAAAAACTTGCCAACAACTACAAAAAAAAAAAAAAAAAAAAAAAATCCTAGAGCCAGATGGATTCACAGCCAAATTCTATAAATCATAGATGACACAAACACATGGAAATACATCCCATTCTCATGGATTAAAAGAATCAACATTGTGAAAACCACCATACTGCCCAAAGCAATCCACAAATTCAATGCAATTTCTATCAAAATACCAACATCATTTGTCTCATAATTAGAAAAAAATTCCTAAAATTCATATGGAAACCAAAAATGAGCACAAATAGCTAAAATAATAGTAAGCAAAAAGAACAAATCTAGAGGCATCACATTATCTGACTTTAAACTGCAAGGTTATAGTAACCAAACCAGCATGGTCCTGGTATAAAATTAGATACACAGACCAATGGAACAGAATAGAAAATGCAGAAATAAAGCTGAATAATTACAACCAACTGATCTTCAACGAATCATAAAAAAAACATCAATTGGGGAAAGGATACCCTATTCAATTAATGGTGCTGGAGAAACTGGATAGCCACATGTAGAAGAATAAAACTGGCTCTCTATCTCTACCATATTTAAAAAATCACCTCGAGATGGATCAAAGTCTTAAATCTAAGACCTGAAACAGTAAAAATTTCTAGAAGAAAACCTAAGAAAAATTCTTCTGGACATTGGTCTAGGCAAAGAATTTATGACTAAGGCCCTAAAAGCAAATGCAACAAAAATAAATAAATGGGACCTAATTAAACTAAAAAAGTTCCTGCACAACAAAAGAAACAATCAGAGTAAATGGACAACCCACAGAATGGGAGAAAATATTTGCTGGCTATTCATCTGACAAAGGACGAATATCCATAATCTACAAGGAACTCAAACAAATCAGCAAGAAAACACAAATAATCCCATCCAAAAAAATGGACAAATGACATGAATAGACATTTCGCAAAAAGAGATATACAAATGGCCAACAAACATATGAAAAAAATTCTCAACATCACTAATAATCAGGGAAACGTAAAGTAAAACCACAATGAGATACCACCTTACCCCAGCCAGAATGGCCATTTTTAAACGTCAAAATACAATAGATATTGGCATAGATATGGTGAAAAGATATGGTGAACACTTAAACACAGCTGGTGGGAATGTGAATTAGTACATCCTCTATGGAAAACAGTATGGAGATTCCTTAAACAACTAAAAGTAGATCTACCATCCAATCCAGCAATCCCGCTACTGGGTATCTACCCAAAGGAAAGGAAACTTTATATAAAAAAGACACCTACATGCATATGTTTATCACAACACAGTTCACAATTGCAAATATAGGGAACCAACCTAAGTGCCCCTCAACCAATGAGTGAATAAAGAAAATGTGGTATATATATATACCATGAAATACTACTCAATCATAAAAGAGAACAAAATAATGTCTTTTGCGGCAACTTGGAGGGAGCTGGAGACCATTATTCTAAGTGAAGTAACTCAGAAATGGAGAACCAAATACCATATATGTATCATATATGGTATATGGTATCACTTGAGCTCAGGAGTTCAAGACCAGCCTGGGCAATATGGCAAGACTCTGTCTCTACAAAATATACAAAAATTAGCTGGGCATGGTGGCGTACACCTGTAACCCCAGTTAGCTGGGAGGCTGAGGCATGAGAATCATTGAACCAGGGAGGCAGAGTGAATTAGTTCAATCTCATTACAAGACCGGGTAAGGTATAAAGGAAAGAGATTTAATTGACTCACAGTTGCACATTGCTGGGAAAGCCTCAGGAAACTTAACAGTCATGGCAGAAGGCAAAGGACAAGCAGGCACCTTCTTCATAGGGCGGCAGGACAGCGTGAGTGCAAGCAGGGGAAATGCCAGATGCTTATAAAACCATCATTTTTCATGAGACTCACTCATTATCACTAGAACAGCTTAGGGGAAACCACCCCCATGATTCAATTACCTCCACCTGGTCCCACCCTTGACACATAGGGATTATGGAGATTACAATTCAAGGTGAGATTTGAGTGGGGACACAGAGCCAAACCGTATCACAGAGATTACAGTGAGCCAAGATCACCACTGCACTCCATCCTGGGCAACAGAGCAAGACCTGTCTTTAAAAAAAATAAAATGCAATTAGGAATCTATCTTTTGCATTAGCTGTGACAGCTTTGGTGCGGTCTTCAAAAACAAATTACCACTTTTCTAGACCATGATACTCAGATAAAGAATTCTCCATGGAAAGAGGTTCAAACAAAATACTTTTGCTATAGAAATAAATCACCAACTTACTAATATTTACACGAAATTATGAGTATAATGCACCATTATAAAGAATGGGTTAGAGCAGTGTTGTCCAACACAAACATGAAACAAGTAACTTTAAATCTTGTAGTAGCCACATGTTTTAAAAATAAAAGGAAATAGGTAAAATCTAGTTTAACAATAATATTGCATTTAATTCAATATATTCAAAGTATTCTTTTAACCTATAATCAACATAAAAATTATAAGTGAGGTATTGTACATTCTTTTTTATTTTCACACTAAACCTAGAAATCAGGATGGGCTACATTTCAAATGCTCAGTAGCCATATGCAGCTAGTGGCTACTGCATTGGACACAACAGGGTTAGAGACATCTACTCATCCAGAGGGATGCCCATGGTACATTTTTAGGGGGAAAAATGGAAAGTGGAGGAGATTATGTAGTAAGAGCTCATGTTTGAGGGGGAAACCTAGGCATGTTGTCATATATGCTTGTATGGGCCTATATGAGCATGAAGAACGATGGCGAACTATATACACATCAGGCTTTAACACTAGTTATTCAAGACAATAGGATTTGAGGGGACTGGGTACTAGACAGAATATTACTAGCTTTTTAAAATATATATCCTTGTATTGTTTCACATATTACAATGGCCTGTATTAGTTTTGTAATTTTCAGCTGGGTACAGTGGCTCTTGCCTGTAATGCCAGTTCTCTGGGAGGCTGAGATGAGAGGATCACCTGAGTCCAGGAGTTCAAGACCAGCCTGGGCAACATAGCAAGACCCTATATCTAAAAATAATTTTTAAAAATTAGTAGGGCATGATGGCATACACCTGTGGGATCAGCTACTCTGGAGACTGAGGTGAGAGGCTTGTCTGAGCCCAGGAGGTCAAGGCTGCAGTGATCCATGATCACATCACCGCACTCCAGCCTGGGTGAAAGAGTGAGACCCTGTCTCAAAAAACAAGACTGTAGCCGGGCGCGGTGGCTCACGTCTGTAATCCCAGCACTTTGGGAGGCCAAGGCAGGCAGATCACGAGGTCAGGAGATCGAGACCATCCTGGCTAACAAGGTGAAACCCCGTCTCTACTAAAAATACAAAAAAAAAAAAAAATTAGCTGGGCATGGTGGCAAGTGCCTGTAGTCCCAGCTACTTGGGAGGCTGAGGCAGGAGAATGCTGTGAACCCAGGAGGCGGAGCTTGCAGCAAGCTGAGATCACACCACTGCACTCCAGCCTCGGTGACGGAGCAAGACTTTGTCTCAAAAAAAAAAAAAAACCAAGATTGTTATTTTCCTTTAACCTACTGAATAAGTTGCCAAAAGTTTCTAAAATTTATTAAAGAAGAGAGATTCAGTTGCTCTAACAGGCAGGAAAGCACAAGCTTTCTGGAAGAAGAGAAATTAAAGACATTTTATCTTTTACTCAATACACATAATGACAACAAATTTAGAAATTATGTAGAAAAATAATAAGTTGTCATTTGAATCTTAGAATAAAATATTAAGGAATTAGAAGTCACTTCCCACCCTGCCCCATCTGAAAACTCCTACTTCACCTTGTCTGGTATCTCAGCTGCATGCTTTCCTTACTCAAGTTCTTCTCTCCATTTTAAATAAAAGCATCAGAATTTTAAAAGCCCATTAATAACAGGACAGAAGTAATAAGGCAGACTCCTAGGCAGACCAAGGCTACAAACTACTCTGAAGGATGGGTAGTAGACAGTAGGATTTGGATGCAGTTCTCCTGAAGGTAGATGAAGATGCTAGGTCAAACCCACCTAAGGCAGAGAGCAGCCAGGAGCAGGTGGGAGAAAAGAGTTCAAGCAGGTCTCAGGGGAGAGCCTCAAGATCATCTTCACCACCACTCCCTGGTAATTTTGCTGCCTGTTTCTGCAGTTCACCAAATTATGACATAATCTTTGCACAGGACAAAGGGACATAAAAACTGTGCCAACAATCTTGAAACTTTTGACCAAAATATACCTTAAAACATACCAGTGATCACCTAGATGATTCAGGGAAAAAAGAGTCTGCTGAATAACTGGTTCTCTAGTCCCTGTAAGTCAGGAAAGAAGTTCCCCAAAAACTGAGATGACATAACACGGTCATTTCACCACTCAGGCAGAGCCCTTTTCCATAGTTTTTTCCTGAAGAATTGTGTTCCATGTCCTGACATAATCAACATACAAGACTTCCATGGACAGATAGATTCATCTAACGGCCATATCAAACGGTGAGCTATTGTTTCACCAGCTGACTCCCATACTAACATATGTGAAAGAAACTCCTATGATGATGAACTCAAGATTTGAGTTCAGAGCTCTGAAAGGAACAAACCAGCAGGCACTGATGATATTTTTAAGGTAGTTGTATAGAATCAAGATCTAAAAAAAAGAAGAAAAGAAAAAAAGACAGAGAATGTATTGGTAAATATGGCAGGAGAAATGGGCAGTGAGATAGGTAACAAACCTGCTGTTTGCTGTGTGCAGTTACTCACAGCTCTCTGATGCTATATGCCTTTCTTCAGGAAGGGAAAAAGAAGAGTTCAAGAGAGTGTTTGTACAAACAAAAACACATGTCATTTAGGATACCCACTAAGGGAAAGGGCATCGTAATTTTGGGTCTCCTAATCCATCTCTGCCAGTGTCTCCCTCTGATAGTTTCATTGAGGCATTTTAAACATCCCATGATGTCAAAACCTAATAATAATGTGATTTATTCTAAATTGCCCTAGATTTCCTTAATAGCCTATTATGAATCCATCAGACATTTATTAGTTCAAAGTCTTGAACTTTCCTATAATTTCAGTGTGTGCTACATTTTAGAGAATAAAAGTTCCAAAAAATAAACTCTGTGAAGGCTTTCCTTGTATTTGTTCTTAAAATGTCTCTCAGGTTTTAAGGATTGTCTCTAAATTCTGTTATTGTTTGGTATGACCTCAGGTCAATGCTGGTGCCATTCAAGTCCTCCACAAGTTTTGTAACTTCTAATGTACTACCCTTAACCTGTATGTACAGAATGGCTACAAAGCTAGATTTCTCTTACTGTTTCTACTTGGGATTTTATCTTCATCCATGTGGGTGGCTATTTTAAAATAGCATAAATAAGGTGGCTTATAAACAACAGAAAATTATTTCTCACAGCTCTAGGGGCTGGGAAGTCCAAGATCAAGGTGCTAGCAAATGTGGTGTCAATGGAGGGCCTCTTGCTTCCTGGTTCAAATACCTGTGTTCTTGTTGTGTCCTCAGATGGTGGTAGAGGCAAACCAGCTCCCTCAGCACTCCTAAAAGAGCACTAATCCTATTCATGAGGACTTTGCCCTCATGACATAATCACCTCCCAAAGGTCCCCCCTCCTAATATCATTCCTAATATCATTACCTTGGGGGTCAGGAATCAACATATTAATTACAGTGTGGGGTGCATAGCAAAGGTTTTCTCCGTGAATGATTTTTCCACTAGAAATGACATTAAAGGCCTTAGCCTCACATAAAGCCCCAATTTCATGTCAACGTACAAGGTCCACATGAAACTTCCAACAAAAGAAATATCTAAATAAAAGAGTGATAACAAGCCCCTAGGAACATAGCATCCATTCAATAAGTTGCTTGCTAGACTAAGCGCATTAACTACATATCTGTAGCTCATGAGCTTCTTACCTCATATTCATCCTCTGGTTCAAAATAAAGTGTCAGTTTATCCAGAAATCTCCATGACCCTTCAGGTCCAGGTTATATGCTCTCATGGCCCCCATAGCTTCCTCTAACTTGCTTTTTCATCACACCACATTATAATATAATTTTCTGTTATTTATGTTTATCCTGTTTCCCAAGCCAAACCGTAATTCTCATGGCAGTCTTACTCTCAGACACATACCCAGTAACTAGCACAGAGCCAAGGATAGTGCAATAAATATATGAGAAATCCATGAATGAGTTACTTCATCATAAATAAGCATTTTTAACTGATGTACCAAAACTATGTAATGTGTATCCTCAATAGCTTTCTAGGCCATAGGTGACTGGGTCCCATAGGAAGCCTCTATCATACCATACACTCACCTTGCAGCGGGGCTCAACACTTTAATACACCCAGAAATTGATCAGACTTCACAATTTACTAACAAAAAATACTTTAGTGAAGATTATATAGGAAGATGGGAAAGAAGGTTTACATTCTCATACCATAGCAAAACTTTCTTTAAAATCCCTTGCACACTTTTCTATTCTTCCCCATGAAATTCTCCTTGCACAGCCACCCACTTTTCCCCCATGGGCTCCTTCTCCCCAGCCCTACCTCTGCTTCTCTTCACCTCTATGTGTTAGAAAACATTCACTCTAACTTGCATCTGCCCCCTCATCACCCAGCCCTATAAATACAGTAAATGCTTCAACTTGGGATCCACCCTCATTAGAAAGCAGAACCATGCATCCAAAATAAGTAAGTTGTCCATGAAACATACTTTCAGATGGGAGTTTCCAGAGGATAGGAGTCCTGTCCACTTAACCAGACAGAACAATTCCATATGCAGTCTACCTTCTGGGTCTCAAATCCTGAAAGACTGACTACAAGAGATTGCATTTTAGTCCAAGGGTCCTGTGACAATCATCTCTTTCCTCGAAGAGGGAGGGAACAGAGGTTTGAGTAGAAACTGTTTTTAAACATGTTTCAAGGACCTTGAAACACCTCCTACCAAGAGACATAAAATACTATGGATTCTAATTATCTCAGTCAAGATTCAACTAGAGAAGCAGAACCAGTAGGAGATACATATATTAGCAGATATATTACAAGAAATTGCTTACATAGTTGTGGAGGCTGGCTAAGCAAGTCTGATATTCCTACGACAGGTAGTCAGAAAGGAAGATCTCAGGCCAAGGTCGCAGGCACAGGCCAAAGTTGTCCTCCATAAGCCGAATTCCTTCTTTTACCTGGGAAGACTCAGCCCTGTTTTTAAGACCTTCCCTGCAATTCAGTCAGGCCCACCCAGCTTATCCTGGGTAATCTCCCCTACTTAAAATCACCTGGTAAGAGCACTCGTTATATCTGCAAAATACCTTCAGAGTAAGACCTAGATTACCATTTGATTGAATAACTGAGAACTGTATTCTAGCCAAATTGACACATGAAAGAAGCCATCACTCTAAATAAAGACAATAAAAACCAGCAGCACTTACAGAGGTCCCATTCTAAACACTTCACATATGTTATGTCCTTTACTTTGTACAATCACTCTATATGATGCTATTATCTATATTATACACAAACTCTTCAGGCTGATTATTGGTTAAAATGCCATTGGAAGGCAGCAGCTTCTATCTCGATCCACTTTATTTATTTTATTTTATTTATCTTATTTATTTTATTTTATTTATCTTATTTATTTTATTTTATTTTATCGAAACAGGGTATCACTTGGTTGCCCAAGCTGGAGTGCAGAGTACAATCATGGCTCACTGAAGCCTCTATCTCCAAAGCTCAAGCGATCCTCCCACCTCAGCCTCCCAAGTGGCTGGGAATACAGCTGCGCACCACCACACATGGCTAATTATTATTTTTTTTTTTTTAGTAAAACCAAAGTCTTCTTATGTTGCCCAGACTGATTTCACACTCCTGGCCTCAAGTGATCCTCCCACCTCAGCCTCCCAAAGTGCTGGGATTACGGGTGTGAGCCACCCCACCCAGCCTCCATCCATTTTAATTGTCAACCAACTGCTCTGTTTTAGCGGCAAGAGGAACGTGAACTGAGGGGATAAAATCCCGTCTTCGACACCCAGCAGAAGGACCTCAGAAAAGGCTCTTGATCCACCCATCATCCAACCCAGGCTGTGCACCTCTTACTTCCTACTAAGAGTGCTCATCAAAGGATATGCAGGCCAAAATTAGTGTAGAGACTGAGTGCACACCAGGGTTTCTTAGCAGCAATAGTATTGACATTTCGGACTGAATAATTCCTTGTAGTTGGGCCGGGGGATGTGCGGCTGTCCTGTGTACTGTCAAGTTTAGCAGCAGCCCTGACCAATACCCACTAGACTCCAAGAGTTCCCCAACCCCTCCACCAGCAACAACCAAAAATGTCTCCAGATGTTGCCCAATTTCTCCAGAGGGAAAGGGTGGGAAGGGGGGAAAAGCAGCAAAATCTCCCCAGTGAGCGGGGTAAACAGAGTTCCTCTAAAGCAAAGGCTGGGGCTACAACAGGGCCATTTAGAAACAGAGGTCAGTGGTCTCTCTCTAGGGGAGCCACTACCCTTTCGGAATATAATACTCTCTTTCTCACCTTCAGGCAGATGACACTCCCTCAGCCACCCCTCCCATTTGCCTGGATGATACCTACTTATCCTTCAGACTCCCTGAGCCCCTCAAGTCCAGGAAAGGTGCTCCTCCTCTGTGGCCTCTACTGAGGCATCCATTGCATAGTTTTCTTGCCTGTTGCTCACACTAGACCTAAGTTCTACTCCAGCACTAGCTGAGTCCTACTCAGCACTCCTGCGCCTGTCATAGTGCCTAGACTCTTGCTTAATTCATGCTGTTGTTAAAATAATAAAATCTAGGCCGGGACCAGTGGTTCACACCTGTAATCCCAGCACTTTGGGAGGCTGAAGCGGGTGGATCACCTGAGGTCAGGGGTTCAAGACCAGCATGGCCAACATGGTGAAACCCTGTCTCTACTAAAAATACAAAAAATCAGCCTGGTGTGGTGGCTCATGTCTGTAATCTCAGCTACTCGGGAGGCTGAGGCAGGAGAATCACTTGAGCCCACGAGGCAGAGGTTGCAGTGAGCCGAAATCCTGATACTACACTCCAGCCTGGGCAATAGAGTGAGTGGGACTTCATCTCCAAACAAATAATAATAATAAAATCTAAATGGTATTGATTGTATACTATATGCCAGGCACTATGTAAAGCAAGAATGAGTTAACTATAAATAATAAATGAATTAATGTTAAAAGAATACATAAAATAAGCTATATATTATTCATTGTGGCCAAAATCGTACTAATTATCTCAACATTTAGAGTATTTCTAAATGTATAACACAAAGAGTAACAATTTTCAAAGAATTGGTACCATATGAAATGGGTTTTACATTAAAATTTTAATGAACATAATTTGTCTATCTGTGATGATACAGAGGCCCATTTAAGACATTTCTGTCTTGAGGAGTCATTATTAGAAATAGCAATTATCACATTTCTGCTGGGCATGGTGGCTCATGCCCATAATCTCAGCACTTTGGGAGGCCAAGGTGGGAGGATCGCTTGAGCCCAGGAGTTCAAGACCAGCCTTGAAACACAGCAAGAGACTATCTCTAATATATATATATTTTATATATATATACGTATACACATATAAAAATAAAACTGTCAGATTTTATAGATAGGGTAAAGTGTCATACAATATTTAGTTATCGTTGATAGAATACCAGATACACAGCCTTTTCTATGGCACAGACATGAGTTTAACATAAACTTATTCACTTTTGAACCCCTGAACCATAGTGAAAGGGTCACCAGATTTTCCCTCCCTCAAGAGGCAACTGCGATGGGTCCAATAAGACATTTCTATTTGGTACTTAGCCTGAATTTTACACAAGAGACTAAAATGTTATATTATTTGAGCCAGAGCCATCAAAACTAATGAGCCCTCTGCACTTTATGGTTCTTTCTCTCCATCATGGACTATTATCAGTGACCCTATGAGCACTCCCTTCTGAGAGCTACCCAATGGCTCAGCTGCAGAACTCAGGCATCACCGCCTCCTAGTCCTTCCACAAGCAGCCCTGCATTTCTGTGCAGATGGCCACCTAGGAATCAATTCATCACATTGCTCCAAAGAGCTCAATACAATTAAAAATATGCAATCTGGAAAAGCCCCAAGCCCAGACCATTGGCCCAGCCCTCTCTGTTCATGCTCAGCCCTGATCCTCCAGTGGTCGAGGAGTGACCTAGAAGGACAGAGACAAGCTTGCTCATGTTCAGTACTCATTGGCCATTTTGAAATTGCAGGAGAGCAGATGGAGAAGTAACCTCAAATGAATATTCATAAAAAAAATCAATTATCCACCTTCTGTGCCACCTGCCCTCTCAACCCAACTTAGCCCGCAGCTGTGAAAGGCAGTGGGGCATATACCCAAATCACAGCCTCACCTCGAAGGCATCTGCAGAGGCCAAGAGTCCAATGCCAAGCCTGGAACTTTGGCACACCTGACCTGAAAACATGAACTGTTTTGTGTTTGTGACCTTTAAAACAAGAACTAAAGCCATAGGAAGATGGCATGGGGTGGTAGAAAGAACAAAACCTTCCAAGTAAAGCTGGTCTGGGCTCAGATCCCAGCACTGAACCTTCTTAACTCCTGTCCCTTAACCCTGATTAAACTGGACAGGTCGCCCACATGCTGAGCCTCATTTTCCACACCTGCACAGTACGGATAAAACCGACCTGCATGGGGGTAGGGCACAGATTGGGCAGACTAAGTAAGATAAGAACTATGAAGCTATGAAGCACCCAGCCATGGTAGGAATAAACAAACATTAGTTCCTCCTGCCCCAACAATACCATGTCACAGGGGAGAGATCAGATTTACATGCATCAAAACCATTTTAACAGACTGCTTAGGGATGGATGGAGATATGTGATTCCTGGAAGTTTTATGACTCTAACATAGGACTTTTCAGGGAGTTAAGATATATTTAAAGGATTTGCTATTAATATAAAATGTTTCTGAAATATTTTTCAGTTGTTATGTTAAATAATATAGCTCCCTTGCACAAATCCTGTATGCCTGCGTCCAAAGCTGTAACAAGAACAAGGCCACCAGGACTTGCCCAGCACTAAAAAATTTAGAACATCCCATTTATCAATTGCACTTTTAAAGGGCAGAATGGTAGAAATGAATGGAATGGAAAGGCCAGAGTCAAGGGCAGGGACGCCCATTTGCCCAAAGGCCTCATTTTCACTGAGGGACTGCAACCTCTCCTCTCTCCAGCCACACACTTGGTTATTAACTGTGTTTTCCTCCCCTCCCTCATCCCCCCATTCCCAGTGGGAAGCAAAGGAACCAATTCTATCTTTGCTGCCCCCAAGTTAACGTTCCCCTAGCCTAGGCCAAATCACCTTTTCCCAATCTTCTCACAAAACCATCTCAAAAGTGGGACTCCAGCTTCCTACAGTGAAAATTCCAGCTCTCAACATAATTACCTTAACGTGGAAAGAGGATGGGGGTGGAGGGGCATTGGCAGTTAATATAGAAGGGTCCTGTGAAAGAAAACCATTTTATGTGCTTATGATTTGCATCCAGGCTGTCTCCTTTTTTGTCTTTTGTTGGTTTTCCAAGTTTGTTAATCTGAGTGTGTGTTTGAAAAAGCAGAAAGTGAAAGGAAGTGGAGAATTTGGGTGATCGATCACCCCTCTGGATAAACAACCTGGGCTCTTGATTTAATCATGCACAGAGAGCAGTGAATTATTCTAATCAGGGGCTGCAGAACAGCTTTCCTTGGCCAAACCATAATTGGAAGCAAGTTGCTGGAGGCACCTGGGCCCCTGCCTGCCTTTCAGACAGCCAGGTGGCCACCACCATGATGATCCCAAGCAAGGACAGTTTACAGACAACCCAGAGCCCTGAGTAACCCAGGATTCTACTTTCACATCACAATTTCTCACCCACCTCACAGGGAGTGGGAGAAAGCCGGACTCCAGGTTGCATGTGACACACCTGCCCTCTCCCAACAGTCAATGACATTCACACCACCCCCTTCCAGCAATGGCTGTGGCTGCTCCTCAGCTCCTGGACTCCTCCAGCCCTTCAAAACTAGAGATTGACAGCTTGGAAGACACAGGACAGAAAACAGAGCTTCTAACCCGTTCTCACCACCTCTCCTACCCAGAGCAGAGAAGTACGCACTCACCAGCCCTTCACCAGAAACCTTAAGTTGCTCACATCAGAAGCTCAGTTTTGAAATAACGAAACCTCATGTTTAGGGGTGGGAACAAGTGCAGATGTTTCTCTCAAACCTGGAGTTACGCAGGAGTGCCAGAAAGAGTGGGGGCAGAGTGGAAGAGGAGGGAGAGGGAAGGAGAAAAAGAAAAGCTTCGTTCATAGAACACTGCTGATTCGGGTCAAGCGCCCAGGCAGATCTTTCTAAAGGTTCATGGCCATCCTCCTACACCGTAGCCTGACTTCTTCTAGAGGCTTGGAAAAGCAGCCCTAAAGGAAAACATACCTCCTTCCCTACACCTGCTCTCTGGAAGCACCTGGGGTGAGATGAAGAGCCTGGACCTCACCTGTAATGTATATTTCCCCCTTTTCCAGCCTCCTTTCTGCACGGCCATGTTGTACTCAGGACCTTTTCTCTCTCTCACCCTTTACTCACAGACCCATATACTCATTTGCTCTATTCACTTAGTCATTCTCAACCTATCTCAGCCCCAGTTCCACCCATCGGAAACACCTGCTCACCCCAACTGGTTCAAAAGTCCCTCCCTTCTCGGAGGACTTGATGAATGTCCTCTATTCAAAGCACGAGGAGGACTCCATTAGGCCACAGAGCTGATACTTGTCATCGCCATTCCCTGGTTCTCTTCTATTACATTTTTCTACTGTTATTATTCCACAGAAACCCTGATGGAAATCACTGGGAGTGATTAAGACAAATAGAAAAAAGCACACAGAATTCTCATGCATTCTGCTCCGGAGATGCAGAGGCTTCGTACGGCAGGCAGAGCTTCTCATGTGACCCCCGGGCTTAGGCACAGTATTTATCAGCAAAGCTTCACCCAGCTGGAATGTCAATGAGAGACTGGAGGATTATATAACGGGAAGATGGATGTGCCCCCAGTGAGTAGTATGGAGGTCAGCAAGTCACTTTGTCCAGCTTTAAATCTATGAGGTGTGACATCTTGGCAGACCTGGAGATCTCCCTTGTTTTCTTTTTGATAGCAACTCAACATATTGCAGCGTGGGTCGCTGTATATATTCAGGCCCTGACAGCTCCACAGAATGCCTTTCCGGCACACAATGGGGACATTCTCCACCACAGTCTGCAACCTGAAGCTGGGATAGAGCTGGTATTCAGACCCAGCAGAAAGCCACTCAACCACAGCTGAGAAAAGGGCTCACTTGTCTGCCCCAAAGATTCAGGAAGAAGTAAAGATCCTGCCACCCCATCCAAGCTGCCTGGTTGGGATGGTGAGCAGTCAGGTTAATGTTCAGCTGCATGCACCAGTGCCTGGCTTTGTGAAAGGCTGAGCAGAGACCCCATCAACCCTTCCCAACTGTCATTCCAGGAAAAGAGATTGAGGATGAAATTTTAAATCTCCTACCCTATGCACAAAACCTAGCCCAGGATACTCTCCTGAAGATAACCTGGTTCTCTGTAGAGTGACCCCGGGTGACATCTCCTATAGTAAAGGTATTTGGATGTGCTGAGATACTCTCCCCTACCCCTTGGATCCATGGCCTGTGGTCTTCCTTTCTCCTTTCCAGTCCCCACTGCCAGCCTGCATCCAGTAGCTAGTGTTTTCCATCTAGGGAAGCTCCTCTCCAATTCTCACTAGCCATGGAAATCTCATAATTGCTTTTGCACGCAACATTACCTCTGCCTGGAATGCCCTTCTCTCCCTCCCTGCCCTTTTGTCCAACAACAAGTTCCCACTTCCAAGATCTGCTGTGACACCATCTCAGACCCTCTCTCTCTGGTCTCACTGACCACCCTCTGCCTCCCCACTTTGAAAGTCCCTCTCATAAAGCATTTGCTACACTGTTTGGCAATTACATGCTCACATGTGTCCTCCCAGAAGGCTAATCTCCTTGAGAACAGGAGTATTTTATTTTGTTCATCTTTATTTTATTGGTCTCTGAGTCCCAGCCAGCACAACAAGCATCTTAGGTGAATTGCATGCATTGACCAAGGCCACAGTCTTGCTACTGAATTCTTCAAATCTCTCCCAAGACCAGCATCATTCAGCCAGATGTGTGTGGTCTTCTGCCCTCCTTTTCAGAGCACGGAGGGAAGCTACAAAGGATGCTTATCACCCCCTGACTGTTCTCTGTGAAACCTCTCATTTAAGATAGGCTTCTATGGCAGGCCACGTGAAGTAAACCTTTTAAACTGTGAGGTGAAGCCAGGTTTGGTGGCAAAGCACCTTCATAACACCAGAAAGGTCAACAACAGTCTGGGAGAGAGTCAGAAGAATGGAGAGCTCCCTGCACTATAGCAGGGCCTCCTATCCTGACTTCTTGTGAGCGGCAGTGTCCTCATTCTCTCAGGCCACAAACCTGAGGACCCCAGCCCTGTAGCCAGCTCCATGAGCCCTAGACCAGCCACCAACCCCTGAGGGCCTTTAGCAGAGGCAGCTGTCATGTGGGGTGCCTGAGGGTGAGTGACCACAAACCAGGGGCAGCCAGAGGGCATCAGATGCTTCACCAGACATTTTCATCCTGCTGTTTTCTGTGGCAAACTGTTCTTTCATACGGATGCCTCCGGCTTTGCTGTTTTGGCTCAAGGTTGCTTTATCTATTCAGGATCTTCTGTGGGATACATTTCATAACCCACTAGAGCTTCAACAGATGAGAAGGGGGACAACTTGATGAAAGAATTACTCAAAGTGGAAGGATCACAATAAAGGCAATGGGCCTCTGTTATTCCATCTAAACATCACCGTGCTCCAGGCTCAAGGGCAGCTGGCTCTTCATCACAATCATTCTCAGATTTATGGGGCCTGGCTAACTTTCAAGCGTGTCTCTTGGCAGAGAGATTTCTACAAACTGGATGATCTTGATTGCATCCACAGGGAAGAAAAAAAAATTCGCACCTGACTGGCCCTCATATTAAGTCCCTTAGTGTGTTTCCCACCCACCCCTTCCTGCCTCCTTGGTTAAAAATGGGAGAGGCATTATGAAGTCTGGCATGGTGAAAACGGAATACGATTTGGAGTCACACCTTTACCAAGGTTCAAATCTCAGCTCCACCACTTGCTAGCTGGGTAACTCGAACAAGCTCCATGATCTTGCTAAACCTCAGTCTCTTTATCTTTAAAATGGGAATGAAAATACACATTTCAGAAAGCTAATATAAGGAAGAAGATAATGTTTATGAGGCATCTGGCAGAGTTCCTGAAATGGAAGCAGCTCAGTCAATGCTGCTCCTAACTTCACTTTAACTCAGGTTCTAAAGTGTAAGTGTAACAAGCATTAAAAGAATTTCGACTTACATGCGGGGACGGAGCAAGATAGCTGAATAGGAACAGCTCCAGTCTCCAACTCCCAGCTCGAGCGACACAGAAGACCAGTGATTTCTGCATTTTCAACTGAGGTACTGGGTTCATCTCACTAGGGAGTGCCGGACAATCGGTGCTGGTCAGCCGCTGCAGCCTGACCAGCGAGAGCTGAAGCAGGGCGAGGCATCGCCTCACCTGGGAAGCGCAAGGGGGAAGGGAATCCCTTTTCCTAGCCAGGGGAACTGAGACACACAACACCTGGAAAATCGGGTAACTCCCACCCCAATACTGCGCTTTAAGCAAACGGGCACACCAGGAGATTATATCCCACACCTGGCCGGGAGGGTCCCACGCCCATGGAGCCTCCCTCATTGCTAGCACAGCTAGCAAGGCAGCAGAGAGGCTGGGGGAGGGGCGCCTGCCATTGCTGAGGCTTAAGTAGGTAAACAAAGTCACTGGGAAGCTTGAACTGGGTGGAGCTCACAGCAGCTCAAGGAAGCCTGCCTGTCTCGGTAGATTCCACCTCTGGGGACAGGGCACAGCTAAACAACAACAACAACAAAAGCAGCAGAAACGTCTGCAGATGCAAACGACTCTGTCTGACAGCTTTGAAGAGAGCAGTGGATCTCCCAACACGGAGGTTGAGATCTGAGAACAGACAGACTGCCAGCGCAAGTGGGTCCCTGACCCCTGAGTAGCCTAACTGGGAGACATCCCCCACTGAGGCAGACTGACACCCCACACCTCACACGGTGGAGTACAGCCCTGAGAGGAAGCTTCCAAAGTAAGAATCAGACAGGTACACTCGCTGTTCAGCAGTATTCTATCTTCTGCAGCCTCTGCTGCTGATACCCAGGCAAACAGGGTATGGAGTGGACCTCAAGCAATCTCCAACAGACCTACAGCTGAGGGTCCTGACTGTTAGAAGGAAAACTATCAAACAGGAAGGACACCTACACCAAAACCCCATCAGTACGTCACCATCATCAAAGACCAAAGGCAGATAAAACCACAAAGATGGGGAAAAAGCAGGGCAGAAAAGCTGGAAATTCAAAAAATAAGAGCGCATCTCCCCCTGCAAAGGAGCGCAGCTCATCGCCAGCAATGGATCAAAGCTGGACGGAGAATGACTTTGATGAGATGAGAGAAGAAGGCTTCAGTCCATCAAACTTCTCAGAGCTAAAGGAGGAATTACGTACCCAGCGCAAAGAAACTAAAAATCTTGAAAAAAGAGTGGAAGAA
>NC_045434.1:79447398-79487267 GCF_002776525.5 Piliocolobus tephrosceles
CGATGGGTGCTGACGAGTTGATGGGTGCAGCACACCAACATGGCACAAGTATACATATGTAACAAACCTGCACATTATGCACATGTACCGTAGAACTTAAAGTATAATAATAATTAAAAAAAAAAAGAATTTCATGTCAAATGAGTTTGGGAAGTACTTGGTTAAACAAATGTAAACCCATTTCTTCTCTGCAGGACTTCTCAGAGTCTTTAACCTGCTAACGTGAGCTGTAAATCTCTAAGATGTACTACACTTTTCAGGCTTCCCAGGCCACTATGACCACAAAATTCTTATCATGGAATGTCACTCAGGAGTAATGTTCTGTGATTTGCCTTTTAGAAAATATGCTTTAAAATAAAGAGAAAATAGCAATTAGATGCCACGGCTACTCAAATAATCTCTTCTTCTGGAGTCTGTAAATGGCCATTATTTCACTTTAGGAAAACCATCACCAAAAAAAGAGAATCCAAAATCAATTTTCTTTCCCAAAACTACCGTATAAAAGGACTGCTTATCCCAAGCCTCGCATTTTCCTAGACATGGACCCTCAGGTACTGCACACTGCCGGAGCCTTTGCCGCTCATGTCCCTGCCCATATTCCTCGGCACTTGCTTCTCTGAAAGGCATTGAAGCCAAAAATAAAAGTAAAAGGGTAAATGGCCAAGCGCTTTTTAGGTTTCTGTCTGATTTTATGCTCCACATATGAATTTACACCAAATAGAGATTCCTGGACCAATTTGTAACTGCAGAGAAATTTTCAGCCATCCTATTAACTTTGCATGCCCTTGTTTAAAAAAAAAAAAAAAAGCTAAAGATTTCCATCACCAATTGGCAAAGAAAGGAACAAAGTACCAGAGCCCAGAGCAGTTAAGCCAGAGAGCAAACTCAGAGGAGGGTACAGCCTCCCCAAGCATGTAGTTTAGCCCAAAATTGAATTCTACAACCATCACTTCTATTCATCAGTGTGGATTCTGGCCTGTTGTGAAACAAGCCAATACTGCGGGCAAGTAGGTTTCATTCTGTAGAGGACGGGAATTAATATGCACACTCAGTCTTTCCAAAACTATCTATCAGGTATGAATAACCACTATAGACACTTTTGTCCAATAAAATCCTGCCTCGAGGCCTGCCTAATAGCTTTACACGTTCGTTTGTGGATTAGATTCAAGCACAGTTTATCCCTGCGTGCGGATGAGAATGTCAGACGGCTCACCTTCACCTCTGTGCCCTGAATCCAGGGGCACACTTAATCCTGCTGCTAAGTCAGATGCATGGCACACATGTGTCGACCTGGAGAGGTGGATGAGTGAGGAAAAAGGAGCTTTGAAAATAAGAGTTAATGTTACCAAGGCTCGGCATCAAAATCCCCCTCTGCACGTCTTTGTTTCCCCTTCCCAGCTCTCTCCAGCTGCATTCCTCTACTCTTAGCAATATCCCAGGGCCTACAGCAGTGCCAATCCTACTAGAGTTGAGAGACCAGGATGGAGGTAGCTAGGTAATCTCTAGGCAACTCCCTCACCAACTTCCTCATAGCCTTTCCAGGGAGGTGGAAACCAAGCTCTAGACAAGACTCTGGAGACAAGGGCCTTGCCTTCCTTGGGTCACTCATGCCTGAGTCCAGCTCTCTGCACCACAGAAGTGGGAATCAAACCACTAGGGTCACCTGACTCTTGGTCCTCAGAGGTTGGGGTGGGGGAAAGTGGCAAGAGTTATGAGGAAACTGTGGCATTTAGTCTACAAACGTTGTGATAAATCTGTGTATGAGTCTGTCTTTCACCCAATCACTTCATGTAGAACATCATACTATCCCAAGCAGACCCTTCAAACTAAATAGTAAATCCACTGACACGAGATCAATCACATTTACCCATCTGTGTTAACCCTATTTCATTGCAAAGGAATATATGAGGCTGAGCAATTTATAAAGAAAAGATGTTCATTTGGACTCATGTTTCTGCAGACAGTACAAGAAGCACAGTGCCAACATTGGCTTCTGGTGAGGGCCTCAGGATGCTTACAGTCATGGCAGAAGGTGAAGGGGAAGCAGGTGTGTCACAAGGCAAGAGAAAGAATAAGACAGAGAGGAGGAGGTGCCAGACACCTTTTAACAAACAGCTCTTGCATGAACTAGTAGAGCAAAACCTCACTCATCACCATAGAGATGGCGCTAAGCAATTCATGAGAGAGCCACCTCCATGACCCAACACCTCCCACTATGCCCCACCTCCAACACTGGGGACCACATTTCAACATAAGATTTGGAGGGGACAAATATGCAAACTATATCACCATCCTTCAGTGGTCAGCTCCTCTCTGTAGCCATCTCAGCCTTCCCTCCCTCCTCATGCCCCATCATCTGTGTTCCTGGGCACCCTATACCCACCTCTGGGACAGTCCATGCACATGGCAGCATGAGTCATGCATTTATGTAACTATCTTTTCTGCAAAGCTGGGTTCCCCCAAGGCAGGGTTCAAGCCTCAGGCATTGGTAGCTCTCCAATATCATGCCCTGTTCCCGGCATATGGTGGATCCTCATGTTGGTGGTCACTGTTAAAGCCCAATCATAAAGCCAAATGGAGTGATGTTACCAGGTCTTAGATGTCAGAAGGTCCTTGTGCCTTGACATAGGTTCAGCATAAGCTGTTATAATATACAGCAAATACATGGGACCCTCTTAGGTTCCCTTTCCTTTTCCAGACACAAGTCCTTTGACACACATCAGCGTTGTTCCTGTCAATTCAACACCCCATCCCCAAGTTCTGAGCTGCAGAGGCATGATGAAGCAATTTCATCGCTGTGGTGAATCTTATTAATACCGGCACACAGATTGGCCTATTCATCAGTGCATATAAAAAACTAGACACGGAGAAGGAAAAACTTGACCACAGGCCAAGGAGTTTGCGGGGCTTATATTTATCCAAATTATTTTGGCATTAATACCATGCTGCAAAATCTACAAAATCAAAAACGCAGAACTCTGCAAATGAGCAAGGTTAAACTAAGACCCGTTGCTGCAGTTATTTGTAATTACCACTCACCGCCTGAGTCTGCGGTGAGCTGTCCAGAAATAGCCTGTGCTCCCCTGGGATTCTGCCCATGAGGTCCCTGGTGCCACCTGCAGCCTCCCAATGCCATCACCAGCCTCGGAAAGAGAGTGAGCATAGGCGTGTGAGGCATTAACCAGAGAGAGGATGCATACAATAATGAGATCAAAATGGAAGTGAGGGCTTGTGCATTCAGGCCTGTGGATCAGGCTGATGATAGCAGACAAAAGTACAAGAAGGATGCTTACTTCTTGGCATCAGTCTTCCAGTAACAAGGCCAAGAGTCGAATCTGCTCACCACTCACAAACTGTGAATGTTTGGGCAAGTTACTTATCCTCTCTGGGCCGGTTTTCTCATCCATAAACTTGGAAATCATGGCCCCTGTGTCATAGGGCTGTCACGAAGATCAAGTTAACAATATGTAAAAGTGTGTTTGAACAGTGTCTGGGGCATGATATGGGTTACAAATTTGTCGTTATCTTTATTTGGACTTGGTCCTCCTTTCTGATCACATTACTAGGTGACATCATATTCAGCTTTTATTCATTCATTCAAAAAACCCCTACTGAGTGCAGTTGGACTACACTTCCCTCTGCATTGGCCAAACCCAGACTCTTTCAAGGCCCACCTCTCCATGAAGCTTTTCCAGTTATCCCCCATGGATGTGACCACTTCTCCTCACTTCATTTTTTCCTCTCTTTTAGCACTTAATACTTTTAAGTTCAAATCATAGTTTAAAGCTTCCTGAGGACAGAACCAATGTCTGATTCATTTTTATGTTTCACACGGCATCATCTCTCACATTGAGTGTGAAGTCATTAAATAGTGTGGAATGAATAAAGGAAAACTTAGGATGAAAAGCAGGAAAAAGCAGCTCTCTGGGCTTCTCATCACCAGAGCCTGCTTTTAAAAGTAGCTAGGAGACCGTAAATGGAATCCCCTACAGAAAGTATTTTGTACTTAGTTTATGCACTGCACAAACTAACACGTCATTTTTCTAGACGAGAAAACCCAATGTCTTCACCGTAAGATCTAATAATCAAGAAAAAGGGAAGAACCCAGTGCCCATTTGCAGTCCTGAATGCTGCTTCCCTATCCCTGCTCCAGGGTCACTGAGCTTCCGGGGAATCCAAACACCTGTCACCAGACTCCCTGTGGTTCTGCTGAGGCCTTCCCACTGCCCACAGTGCTGGGGTCAAACCTGCCTTACCCTCCCTAAAACTCTCACTCTCTCACAAAGCCTACCATCTCATCTCACATTTCACCATGATTTGGGGACCACAGAATGAATGTCCCCATTTCCTCCACTTTACCCCCGTACTTTTTCCTTCCACCACATTGAGAAGACCAACCACTCTCCCTTCCAAAGGCCGCCTTTCCTGGGCTCAGGTTACCCTCCCCTTGTTCTGACTTCCCCAATCTTGCTTTCTCCCTCAAGCCTTTTCCCCTCCTCCACTTATTAGGCCAATCTCTACTCCTGTACAAATGTGAGCAGTTTATCTAACCTCAACTATAAAAGCTAAGATAAGATAATTTTTTTGTTTAGGTTTTTTCTTGATTTTTTGGAAAGACAGGCAGGGTCTTGCTCTGTTGCCCCAGCTGGAGTACAGTGGTGCAATCATGGCTCACTGCAGCTTCGAACTCCTAGGCTCAAGCAATCCTCCCACCTCAACCTCCCAAAGCAATGGGATTACAGGCATAAGCTGCTGTGCCCAGACAAAAACTAAGATAGTAATAAAACTCATCTCTCAGATCTCATATGAGAAAGGATTTGCAAAGCATAGGGCTTACAAAAATGTTAGGCATTTTCATGTCTTCCTGTGGACAGAGATCACCATTTTTACTCCTGTTGGGATCCTCCACAATGTCTTGCAATGGGTATGGCATATAGTAGGAATTCAATAGATGAGGTACATACTAGCTTAATGAGTAAGGTCCAGTATGAATGAATCAAAACCCACACATCGACTTCACTAATCAATTTATCTCTAAGTGAGAGCGTTTGGCCTTAACACCTTACTCTCGATCCAGTGAGAAAATTCCTGCTGGGTGGACCCCATCTCTGAAAAGAGTCTTTTGGGTCAAATTGGTAATGAAGTTGTAATCTGAAACAGCTTCATCCCTCAGCTCCTAACATCTCTAGGAGAAAACTCAGCTCTTGGGTGTGGCTAAGATTCATATATGTCATCAATTTGTTAAGAACTTAGATTATGATCAATCATAGAGCTAATTTGTTAGTTGCAGAACATTGTTTTGGAGGGGTATTTTGGTTGGCTGTTTTGTTTCATTTTGTTTTGTTGAGACAGTATCATGCTTTGTCACCCAGGCTGGAGTGCAGTGGCATGGTCATGGTTCACTGCAGCCTTCCTGTGCTCAAGAGATCCTCCTGCCTCAGCCTCCTGAGTAGCTGGGACCACAGGCGTGTGCCACCATGCCCGGCTAATTTTTTTATTTTATTTTACTTTTTGTAGAGATGAGGGTCTCACTATATTGCCCACACTGGTCTCAAACTCCTGAGCTCAAGTGATGTTCTTTCCTCTCTTCCCAAAGGATTGCAACTATAGGTGTGACCCATTGCACCCAGCAGAACATTGTTTGAATGCTGTGGTATATAAATGTGTTGATTTCTTTAAGCCTGTGTATAAATATTATTTGTTGATGTAAATAATCTGTTAAATGAACTTGTTGGTTTTGCTCATCTGTATACCCTAGGTCTTCAGAAGTTCTGATAAGCAGGGTGTCACATGTACCCAGGCCTCCCCAACGTTAAGGGACAAAACACCTTTCCTATTGCACACACTGCTGCCCCCTTAAACTGCCATCCTTTACCTTACTCTCCTTCCCTTATCAAACCTCTGTCACAATAGCCTGCAATACTCCAATATTTGAAGCTCCTGAAATATCATCAGTTCTGCTCCACTCAGCTGCATTCTCCAATGACCTAATTACCAAATTCAGCACATTTTATTTGATTTTCTACAATGTTTCAAACTGCTAGCCAGCCCATCTTTTTTGAACCTCTTGCCTTCTTTCCCAGACAAAATAACATCTCTGTGCTTCCCATTGTTCCTCAGCCCCAACCTGCACCCCATTTCCCCAACTTTAGGCCCCCGTTGCTGATCTCCTGGGTCCTAGAGGCTCACCCACCCTTTGACTTCAGCAGCAACTTTTCTTTTTTCTTCTTTTTTTTTTTTTTTTTTTGAGATGGAGCTTCACTCTGCAGCCCAGGCTGGAGTGCAGTGGCACAATCTCAGCTCACTGCAACTTCCGCCTCCCAGGTTCAAGCGATTCTCCTGCCTCAGCCTCCCAAGTAGCTGGGATTACAGGCACGTGCCACCACACCCAGCTAATTTTTATATTTTCAGTAGAGATGGTATTTCACCATGTTGGCCAGCCTGGTCTCCAACTCCTGACCTCAAGTGATCCACCCACCTTGGCCTCTCACGCCTGCTGGGATTACAGGCGTGAGCCACCACGCCTAGCCCAGCAGCACCTTGATGAAAACACACATCTGCAACTCAGGCCTCCCCAAGGCTGCAGCCTGGAATGTCCAGCGGCATGTGGAACACCTCCACCTGGGTGGCCTGCAGCTCAGCAGGCCCAACACGGGATCAGTCCCCGTTTTCCCAAACCAGCTTCTCCCTTGACTCACGTTGCTCATCAGGAGCCAGGCTCTGTCCTGTCACATATCCCACAAGAACAGACTGAGTGCCTACCCTGTGTGGGCATTGCCCAGGGACAGGGGCTGCAGCAGTGAGTGGGACAGGGCCGCTGTCCTCATGGATGGGGGAACTCACAAAATAAGCCAAGAGTAAACATAAAATATCATGTCAGGTGGTGATGAGCACTGTGGACAAAAATACAGCAGGCTTAGGAGAGCATGGTGGGGAGGCCTCCATTTTCTTGTCTTTTTCTTACAGTTTTAGGAGTTTCTAATGTTTCACACAGATATTGGACGCTCTGGGTCAAGATGAGCTCATTCAGTAAGGGAACCTGGAGAAAGAAAAGAAGCAGATGACCTGTCTCGGGGTGTGTCGACATTTGGAGACTTGGAGGAGAATGAAAAGGCAGCCTGGGCCGGGTGCATTGGCTCACACCTCTAATCCCAACATTTTGAGAGGCTGAGGCAGGCGGATCACCTGAAGTTAGGAGTTCAAGACCAGCCTGGCCAACATGGTGAAATCCTGTCTCTACTAAAAATACAAAAATTAGCCAGAATTAGTGGCACACACCTGTAATTCCAGCTACTTGGGAGGCTGAGACAGGGGAATCACTTGAACCTAGAGGCGGAGGTTGCATTGAGCCAAGATCATGCCATTGCACTCCAGCCTGGGCAACAGAGAAACCTGTTGTGTTTATAGAAAATAGACACCATCTTAAAAAAAAAATAAAAAATCAGAGAAAAACAAAAAGGCAGCCTGGAGACAGAAGGAGCTGTTGCTGCCTGAAAGTTAGAAGAAAATCAGGAGTGCACTTTCCCAGAAGCAAAGCAAAGAAACATCTCAAGAAGAGTTGGCCGAGCCCAGGGCCCCAGTAGGGTGTAGACTGAGCATTGACCATTGGCTTTGGCAACCTGGAGCTCGAAAGAGAGGAGACAGGGTAGTTTCAGTGGTGCATGGGAGGGAACCTGTGAGCGAATGGGAAATGAGGAACGAAGCAAAGACAGCAAGAGCACACAGCCCTTCCCAGGAGCTTTAAGAGAAACAGGAGAAGAGAGATGGAGCAGAGTCAAAACTAAGTCTAGTACGAGGCATTTTATGTTACGAGATACCAGCATATTTATATGCTGATAAGTATGAGCCAGGGGAGAAGGAAAATATGAAGATGTCAGGGGAAAAAAAGTAATCACAGAAGCAAACCACTTGATTGGAGGGAGGGTTTAGGAACCAAAGCACACGTCGGGAGTTTGGCTTAAGACGGGCAGAGAGAGTTCTCGTGAACTCCTCCCTTAGATCCCTAATCACTTATCTCTAAGCTATACTTGTGATATCTTAAATCTTGAATCAATCACCAAATGTGGTATTTATTCACCCCATAGTATTGATCATCTTTTGTTACTTGATTTTCATTCTCACTGCCGTCATTTGGTAACTAAATTATCACATCTTGGAGAATCACTTGAACCTGGGAGGCAGAGGCTGCAGTGAGCTGAGATCCCGCCACTGCACTCCAGTCTAGGCGACAGAGTGAGACTTCATCTCAAAAAACAAAAAAAGGATAAAACATGTTTGTTTTAATTTTCAAACCATAACCACACTTAGCCCCTATCTGCCCAGAGAAGCAGGATGGCCAGTTTCTTTCCACAATTCCCCTCTCCAAATACCCTGAGTATAGATAAGGTGGCACACGCAGTCCATGGATCAGCCCATGAGAGACTCCAATGCTCCCCTTGAAGCTACAATCACTGATGTCCGGACGCTGGTCTCAGCTGCCTCCTGTCCCTTCCCTGCAAAGGCAGAAGTCTCTGTTGGAATCCATAGAATGAAGCAGGGAAAGACAAGCCCCAAGTAGCTAGCCACAATGGTCACCTTTTTCATCAACATCCAGCAGACAGGGCAAGAGGAGGAGAGATTGCCCAGGGAGATTGTGTAAGCCAGGCCTGGAAGGGATACCCATGGCCACAACTAAAGAGCCTGGAATATTTGGTCCAGCTGCATTCCCAGGAAGAAGAGAAAACAGATTTGAACCTGGGATAATAATAGATGTTGCATAGGGACTGACTGAGGATAAGAGATTATAGGTGACACAAAGTTTCTTAGCATATTACTTGGCACTTACGTGATGGGTAAATGGTCAGCTTCCTAAGTCTTCTCCCTTCTTCCCTCCTCCCTAGTCTCTCTTTTCGCCAATCCTTTCCACCGTTTGTTTCCTCGTTAGTATTTCTAAAAGTTCTATTTTTCTCAAGTCATTCCTCCTGGCCACCCCATTCAGAAAATGCTGGTAGCTCCCCCATTGCCTTCAGGACCAAGTCCAAATTCCAGAACCTGGCATTAAGGCTCCTACCCCAAATGGATTGCTTTTCCACCCTTATTCCCATCATGAAGCTGCTCTGTTCTCAGAACACACCAGGTGGGTTCGCTGCAAGTGTAATGTGTCCCATCTCTGCCCGCACCCAAATCTTATTAATGTTTCAAATACGAATTCATTTCCTACCTTTTCCATGAGGCTCCTCTGACCACGCAGGCATCTCTTCCTCAGCTGAAGTCCTGTAGCACACATCATCTCTTCTCTTTGGACATGTGCGACATTTCTTCACATTATTCATTAATCTGTGTGAATCTTCCTCCCACAACTGTGCTGGAGTTCCCTCAGGGCAAGAACCATGCCTCACTCTAGATTGCCTAGCACCGTCCTTTTTGCAAAAAAAGATGATTAAATAAATGTGTTAAGGCACACATTTCAAGAGTAAGTTGTACTAGAAAGAGCTCAGATCTGAGCTTTAAATCCCAAGTGGAACATTTGCAAGTTGCATGGTTAGAAACAAGGTCTTTCTTGAAAACATCTCTAAGTCAGAGCCAATTACACCCACCTGACAGGGTGGTTTTGCGTATTAAGTGAGATAATGTATATAAGGCACCTAATAAGTACCTGAAGCATGGTGGGCCCTCAACAAATTCCCTTCTCCTGCCACCCTACCTGAAACTGACCTAGAATGACAAGGGACAAACCTGTTAGGAGACAGGCAAAGATGACAAAGGCACTTTCCATTCCACAGCTCAGAGATCCTGTTCCAGGAAGCATCCGTTTTGACAAGGTGTGAGGACTCTAAGGGAGACTGAAACTCTAAGGGAGACAATGAGATGCTAGCAAGCTAGAAATCAGAGGCATTTCAAGAACTCTTTCCACCCCAACAACCTGACCTCAGAAGGGCACTAGAGACTGCCCACAGCTTTGTACTGCAGGAAGGTGAGTGTTCAGCCCTAAAAAGGCGCTGGTCCAGAAAGCTCTGGGTCAGTATCCCAGTGGCTGTGGTCTGACCTCTAGCCTGTTCTCAACCAAATGGAGGAAGATGGGGGGTCACTCAGGCCCAGACCAGAAAGTAGGCTCACCTCCCCCTTACTTGTTGGCAAATTTCCTAACCGGTCATTAGAAGAATCACTCTGTGGGACACCCAGTTGAGTCCATGCTATTAATAACATGATAAATGTGTGCAACTCAGGATAAAAATAATGCTCTGTACCTACACAGAAGGATGTGTGCATGGGCCTGTATGTCCTTTGAAGCACCATTAATGATTGCACCTTTTTTTTCCAGAGCAGCCTCTGACACTTTATAATCTGAGGAAAAAATGGCAGAACTTCTGCATCTCATGTGGAGCAGTTGAGTTTACTGCCCACCTGTTTTCTCAGATAAACCCGAGTCAGGCTCCCAACTCTCTGGTCCACCCACCCAGGACTTTGCGCAGAGATTTGCCTTCATTTCCTCATCTGTACCCGGTGCGATAATACTTACCTTGCAGGTAATCCTGAGAGTTAAATAGAGGAAACTAATCTTCTTAAAGTGCTGGTATCGTGCTTGCTGTTCCAACCCTGATAGCCATCATTACATTATTATGAGTGAAGCTGAAGGGCAGCAGAATAAATTGTAAGAATGTATTAAGCATGGGTAGGGACCAAGTCTGAGCAGCCACAAGCAAAAATGAGAAAGGGATTTGCATGGTGGGAATGGCATTTGCCCATCTCCATTTTCGAGGCCTCTGTCTGGGTTCAACAGTTCTTCTAAGATCACGTGTGGCTGTCTGGCCACTTTATTTGTAAGCTTTCTCCACTTCCAGGAGTTGTGAACTCATTTCAAGCAGCTCATTGGCAACCCTCCTGCCCATTCTATGCGTATTTTACAGAGGACAGCTTTGAGGCTTAAGCAAAATGGCATTTGCAAGGTCACAGAGCTCACCAGTGGCAGAGCTGGGATATAGGAATGTTGAATTCAAAGCCCCCCACCCACTCTTTACCTCCCTCCCCTTTCTAAAGCATGACCCACTGGAGCTTTCACAGCGGGGGCTATAGATTGTGGAAAAAAGTGGCAACATGATGGTGAGCTTGCATCTGATCCAGTGATTCCAAATCCCCTTAAAATTGAGGCAGAGACTCCACCAAAGGGACTGGTGAGCCCTGTGACTGGCCCCCCATCACTATGACAACACTCCTGTTCCAGCGCCTCAGGGGATCTCCACTCTCCTACCTTCTCATGTAGGTGGGAAAGGTGGTGTCCTCACCTACATGTACGGCCAAGTTTCCCATAATTTAAGAAGATTTAACTGGATCACTAAAAGGGTCTCCATGCTGCATGTTACAACTACACATCTCAGCACCCAAAGCCTTCACTGGCTAGAGAAAACCGTGCTTGGGTGACTCGTGACTCAACATTCGCTCTGGACGTGTCAGTACAGAGGAACATCGGTACCGGATCCCAGACACAGGGCTGAGCCCAGCTGGTTCTCATTCTTTTCTGGGGCCAGGCCTGCTGCGTGGTTTCATTTAATTGAATATTTTGATTGTTTGCTTTCCGTAGCCAGAAGCCTGCAGGCAGTAAATGCCCTTTTCCATCAGTTCAAGAAAGAAAATGTACCTGCCGAGGTAGTATTTGCTTCGCTGAGCTGCTGACTTATTTTAAGAACTAAATCTTTCCTGTTACTATATTTTTCATTCTGGGGTGTGCGCGCTCCAAGGCTGACAGTAATTCAGGTCTAGGGCAGGAGCGTCCTCTCAGCGATGACGTAGCGCCACCTACTGACCACTTGTTCAACGGCAGCCACTTTCAACAGCTACGGTGATCTGGACAGACACGAAAATGTTTTGAACTCTCAACGAGAAGTTCTACATGCATTCTTTCCTTCTCACATAGCAGAGCTTGCCCAGCAGAATTGTGCTCCTTTTATTTTTTAACATAAATAAGTTAAGACACAAGGCTCCAGCAAGAAAGCTGAGCAAGTTCTCCACTTGACAACTGTTTCATGCTTCCCGACTTTGGCGGCTGTCGTTTACAAATGATGAGCTCATGAGAGAGGAGGCTACTGCAACCCCCAGGTGCCCAAAACACAAGCATGGAGAAAGAGAGCACTCCTGTGGAATCTGATGCAATCCTCTTGTCTTTTTTAGCCCTTCATACCAGTGTTTCTAAACTTTAGGTGCAAGATTATCCTCACAGCACCTCTAAGGAGTATAAACCTCGGGTAATTATTTACGGGTTGCCACAGCAACTCGTATGTAAAGAGTTGGAAAGTCCTTCCTCTGTGGTGATTGAGAGTAGAGATGGGGCTGTTTGCAACCCCCTAAACACATTGCCCCCTTGCCACACAACAGCAAAGATTGAGAATTATCATCCTGTCACCACCCAGTGGCTCTGGGCCCTTAAGCTCCCAATTCCTTATGGATGTCTACAGCAGCAGAGTCTCTTGACCTTCACACCATTGAGTTAGATAGGTCTTTGTTGTTGGGAGGGTGCCTGTGCATTCTGAGCATTTAGTGGCATCCTTGACCTCTACCCACTGGCGTCACTGGCACCCCACCACTGTCCCCAAACTTCCACCCCTGTTATAACAATCAAAATACCTATAGACATTGCCAAATGTTTCCTGGGGGTTCAAAATCACCTCTGCTTAAGAACCACCTATCTGGAAGGCAAATACATGGAATATAAGAAGAACAACAACAGTAATAATTACTAGTACTGCTATCATTTAAAAGGTAAAATTGCACCAGCAGCTAATGGATAAGTCACTGGCTTCCTAAAAGGCACTAATTATGTGCTGAGACTTTATGGCCTTATCTTATTTAGTCTTCACAACCAAGAAACCAGTCTGTGTTGACAAAGCATTCACATTACAAAGAAACTGAAGTTCAGAGATGCCAAGTAACTTGTCCAAGGGTGCAGAGCTGTCAGTGGCTGAGCTACCATTTGAAACCAGACTTTCCTGACTCTAAAATCTGAGCCTGTCACCGCCTTCAGATCCCAAGGCCACATAGCACACATAGTTCTGGAACAGTCCTCATTCTCAAAAGGTCTGACAGAGTATGCTAGTACTACTCAAATAATAGATCTAGATTTAGATTTAAAGACATAAAGACTGTAGCTATCCTCCATAAGAAATTGACCCAAAGTGTGACTGCTGCAGAGGTTTTCCAATAGGGTAATAGAGCAGGTCAGAGTCTTGGCCAGTAATTGACTGTATGGCCTTTATTTGGGGTCAGTTATTTAAGCTCTTGAAGTCTCTTCTTGTTCATGTATAAGATAAAAAATTTATCAGAGCAATGGTACTCAACTCTGGCTGCACATTAAAATCACTTGGGTAGCTTTTTGATATGGTTTGGATCTGTGTCCCCACCCAAATCTCATGTAATCCCCGATGTTGGAGGTGGGGCCTGGTGCGAGGTGATTGGATCCTGGGGGCAGATTTCCCCCTTGGTACTGTCCTCAAGATACTGAGTTCTGGTTGTTTAAAAGTATGTGGCACCTCCCTTCTCTCTCTCTTGCTCCTGCTCCTATCTTGAAGACATATCTGCTCCCCCTTTGCCTTCCACCATAATTGTAAGCTTCCTGAGGCCTTCCCAGAAGCCAAGCAGATGCCGGCATTGTGCTTCCTGTGCAGTCTATAGAACCATGAGCTAATTAAACCTCTTTTCTTTATAAATTACCCAAGCTCATGTGTTTGTTTGTGGCAATGTGAGAATAGCCTAATACAGAAAATTGGTACCAGGAGTAGAATATTGCTATAAAGATACCCAAAAATGTGAAAGCAACTTTGAAACTGGGAAATGGGCAGAAGTTGTAAGAATGTGGAGGGCTAAAAGACAGGAAGTTGAGGGAAGGTTTGGAACATCCTTGAGAGTTATTTAATGGTTGTGATTAAAATGCTGATAGTGATGTGGACAATGAAGTCCAGCCTGAAGACGTCTCAGATGGAAATGAGGAACTTACTGGGAATGAGTAAAGGTAACTTTTGAAATGCCTTATCAAACTGCTTAGCTGCATTATGCCCCTGCTCTAGAGATCTGTGGGACTTTGAACTTGAGAGTGGTAATTTAGGATATCTGGCAGAAGAAATTTCTAAGCAGCAAAGTGTCCAAGATGTGACCTGGCTGTTTCTTACAGCCTATGCTCACATGTGTGAGCAAAGAAATGACCTGAAGTTGGAACTGATATTTAAATGGGAAACAGAGCATACAAGGTTGGAAAATTTGCAGCTTGGCTATGTGGTAGAAAAGAAAAGCCCATTTTCAGGCGAGGAATTTAAGCAGGCTGCAGAAATCTGCATACATACAAAGGATCCAAGTGCTAATAGCCAAGACAGTGGAGAAAAGGCCTCAAAGGCATTTCAGAGACCTTTGCAGCAGCCCCTCCCATCATAGGCCCAGAGACCTAGGAGGAAAGAATGCTTTTGTGGGCTAGGCCCGGGGACTCTGCTGCCCTATGCAGCCTCAGGACACTGCTCTCCACCTCCCAGCCACTCCAACTTCAGCCATGGCTCAAAGGCGTATAGCTCAGGCCACTGCTTCAGAGGGTGCAAGTCATAAGCCTTGGAAATTTCCATGTGATGTTAAGCCTTCAGGTGCAGAGTGCAAGGATTGAGGCCTGGGAGCCTCCACCTAGATTTCAGAGGATATACGGAAAAGCCTGGATGTCCAGACAGAAGCCTGCTGCATGGGCAGAAGCCTCATGGAGAACCTCTGCTAGGGCAGTATGAAGGAAAAATGTTGAGTTGGAGCCTCTACAAAGAGTCCCCACTGGGGCCCTGCTTAGTGGAGCTGCACAAAGAGAGCCACAGTCCTCCAGACCCCAGAATGTTAGAGCCACCAACAGCTTGCACCATGTACCTGGAAAAGCCACACTCAATGCCAGCCTGTGAGAGCAACCTTGGGGGCTGAACCCTGCAAAGTCACAGGGCCAGAGCTGCCCAAGGCCTGGGGAGAGCACTTCTCACACCAATGTGACCTGCACGTGAGACATGGAGTCAAAAGAGGTTATTTTGGTGCTTTAAGATTTAATGACTGCCCTGCTGGGTTTTGGACTTGCATGGGGCCTGTAGTTCCTTTCTTTTGGCGGATTTATCACTTTTGAAATGTGAATGTTTACCCAATGCTAGTATTCTCATTGTATCTTAGAAGTTAGTAACTTCTTTTTTATTTTTCAGGCTCATAGGTGGAAGGAACTTGCCTTGTCTCAGATGAAATTTTGAACTTTGGAATTTTGAGTTAATATTAGAATGAGTTAAGACTTTGGGGGACTGTTGGGGAGGCATGATTATATTTTGAAATGTGAGAAGGAAATAAGATTGGGAAGAGTGCCAGGGGTGGAATTATATGGTTTAGATCTGTGTCCCCACCCAAATCTCATGTCGAATTGTAATCTCCAATGTTGGAGGTGGGACCTGGTGGGAGGTGATTAGATCATGGGGTCAGATTTCCCCCTTGGTGCTGTCCTCAAGACAGAGAGTGAGATCTCATGATATCTGGTTGTTTAAAAGTGTGTAGCACCTCCCCTTTCTCTGTTGCTCCTGCTCCTGCCATGTAAGACATATCTGTACCCACTTTGCTTTCCACCATAATTGTAAATTTCCTGAGGCCTCTCCAGAAGCTAAGCAGATGCCAGAATCGTGTTTCCTGTACAGCCTGCAGATCTGTGAGCCAACAAAACCTCTTTTCTTTATAGATAAGCTAATCTCAGGTGTTGTTTTATAGCAATGTGAGAACAGCCTGAGAGTTTTCAAATGGAATGTTTAAGCCCAACTCCAAATCATTTAAACTAGAATCTCTGGGTCCCGGGCAATGATATTTTTTAAACCCTCAGGTGACTCTAATAGATAGCCAGAATGGATACCCATGAGGTTGATGAACAGTGAGACCCTTCAGTTCTGTTTTTCTAACTTAGGTTCCAACTCTCCTAGGATCAGAAGCCATTCTTTTCTCCTTTACTGGGATCCATTCTGGGGGGTGGCTAGTTTCTCTGTCTCATAAGGCTGTCCCAAAATCCTTGATTAATTTCCTGGAACTTTCTGACTGTCTCAACTGTCCTGCAGTCCCTGAACTGATCATTCCTAGCATCTCATTCTACCACCAAGAAGTATTGAAACCCCATCCCACTCTCCTGTGGTACATTTGGGTTGGAAACTTCTACCAAAGGCTGCAAAGAGCAGGGAACATGACAGAAGAGAGCTGTGTCCACTGAAAGACTATCTTCTTAGCCTCGTTGAATGCTTGCCCTGTCTGATTTTAATAAGGTTAATTCTAATCTGTGGTTTTTCCGGAGGTGAGATAAACTCCCCTTTATGAACATGACTCACTGGCTTCTATTTCAGCTCCCAAAGAAGAGTGATAATGTCTCACTCAGCAGGTGCCTGAGAGAAGCTTTGGACTTACGAGCCCCATGTTCTTCAGCCTTTTCTATGCCTCCTGTCACCCCTATTTCTACAACAGGAGAGCTTCATGCAGCACTCTAAGATACAACTAACAATAAAAGTAATTTACATCACTTACTATTCTCCAGATGCCAAGCTCTGCATAAAGTGTTTACATGCTTCATTTCATTTATTCTTCACAAGTCCCCACATGAGATGGTATTATATTATCATCATCATTCCCATTTCATAAATGAGGAATCTGAGTTGACTGTACTGCCTGTTCCTCTTTCTTAGCACTGGTCCCCACAGTCCACCCATTATCTGAATAATATCTGTTTTCCTACTAGTCTTTATGCTTGGCAAGAGCAGAGGCCACATCTGGATTGGCTGACCACTTAATCCCCAAACTGGCAGGAGCAGAGCCAGAGCTGAGACACGAGCAGGCTGGCCCCCAGGACCGTGTGTGCTCACCCTCTGCTGTCATAGAAGGTGAGTCTGCAAAGCTGAGAAGTGGATTCCTGGGAGGTAGGTAGGCCCTTGGGATACGTATGGGTCAGGAAAGCAGTGGAAGAGAGAGTTTTAGGAGGAAAAGCAGCCATCAGCATTACGTGCTGCCAAGACACCAAGCCTTCACCCACACAGAGCTTACCTAGTGCCAATGAGGGTCATTTTGGTGGAGCTGTGGGGCCAGAAGACTGATGGGGCAAATGGAATGTGTGAAAGGTAAGGGTCAGAGCAAATGTGTGGGGACAACTCACTGGAGTTGAAAGGTGGTTATTACTTTATTTTATTTTCCGCGAGAGAGACACAGAAGCAGATGGAAAGGATCCAGTTGAGCATGAGAGGTTGAATAAAGGGATAAAGGGCATAGTGGGTGGCAGGCACCTGTAATCCCAGCTACTCAGGAGGCTTAGGCAGGAGAATTGCTTGAACCTGGGAGGCAGAGGTTGCAGGGAGCCGAGATCACGCCACTGCACTCAAGCCTGGGCGACAAGAGCGAGACTCTGTCCCATTAAAAAAGAAAAAAAAAAAGAAGGCTGTCTTTGGGGACAGATAAAGCTCCTCTACCTTAACCGAAGGGCAGGCAGGAAAGTGAACCCGGTCACACAGGTTCAGGTGGGCAGTCCATGAAGGGAGGTGAGGCCGGACCCATGCCGAACTCTTTGCACCCAGCAGCACATTACACCCTGAAAGTGTGTACTCTCCTAGCCCCACTTCTCAGGTGAACAGGAGCTTCAAAAGTTAGGTAATTTTCAGAGGCTGGGAAGGAGGGGGTGAAGAGAGGTTGGTGATACACTCTGGTTCTCTGTCCCCACCCAAATCTCATCATGAGTTGTAATCCAAATTGTAATCCCCATGTGTTGGGGGAGGGACCTCGTGGGAGGTCATTGAATCATGGAGGTGGTTATCCTCATGCTATTCCTGTGATAGTGAGTGAGTTCTCGTGAGATCTGATAGTTTTATAAGGGGCTTTTCCCCCTTTTGCTTGGCACTCCTCCTTCCTGCTGCCATGTGAAGAAGGATGTGTTTGCTTGTTTGCTTCCCCTTCTGCCATGATGGTAAATTCCTGAGGCCTTCCCAGCCCTGTGGAACTGTGAGTCAATTAAACCTCCTCCATTTGTAAATTACCCAGTCTCGGGCAGTTCTTTATAGCAGCATGAGAACAGACTAATACAGTTGGCCAATGGGTACAAACATACAGTTAGATAGAAGGAATAAGTTCTAGCATTCAATGGCACAGTAGGGTGACTATAATTATCAATAATGTATTGTATATTTCAAAATAGCTAGTAGAAAAGATTAGAAATGTTCCCAGCACATCATTTCACACACGATGGAGTGCAAGTTCCTTCTTCTCATGAAGTCGCAGCTTTTTTCCGGCACTAGATAAGCTCAAAGATTCCTTCTGGCTCTGACATCCTCATACCCTCTGACCTTGAGTCTGACTGTGGACAGGACAGTAGAAGGTCTGCTCCCAGGAGGAGAGGATGCACGTGGGACAATGATTCAGAGGAGAGCCAGACAGTCCCTACACCAAGTGGGTGGGAGAGCTGTCCTGGGCTGTCTCCTATTTCCCACCACCTCAGGGATACCAGGGATTCAATGGGGAAGGGGAGAGGATATAGGCAGGGGCAAAGGAGAGAATGAGGGTGAAGGAGGTGAGAAAGCAAAGAAATTATCTTCTTAAAGCAAAAAGAAATCCCTTTAACACAAAAAACAGCTGAGGGATATGGCTGGGACTTACTAGTTTTCATCTCCTTTCTCTCCCAACAAAACTGGACTCTGGGATGCCTTCCCTCCTGGCAGTGCCAGAAGCTGGAATCTCTCCACATGGTTTTCTGCTCAGGGTCGACCATAGACCAGAAGTAAATGCTCAATCTTTGAAGAACATTCCCTTCTATGTTCGTTTCTGGCATTTCACAGTTTCCTAGCACTTTCAAGTTCACTATTGTGTTGAATCCCTCAAAATGCTCTGAAACAGACAGGCCAAAATTATCACTTCCATTTTACAGTCTTTATAGGATGTCTACTTTCTTTATCTTTATTTCATCTTACCATTTAACTTTGTGTCCTTTTTCTCACAGTACAGAAATTGGAATTGAAAAGAGGAGAGGTTCCATTTGTCTATCACATGCTACCTTCTGCTGCTGGGAGATCACGTGCATCAGTACTGAGAGGAGGGGCCAAGGATGGTGCTGTGCCAGGTCAAGGGAATGGAAGAAGGGAAATTTAAAATTCATTTGTTGGAATCCTAACCCCCAGTACCTAAGAATGTGACCTTATTTGGAAAGAGTCTTTTCATAGGTAATCAAGCTAAAGTGAGGTCAGTGGGGCAGGCCCTAACCCAATATGACTGGTGTCCTTATAAAAAGGAGAAATTTGGATACAGAGCTATACATAGAGGGAAGATGATGTGAGGAGACACAAGGAGAAAACGGCCATCTACGAGCCAAGGAGATCCTTCCTTCACTGCCCTCAGAAAAAAACCAACCCTATCAACACCTTGATTTCATACTTCTAGCCTCCAGAGCTAGAAGATAATACAGTTCTGTTGTTTAAGTCACCTAGTGTGAGGTATTTTGTTCCAGCAGCCCTAGCAAACTAATGCACTCCTCAAAATCGCCTCTGAGGTGGAAAATAAGCCAGCTCTCTAAGGCTCTTGCCAAGACAACATAAGACATTAAAATCAGGCTTACATGTTTCAGGTGGAAGGAACATGTGAAATTAGAGATAATGGTGCCTGCAGGTTGCTTGAGAGGGAGGGAAAGTTTGTATATGAAAGATGCAATTGACTGAGGAGTTTGACCTTTACCCAGAGTACAGTGAGAAGGCACTGGAGGTTCCCGGAGCTGAGGAGGGACAAGAGCCATGCATTAGGCAGTAAATCTCAGAGCAATTGACTGGGGAAGCAGGAGAAGGAGAAAATCAGATAAGCTGCAGAATCTAAGGGTGGTGCAAAATTCGAACACAGATGGAGAGGCAGTGCAAGTGAAAATAAGGCAAAATGATGAGAAGACAGCTCCCAAAGCACTTCCTTGATTTCTCTTTTCTCTTAATTTACTAAATGAACATCATCAGAGATGTCATTCACCTCAACATTTATTGAGCATCTACTATGAACCAGACACTATTCTAGGTGTTGAAAAGGCAACAGTGAATAAAACAGATCAAAGCCCCGGCCCTCAAAGAGCTGACATTCTATCAGGGAGAGACAGATGAAGAATAAAAAACAATAAGCACATTATCTACTACAAAAGAAGGTTAAGTAGTATGGAGTAAAAAGAGCAGAATAAGGAAGATGGTGCAGCTGTAAATAGGGGATCAGGACAGCTCTCATTGAGAGCATGGATGTAAGCAGACACTTGGAGATGAGGGAGAGATGCCTGTAGCCCACTTGGTGAGCATGATCTTCATTCTGTTTTTCATGCATTAATGGATCATGTTGTGGCCATGACTTCATTCCTTTAGTAAATGGTTCATTAACCAAAAGGGAATGAAGCATAGTGATCCTGACCATTAAAAAAAAAGAGCAGGGCCTGGGTGCGGTGGCTCACACCTGTAATTCCAGCACTTTGGGAGGCCGAGGTGGGAGGATCATGAGGTCAAGAGATCCAGACCATCCTAGCCAAAATGGTGAAACCCCGTCTCTACTAAAACCACAAAAATTAGCTGGGTGTGGTGGTGTACACCTGTAGTCCCAGCTACTTGGGAGGCTGAGGCAGGAGAATGGCTTGAACCCAGGAGACGGAGGTTGCAGTGAGCTGAGATCACACCATTGCACTCCAGCCCAGGCGACAGTGCGAGATTCTGTCTCAGAAAAAAGAAAAGAAATAGAAAAAGAAAAAAGGAAGAAAGAAAGAAGAAAAAGCAAAGCAGAGGCAGAGCTTTGCTTGTTCATTCTGCCTCATCTAGCATTATTTGAGTACTCAGTAAATATGTGTTGAAGCAATTAAGTCATCCCAAATCAGTAACTTAGTTTATGAGAACAAAGACACCCCCATAACTTCCCACTTCCCTGAAAGTACCAAACTTGATACAATTTATCAAGGAAGCAAGATTGAAAGATTTATTGAGAGTAAACATCCCACTGAAAATATGACCAGAACACCATTTCATTTTTGCACTTTCCCTCCCAGCCCTTGTCTGTATGCGTAAGTTAGGTATGATTTAGTGTATTGTAATCACAAACATATGATTTGAGGCTTCAGTGTTTTACATTTATCATCATGTTGTAAGCACTTTTCTCTGTCATTTCATAGCCTTTATAACTACCATTGATAATAGATACATGGGGTCAAATTCTCACGGACCGCCAGGTCAACCAATGCTGTTGGTAAGATCTGTGAATTCCTGGAAGCAACGTTTCACGTGGGCTCCATAGCTCAGTGGTTAGAGCACTGGTCTTGTAAACCAGGGGTCGCGAGTTCGATCCTCGCTGGGGCCTCCTATTGGCTTGCTTTTATTTTAATCCACAGTATTTAATTACAGAATACAGTCCAAAATGGAAAACGTGATTTCCGAAAACGTTACTCCTAGCAGAGTTAAACGTTAGTTCTCCTGAAATGCAAATGATGAGCATCCTTAACGTGCTTTTAGAAGTGACCCGGAAGAGAGAATCCTGGACCCCCAACAAGAAGCAGGCAAGGGCACGAGGAGGGGGAATCTGGCTCGGCAGCCCCAGTATTACCCGGACCTGTAGGCCGGAGTACCGGAAATGGAGGCTTGAGGCTAACGCCCTGCACACAGATACCGTTCCCTCAATGAAAACCAAGTGGAGGCGGCGGCCTTGGCGGTGAACTCGGCTGCTGGCTAACAGGACGGGCCGTGGCGGCGCCGCGCCTGCAGTTACGGCACGTGGCCGGAAGGCGGCGCTGTGGCACCGCTCCCCATCGCCTCCCGGGAGGCCGGCGGCTGCGCTTCTCTACGCCCTGCCAGGGCCGAGAGCGCGGCCAGCGTGGCCCCGACGCTAGCCCGCTCTGTGGCTGACACGTGGCAGCCCAGGCCCGACAGCCCGGCGTGGCTCCAAGGTCCTGCCCCTTCCGAGGCGACTCCCAAAAATAGTCCCGGGTTGCTTGGGAAGCCAGTGTTTGCAGCCTTTCTGACTCTCCGTGTTTTCCCTGAATTCCTCAATGCCGCGTGACTACAGAGTCACCAGAGGAAAGTGCCAACAGCCTTTTTTGTGACCACATGAATTTTTCCAACCCAGGATTTCTTTTCCCAGATCTGAGGGCCAGAGCTTGATAAAGGACTGTGTGTAAAGACGCCACAAGCCGCGTGTGGCCTCTGGGTGCTTGAAATGTGGCTAGTCCAAATGGCGATGTCCTGAAAGAGTAAAATACACATGGAATTTAAAAGACTTGGAACCGAAACAGGATGTAATCCATCTCACTAGTAATTTTTGAATTGATTCCATATTGAAATATATTGGATTATATAAAATATAGTGTAATTAAAATAATTATAAAAAATTGTATAATTACAATTAACTATTTTTTTTTAATGTGTCTACTAGAAAATTTTAGGTTACACTTGTGGCTCCCATCTGCAGCTCTCATTTATCTTTCTGTTAGATGGTGCAGGTTAGGGACCCAGAGTCCTCTGATCTTGCGTTTAAGTTAATTCTTAATCTGGCTCCCACTAAGTAAACTGTAATAACCAGAGAAAGTCTCTTTCATCTCTGGGTCTCCCGGGAGTCAGTACTGTGCCTGACAAGCAATAAGCACAGCCTTCATTGAGATGAAATTAAAAATCTCCCCAACAAGCTCTCTAAAGCCAGGGAATTTATCTCCTTTTTTTTCTTTTTCTTTGTTGGTGGTGGTGGTGGTGTTTTTGTTTTTGTTTTTGTTTTTGTTTTTTTTGAAAGGGAGTCTCCCTCTATCGCCCAGGGTTGAGTGCAGTGGGTTGATTTTGGCTCACTGCAACCTCCACCTCCCAGGTTCAAGCAATTCTCTTGCCTCAGCCTCCCAAATAGCTAGGATTACAGGTGCCTGCCACCACACCCAGCTAATTTTTTGCATTTTTAGTAGACATGGGATTTTCCCATGTTGGCCAGGCTGGTCTTGAACACCTGGCTTCAAGTGATGCACCCACCACGGCCTCCCACAGTGCAGAGATTACAGGGGTGAACCACTACAAGGAATGTGTTTCTTAAACTGAGTTCACTTTGGGAGTGATGCAACTGTAAGACTTTCAGTTTTGGCTTGCAATATTTTAGATCTAGGAAAACACACTCAACACCCTCATTCTTTGTTAATTATTTTGGCCCTCTGTGGTCAGGATATCTACTGCTAGCAATGCTGTGGAGGTGAAGTGTTCACAGTGCCTTGAGGACATAAGACCCACTGATGCAAGAAAAATACCTGTATTATCGCAAAAGTATTAGCCCTTTACTAATACACTGAATGCCTTTTGGCAAAGCCATTTGGGATCCTTGAATAGCTTAGTCCCAGGACTACTTACTCTGAGTTACTTGGTCATCAAGTAACAAAGTAGTAAGAAAGAGAAGTTTTTGAAGCTCTCTAATCCCATCTCCCTCCAGTCATTGCCAGTCGTCATCATTCCTCTCCCTTCCCCTGACACAAGCTGATCTCTAGAAAGAGCAAGTACCCGCACATGTGTATTTTGCAACTCTCCGAACTTTTCAACACCTTAGGCTGTAAGAAAGAGTAATACATTTTGGCTTTTCAATGCCCTAGAGATTGTTTTCTGACAGTCCTAGACCCTTCCAGGAAGGCTCACCGGCATCACCAGGCATCTTCCAAAAAATAAAGCCACTTGCTAGAGAAAAACATTCTGCGTCTCCCCCACCTTTCCAACATTTCAGAGGTCCCATTCAGCTTCCCGTTCTAGACCCATGCAATACCCTCCAATGCAAAACCAGTGTTCCAAATGCTTTGAATTTGGTGTGTGTGATCCTTTAAGTTGATACATGAATTTTGAGCATTTTCCCCCAGCTCAAACACTTCCAGTCCAGACTGTATTTTTGCCCCCATGTATTTGAAGAAAGACCATGTGAGCAAAGAAAGCAGAGTGGGCTCAAACATTTAGTCCGGAGGTTAGATCCAATCTCCTTGAACTGTCCTGGGGTTTTCAGCTCTTCCAACAAAATAACCCTGGGTTAATCCCCTCCACCTTTAAGTTGCTATCTTCATCTGAGAAGAAGCTAAAAGTGTGAAATATCAAGTTGGTTAGACTCTGAAGTTCATTTCGATCCTAGAGAGTATACATAAGCACTACAAACGTAGGCAAGGAAAACTAAAAGTATGAAAAAGGTGAAGGAAGAAGACTTGAAGATGATCAAAAAAATGATCTGCAGAAAACGATGACTGGTGTTTAGCAGCTTCCATAAAGACAGAACAAGAGAAAAAGAATCAGAGAGGTTTGATGGATTCCTGTTAGGTAAGGTTACCTAAAGTAAAAAGATGGAAACTGCTTCTATGGAAGTCTTTAAAAAAAAAAAATCTATCCAGAGTATGTCCAATCCTATCTAAAATAGTGATCATATGATCTTAAAAGTTAACAACCCTGGTATTTTATGCTTTTGTTCTCTTTAAACCAAATCGTCTACACTCTTCTGGATGTTTTGCATAATATGAAGAACTTGATGAAAATAGGGACCATTTCCTCTGTTAGTTCTTCAATCCTCAGATATATAGTTCAAAAGTCACAATCCTTCATTGAGGGCCTCCATGAAGGCAGGTGCACAGCAGATTGCAAGGGGGAATTGGTTCTAGTCCAACTGAACTGTTCCCTGTTCCCTTACACCACTGTGATACAGTCACTTAACCTCACAAAGCTTCACTTCTCTCATCTTCAATGGAGGTTTTATGGCAACAGAGAAGAGCAGGGCTTTGAGGTTTCAAGATAAGGTATAAGCTTGGCACATAGTAGGCATTCAAATAAAATGTAATTAAGTTTATTATGCTATGTGCACAATAAAGCCAAATAGTGAAACTTCCTTTGCAAAGATTATAACAGTGAGAGAAGCCTGGCATGGCTGACCCCCTCTTGCCTCTAGCCTCACGGGCTGGCTGTCCTAACTCATTCCTGACTGAGGCCAAGCTAACCATGGGAGGAATTTAGTTTATTGTTTAACTTTGAAGCAAGAATTATAATAGTCCCTCCCTAAAACTAACTCCCTTCTTACTCAGGGACTGAAGCTGCCTTTGTAAAACTGATGGAAGGCCACTAGATTATGGGAAGGGCCTGAATTCTGCTAAAATGTAAGCATCGTTTCTATAATCCCTTACTGCTCAGGAGTCATGTGGTCAGAGGTCACAAGATTTATGACTTCTCCAGTTGCTCCTATAGATAACATCACTATTGTAGCACCTAAGATTGGTCTTTCAAGATGTTTTTCAGATGGTTGCACCCTGGAAACCAACTAACCCTATCCAGATTTGTGATTCATCACTCAACATTTCATGTGGCCCCTATCCAGAGGCAGACTCAGTGCACAGGGACTGTTCCTCACACCCCTATGATTTCATTTGCAACCAATCAGCAGCACACATTCCCTAGCCCCTCCCCCCACCAAACTATCCATAAAAACTCCAGCCTCTGAGTTCTCTGTGAGACTGATTTGAGTAATAACTCCAGTCCTTCTAGTTGGCAGCCTCTGTGTTAAACTGTTTTTCTACTGCAATATTGTAGTCTCAGTGAATTGGTTTTGTCTGTGCACTACACAGGAAGAACCTGTCAGGCCATTACGATAGTAAGTGCTGGAGGTACAGAACTGAACCTGCTCTTGTTCACTTCATGACCTTTGGGCTGGGGAAAGGAGATACCACACTTAAAGGGTCTTTTGTTGTAAGCTTGTCACAGGCTTCCTCTTAGACCTGAGGTGAAGCAGGAGGGTGAAGTATGGTTCTTATGCAAGTGTGGTACAGCATGCTAGATTTCCTAATGTCAAACAAACATCCGGGATATCAAAGGATATGTGTCAGTTTGAACAAATGTTGATTTATTACCTCAGATTGTAGGCATTTACAAAACAAAATGGAGACATCCAGTGTGATTCCAAGCAGGCTCATGGACTAGTGCTCACCATAACCCAGGTGCACCAGCAATCTGGGATATGGTCTCCTACAGAAGCACTGCATACAGAGAAGGTGCATTTATTTATTCAGCAGATAGCAAGATTTCCCAGGGAGAGGAAAACCGCCCTGCCCCACCTCTATCCTGGCTTCCCAGACTTCTAAGGTCTTTATTCAGCAGTGACTTTCATTTGATGAGGTGGCTCTCCTCTCTCACGTCACCCTGTCAGCCACCTTGACCAATAGCTCAAGGGAGACTTCTGCCAGCTCGCCTCTGCTCTGCTGATGGCCTCATCCTGCCACTGTGGCTTTTCAGGCTCTTCCTCCTCTTGCCCTGGGGGACTTGGGGCCCCACTCTGGCTTTCTTCCTTGTACCAGGCCCTCGCAGGGTATTCTTGCTGCTTGTAGGAGAAGCCAGCTTCTTGGAAGAGCCTTTCTGAGACAAACCCTGGGCTGGGCCGGAAGCTAAGGTTGCATTGGAAGATTTTCTAGCAGCTTTCTCTGATTGCTCCTTTAGCAAGTCCAAGACTGTCTCTGAGAAATCAGCATTTATTTAGTGAAAAATATAAGTCCCAGAAAGTAGCTATAAGAGAAACCTATAACTGCATTAGAGTTCTTTAAATTCTTTTTATTAATACTTTTTAATTCCCTAACTGGCCTTGATCTAAATATATGACTTTTTTAGAAGGGTCACTCCAGTGATACATGGTTCTGTAATAGTTTCCTTAAGATAGTATCCTTCCTCTGTAAGTCTTTCCTGACTCCCCACCCTGCCCCAAGGAAACATTCCTCATTCTAGGGGCCCTCTCAGTGCCCTGAACATCCTTCTATACCAGAACATTAGTGCTACATTTATTTCTTTATTTGCCTGCACTTCCTATCCCCACTCCTATTTAACTCTGAATTCCTACACGTCATAGGCTTTAAGTGTTCATTGTTGTATCTCTAGGGATAAGCATAGTTCCTGCTACAAAGTAAGTACGAAATGAATGATGCCAAATGAATGAATACATGAACGATTAAATGAATGAATCAACAAATGAATGAATGAATGAATGAATGAGTGAATGAATGAATGGAGGAAACCAGTCACAGTAGAAGCGGGTATCCTCACACTCATAACTCCTCTGTTATGCAGAGGAGATGTATAGACTTAATTTCCCTCAGGGGGTAACTAAGACTCCACTGTGGGAATTATAGCCTGCTTGCTGAGGGCACTGCTTTAGCCTCCACACCAGGGCCTGAGCCTAAGACTCAAAGATGGACTCACTGGCGAGTGGTCTGAACGGGATCCGCTTACTCTTGGTTCTCACCGGCACTGGCTTGTGTTTGCACTTGCCTGGGGGTGCCCGCCTAAAAACACAAACAGAAATCATGAGGACGCAAGACTCTGAAGATGCAACCAGAAAATCAAGGTCACCAGAGGGTGTATATTTGCAAGAATTGGGGTCAGCCTTTACTTATCCATGGGGATGAGGTAGATGTAATACGAAATATGCTATGAGCTCAGAAGGAGAGGTAAAAGGGCACAGACAGAGCAGGGCACCTCAGGCCCTTGAGAGACAGTGCAGAAAGGGAGTTAGGAGTATGGGCATGGTGGCAGTCAAAACGGGTTCACATCCTGGTAATCAGGGGCAAATAAACCTTGCTAAGTCTCAGTCTCCACATCTACAAAATGCAAAAACTAATATTCCCCATCTTCCTAGGAACAGTACCCAGCACATAACAAGAGTTCACAGATGAGGCTGATGATGAGGATGATTCTGCTGCTGCTTCTGATGGTGGTGCTGGTGACTCCCTTTAAAGAAAATGTCTTCAAGAACTCAAGACACAGCCCTTAAGCAATGCCTGCTTCTCTGCCTAGTAACACACACATTCTTAAACTGCTTGTCCCCGGGTGCATCTTCTGAAATAAAAGGGACTTTGAGGACAGAGAGTACTTCCACTGTAGAGAGCAGAGCTGGAACTTCCCAGCCTGTCCCCATTGCCTTCTCTGCCTTGCTCCAACTCTATCTCTCACTGCCATCCTCCCAAGTCCAGGTGGAGGGGAAAGAAAAGGTAATTGTATTTATTTAACAAACACTTATGTAGTGCTTAGGCACCATTCTAAATACTTTGCAAATATTAGCTCACTGAGTCTTCCTGACAATGCTGTGAGGTAAGTACTATTACTATACTCATTTTTACAGAGGGGAAACTGAGGCTCACACAGGCTAAGAAACAGGCCCAAGGCCACACAATTAGTCAGTGGCAAAGCCAAGATTCCAAGCCCAGGCTCAAGTCCATGTTCTCAAACACTGTATTTAGCTACCCCTAAAGGAAGGGTAGGAGGAAAAAAATGGGAGAGAGAAACGGATACATAAATTAATCAGGTGCCCTCAAAATGCTGGGAGTGGTGCATTTAGTGCAAAGACAAGCTAAATGAGTAATCAGAGCAGAATCTGGTCCACTTATAGAAGCTTTAAAAAGTCTATGTGATTCGATATAGTTATAACTGAACGGAGGGAGTAGTGCTGAAATGACCTGTCCACAAAGAGAACTGAGTTCCTATTCCAGGCTCCTCTTACTAGCTGTACCTGGGGCAAGAATTTAACTTAACTAGCCTTGGGTTTCTTTATCCATAGAGTGAGGGTGTTAACCTGCCTGGTTGGAATTCTATCAGCATTAAATGACAGCCCACATGCATGGCACTTAGCACAGTGCCTGGCACACAGGAATAACTCCATAAATGTCAATTTAAAAAAAAAAAAAAACAAGGTGAACGAGTAAGGATGTCTTCAGTGTGAAAATGCTTTATGGGTGCTTTCCGTATGGCTTCTCACAGCTGCTCTTGCGAAAGTGGGGAGTTAAATTATCTGCCAGCTAAATCAGAAAACTGCCAAAGGAAAGAAAAATGGGTTCACAAAGGAAGCCTATTAATGGAAAGAGAACTCCCCACCAAGGCATCATCAACCATCAGAAGCACTTTAAAGACCCTGAGTCTGCTCCAGCCCCTAAGCCCAGGACCCAGCAGTGGAAACAGCCCAGTATTAAATTCACCCCTTGGCTATCCACCCTCCACCATCCGCACATCACCCTGGGCACAGCCTCAGGGACAGAGCCTCTTCCAGCAACTTCCAAGAATACACAAACTGAGAGCCCTGTGGCCAAATAGAAGCTGAGCTAGAGCTGGCCCCAAAGCCCTAACCAGTGGCTGGACCTATTTGCCTCATGTCTACTGAATGCCAATCCAGATATGGGTAATAGAAGCCTCAGGGGAAAATTCTCTTCTGCTGGTCTATCTGTAAGCTAATTCAGGGGGAGATTTTCTTGCTTTGGCAAGAATTTTCAGATAAATCTAGAGCACTGGGGCAGGGTGCATGGTAGCACACACCTGTAATTCCAGCACTTTGGGAGGTCGAGGCAGGTGGATTGCTTTAGTCCGGTAGTTTGAGATCAGCCTGGGCAACATGGCAAAACCCCATCTCTACTGAAAATACAAAAGTTAGCTGGGTGTGGTGGTGCCTGCCTGTAATCCCAGTGACTTGGGAGGCTGAGGCACATGAATAGCTTGAACCCAGGAGGCAGAGGTTGCAGTGAGCCAAGATCGTGTCACTGCAGTCCAGCCTGGGAAACAGAGTGAGACTCTGTCTATTAAAAAAAAAAAAAAAAATCTAGTGCACTGCCCAGACTCCTCAGGATGGATACACTGCATCACCCTCCCCTGGGCAGATAACCTGACCCAGACCCAACAACCTCTCAAGTGGGAAGTGGTATTGTGGCTTTTGCCTGTGCTGGTGGAGGTTGGTCAGCCTCTGAGAGAGATAAGCAAAGAAGCAGAAGGAAACAGCATAGAGCCCAGCAAGTGAATAAACACTAAACTCCAGAAAAGGTCAGGTGGAGCTACTGAGGAACCCGCCAGTTAAACGTATTTGCCAAAGACCTGGGGATCTGCACCAAGCCCAGGGCACAGGGGAGCAGTACTTACTCAGGTGCTCAGAGGTATATGCCTGTTGTTAGATGACCTCAGACAGACACTTCCAGAAGCATATTAAAAAAAAAAAAAAATAGCCTGTCATGGTGGCTTATGCCTGTAATCCCAGCACTTTGGAAGACCAAGGCAGTGAATCACCTGAGGTCAGGATTTCGAGACCAGCCTGACCAACATGGAGAAACCCCATCTCTACTAAAAATACAAAATTAGCTAGCTATGGTGGTGCATGCCTGTAATCACAGCTACTTGGGAGGCTGAGGCAGGAAAATCACTTGAACCTGAAAGGCGGAGGTTGCGGTGAGACAAGATCGCACCATTGCACTCCAGCCTGGGCAACAAGAGTGAAACTCCATCTCAAGAAAAAAAAAAAAAAAAAAAAAAAAAAGCCACAGACCTAGACTAACCCTAGAAAGACTCAAGGTCTTCATGTCCAACTGCAAAGAGACCATTTCCCAAGTATTTCATAATTTCTATAGACTCATTGCCCTATGCCATTATTTGTCCAAACTGCTTTTCATCTAGAACATGAGTTTGCTTCATCAATAATTTTTGGTAATTTGAGGGACAGTGAGGATTGTTTTTATGGCCTGCCATGGAGATAAGAAATGAGAAAAATGCATTTGAGAAGAAAATGACATCAAATCTCACCTTGAGGGGTCAACAAACTTGTAAATAGATCCATGTGGTGCGTAGGCACTTGGGTAAGAGGTCGCCAGGAAATACAGCTCTCCTAAGGCAACAAAAATAGACAGGCAATAAAGGGACATCAGGCAGCACTGAGACACAGAGCTGGATGCACAGAAAACGGTCAAAAAGAGGTTATGGCCCTAAAATGCAGTGAGCCCCAAGAATGGAATCCCAGAAACCTAACTGACGTCAGCTTTGCTGGGCTGTGAGCTCCTTGAGGAGAAAGTCCATCTTTAAACCCCCAAAGACTAGCTGAGTGTATGGCCTAGCAGAGGTAATTTCATGTGTATGTTTGTTTATCAAACCAAACAGCTTTCTCCCTTATCACCTCCTTGCTCTCAGAAACTTCACCTCAGTGAGTCTCCATTTCCTTCCTCACCTCTTTCCTCTGTGAACACTTGGATACACACAGTCTGCAGGCTGAGGACCATCTGTCAATCGCTTTATTTTGCCCCTTCTTTAGTCGTTTTGTTTCCCTTCAGCCTTACTCCCATTTTCCTCTTTCATTCCATCCTTGAGTTCCTTATTTCCTGGTGACCCTCCCCACTCTCCACCTCTTCTCTTGGTCTTTTCCATGCCCCACAAAAATCACCCCTACCCACTCTCTCCTGTATCTCTCTGATGTGGTTTGGCTGTGTCCCCACTCAATCTCATTGTGAATTGTAGCTCCCATAATTCCCACGTGTTGTGGGAGGGACCCAATGAGAGATAATTGAATAATGGGGGCAGCTTCCCCTATACTGTTCTCCTGGTAGTGAATAAGCCTCATGAGCTCTGATGGTTTTATATGGTTTTATAAGAGGAAATCCCTTTCTCTTGGCTCTCATTTGCTCTCTTCTGCCACCATGTAAGATGTGCCTTTCACTTTCCACCATGATTGTGAAGCCTTCCCAGCCATGTGGAACTGTGAGTACACTAAGCTTCTTTTTTTTTTTTGTAAATTACCCAGTCTCAAGTATGTCTTTTTCAGCAGTGTGAAAACGGACTGATACACTCTTAGAAAGAGCCCCGCTCCTTCCCATTTCTGCCAGTTGGAGCTCTGGGAAATGTTCTTTTCTCACAGTAACTACCTCATTCCACCTTGCTTTCTAGTTATTTGTGAGGGACATTATGCTGTGGGGTCATAAGCCCCAGTGGAGAGTCCCAGAAGTCTGGTTTGATTTCTGATAACACCAGTTCCTCTCCATGCTATCTTGGGAGACCTCTTCACCTGCACAGCCTCGAGATATTTATTCATTTGTAAAATGGGGATCACAATGCCTCAAGTGATTGTTAGGTATTCAATTAGAAAGTGTTAGATAACCAGGCTGGCGCAGTAGCTCACGCCTGTAATCCCAGCACTTTGGGAGGCTGAGGCAGGTGGATCACCTGAGGTCAGGAGTTTGAGACAAGCCAGGCCAACATGGCAAAACCCCCCTCTACTAAAAGTACAAAAATTATCCGAGCGTGGTGGCGCACGCCTGTAATCCCAGCTATGCAGGAGGCTGAGACATGAGAATCACTTGAATCTGGGAAGTACAGTTTGCAGTGAGCCAAGACCACATCACTACACTCCCAGTGCAGTAGGCAACAGAGCGAGACTCTGTCTCAAAAAAAAAAAAGTGTTCGATAATCGTAGTTATTATTACTTTCTCATCTCTCTGACCCAATGTTTGTGCTATTACACTGAATTAAATTCACTTGCTGTTATGTGCCTTACACAATTCTTTCTCAATTTTATGAAAGAAAATGTCTATTAAGTTGCAATTCTGAAAAACCTAAAGCTTTATACAGCTCTGGGTTATTTAAACAACTGATTTTTTTTTTTTTTTTTTTTTTTTTTTTTAAGACAAGGTCTTGCTGTGTTGCTGACTGGAGTGTAGTGGCACAATCACAGCTCACTGTAGCCTCCACCTCCTGGGCTCAAGCAAACCTTCTACCTCAGTCACTTGAGTAGCTGGGACTACAGGTGCATGCCACCACATCAGGCTCATTTTTTAAACTTTTTGTAGAGATAGGGTCTCCCTATGTTGCTCAGGCTGGTCTCAACCTCCTGCACTCAAGCAATCCTCCCAGTTCAGCCTCCCAAAGCAGTAGGATTACAGGCATGAGCCACCACACAACAGCTCTAAACAACTGCTTTTTGTGGAGAACAGAGACCAGTGTTTGTCTTGTGCTAAGTGTGAGCCTCATGGTCTTTGCATAGCCACTACACAGGGTAGCAGCTGCCTAACAGACTATGATTTGTGTACTGACAAACTAAATTTATAATCTTCCCCATGTAAGAGATCTGATGAATTAGGACACACCCTCCTTTAGAGTCAGTTTGCTCTGTCTGAATGGGAACCCCAGGCACCATCCAGAGTGATTCTACCATTCGATAAATGTGGTGTCTAAGAAAGGTCCACAAGTACATAGGCAGGGGCTCCTCGAGACCATGCAAAGGCCTTCCTAGCCTAAAAAGAAAATTGAAAACCCTGCCTATACAGGACTGCAGTTTGTGTAAATTATATGTCTTCCACATTCCATAGACTTCCCACTTTATTTTTAGGTTAAAACAATGCTAGAGGTGAATTTCATCTGTAGTATCCAACTGATGTTTTTAATATATGTCTTAGGGGAGAAAAACAAAAAAAAAACTATAATATGCCATGTAAAACAAAAATGCATGCTATACAAATTTACTACAAACATAATTCATTTGACCAGCCCTCTTGGGAATGTGCTTCAGTGACTGACTTTCAGAAATCCCATCAATCAATCCTCAGCAATGGTCAGCTCCGCACCAGCCATTTGCTCAGCAGTAATTCATACCAGCTATCAACTCTCAGGACGTGAACTGTAGGACGTGACCCAGGACGTGAACTGTAGCCATAGGTGAGGCAGAGCTCGAATTCCAAGTAAAAGGTGACTTACCTAAAGCCAGTGGACTGGTAATAAAATAATGAAATAATGCTCAGATCTAAAAATGCCTCTCAGAGGAAAAGAATATGCCAAGAGCAGAAAATATGAATCAGTTTATGCAAAAACACAAGAGCAAGCAACTCTGGAAAAAAAAATAATAACCTGCCTCAGGAACAGCCTCATTAGCCTCAGGGCAGCCCTTGGGCAAAGGCTTGGGAACACTTTGGCAAGTCTACCCCGTAAAATTCAGCCAAGGACTCTGTTTTGTTTGCCAGATGTACCATGACTCTTTTTTTTGTTTGTTTGTTTTAACTGTTTTCTACTGTGAGACGTCTACAAGCACAAAAAACCAAGCCACCAAAGCCAGGAACAACCTCAGAAGATGGCAGCCCAGGATCCCTGGGCAGACTCTGGGGGTCCAACCTCTGGGGGGTTTCACCCACGGCAGTGTCCGGCAGAGGAGAGGCCCCACTACCGCCTGTAGCTTTCACGTCACTCTCTTTCCACTGGCCATCATCCTGCCAGCTTGTGGTTTCTCTCTTTTTTCATATGTTTGGACTTCCAATTTGAAACTCACATAGACTTTTTTCTGTTAAAATACTTGAAGTTTCCAAAATTCTTGAAGTTTCCTCTGCTCCTATAAAACATTCATCTCAAACTATCTGTTCATCAGCTAGCTGAGAGGAAAGGGTCTGGGAGATGACTGGGTCTCCTTATATCCTACTCAAGTGAAGGTCCCAGGCAGCCACCTCATGGCCCAGAGGGGAAAGAAACCAAATATTTCAGAATCCTTTGAGACTCTGGTTTATATCTACAGAGAATCTTTTTTTTTTTCTTTTTTTCTTTTTGATTGGTTTTGTTTTCTGTTGTTTAATTATTTTTTTCCACCTATAGAGAATCTAGATGTGGAAGGGATCCTGAGAGATCACCTTATTATCTCTGCCTCTAAACATGATATCTAGTGCCAAATACTGGAAAGTTCACTGTCCTCAAATAAAACAAAACAAAAATATTTGAAATTTGAAAACTTTATCTTTCCAAGTGAAACATAACTTATGTAAAGCTGAAGTTAAAAATCGGTTTTCTGATGATAAAATGTTTGGAAGCGTATTAGAACTGAGTCTCTCTGGGTCTCTCTTTCATGTACATGTGTACATCATGCTTCACTGAAGCCCTTAACACGTGCCTAGTCTGTCTATTGAGGAACCTCCTACCTAGATGTCTACCTTTTTCTCAGATTTCTAAATAAATAAATAAATAAAATCCTCCTTTGCTCACAAACTCTTGGCAAGGTCAGGAAAGAGCCTGGCCCAACCAGTGAGATGATCACTAGAGGTCCGTTTCCCAGACAGCACCGGCAGCATAAACACCCACTGCCCATTTAGTCTGGTCCAGTGTTGGCACTTTCCACATTCCTAGAACTGCGGTTCAGCATAGATCTTCCCCTCACAGTGAGTTGTGTGGTTCAACCAGGAAGGAGTAGGCTGGCATATTCAGTCTGTTTCTTCATTGGTGAAATGAGCATTATAATTACATTATGGGGCCGGGCACCGTGGCTTACGCCTGTAATCTCGGCACTTTGGGAGGCTGAGGCGGGCAGATCACCTGAGGTCAGGAATTTGAGACCAGCCTGGCCAACACAGCAAAACCCCATCTCTACTAAAAATACAAACATTAGCTGGGTGTGGTAGCAGGTGCCTGTAGTCCCAGCTGCTTGGGAGGCTGAGGCAGGAGAATTGCTTGAACTCTGGATGCGGAGGTTGCAGTAAGCAGAGATGGCGCCACTGCTCTCCCTCCTGGGTGACAGAGCAAGACTCCATCTCGAAAAAATCAAAAGTAATTTTATCATGGAGGTGTTATGATTACAAAATAAAGTGAAAAATATGAAGTGCTTAGAATGGTATCCAGTACATTATAAAAGATGACTAAGTGATAGTGATCATAGTAGAAGTGATAATTACTATTTAAAATAAATGTTTAGTTGATGCCTGTGATTATCCAAGTTCCAGGAAGTAGAAATCAAACAACTCTGTACATATGTTACCTGCTTCATCTTCAGCAAAGGAAATGATGAACTTGCTATGGGTGCTGATCAGCCCTGGGAAGGCACAGGACATAGTGCTGCCCAGGCAAATATCCCGCTTCTTCCATTTCTTGGTTTTTCTATCTTCCTGCAAACCCATAAGTCGACTAGATGAAAAATAAAACCTTATGTTTTAGGAATCCATATATCCACTCTGCAGAATACTTTTTCTCCTAGAATCAGGGACCCTTGAGTACTAGGACTGAGTCTCCCATTAAGAGATCAATAGCCTCCCTCCAAGCAACCAAAAAGCTTCTTCAGAGATATTTCAATCACCCACTTACCCTAGATGTGGAAGTTCATGTTCTATTATAAAAGGAGTTTGGGCCAGGCCCAGTGGCCCACACCTGTAATCCCAGCACTTTGGGAGGCCAAGGCAGGCAGACCACTTGAAGTCAGGAGTTCAAGACCAGCCTGGCCAACATGGTGAAACCCCTATCTCTACTAAAAATACAAAAATTAGCCAGACAGCGTGGTGCACGCCTATAGTCCCAGCTACTCGGGAGGTTGAGGCACAAGAATTGCTTGAACCCAGGATGTGGAGGTTGCAGTGAGCCAAGATCATGCCAGTGCACACTCCAGCCTGGGTGACAGAGCGAGACTTTGTCTCAAAAAAAAAAAAAGAGTTTGATGAGCTGCACTGTGTAGGCTGCACCACTACAAAAAAATTGATCTTATTTTTATTAGTTGTATGACCTTTGGGTAGTTGCCCAATATCTCTAAGCTTCAGATTCCTCATCTGTAAAATGGGGAGTGATAACATAATTTACCATAGGGGAGAATTTTGAAGGTTAAATAAAATAATATACATAAAGATCTCACCAATGTGTGTGGCACATTGTAAGGGTTAAAAAAACTGTTATTATTATTGCTGTATGCTTATATAGTAGCAGAAAGATGCTTCTTATCCCTCTATCATCTATCTGAACTAAAAGCAGGTTTTTAGAAGAAAAGGGAATGGAAGTTGGTTAAACCCAGGGTGCTCATCAGAATCCCCTGGAAAGTTTTATGGAAACAGAGATCCCAAACCCAAGGGATTTTTATAAGTACACCTCAATTAAGAATCACTGCCTATGACTGGGTGCAAAGACTTTGGGAGTCTGAGGCAGGCAGATCACCTGAGGCCAGGAGTTCGAGACCAGCCTGACCAACATGGCAAAGCCCTGTCTCTACTGAAAATATAAAAATTGGCCAGGCATGGTGGTATGCGCCTGTAGTCCCAGCTGCTTGGGAGGCTGAGGCATGAGAATCGCTTAAACCCAGGAGGCAGAGGTTGCAGTGAGCTGAGATTGCACCACTGTACTCCAGCCTGGGTGACAGAGTGAGACTCTGTCTCAAAAATAAATAAATAAATAAATAATCACTGTATGTTAACCAAATGATGTGCGTATGGGGGCAGTAGTGAATGGAGGTTGTAGGGAGAAAAACATAAAGAACAATGAAATCCCAAAGATCTAGTAAGTGATGATAAAGGACCTGACCAACTAGTCATTTTACCCCATCTCTGTAACTAAGAATTGCAGCATGAAAATAGAACATCTTTTCTAACAGGGACCAGATTTACTCTCCTATCTTAAACATTCCAAAACCTGCACAAGATAGAATAATAATGACTTCAAAGATACTGAAGATCAGGCAATATAGGAGTATGTTCTCTGAGATATAGGAAACAAACAAGGTGAACCCTATGATTGTTCCAGCATACTACCTTGATAGTGTCCAGCACAGGGAGGGAAAATACAGGCAAAGCCTAGCAGGCTCCTTGAGCTGAAAAGACATTGCTGAGAGTCCAGGAAAACCAAGGCAGTAAGAGATTGCAGGATCGATACTGGAGAGAAGAAAACTGCACAGAGAACGAATGCCAGAGAGCTGCAAAAGGTTCCCCTGAAGTAATCGTCAGTATACTCAACAGCAGGTACATGTGAGAAAATATTTAAAAACAAAGGAAGGTTTAGAAGAAAAAGTACTTAGCATTTACTTGGGATCAGGAATAGCATAAGTAGTGAGGAATAGAACTCAGTAGTGAGGAACAGAAAGCTCTAGAAGAAGCACTACCTTGGTTCTGTTTAGTAAATAATTAGTAGCAAGAACTGAAAGAATTACACTACTTCCAAATAACTATGTCTCCAAGCAAAATTCAAAATCATTTATTGGAATACAAGAATATCCAGCACTACTAAGTTAAATTAATAATTTCTGGCACCCAATCAAAAATTGCGAGGCAAGTAAAGAAGGAGGTGAATACAACCCATAATAAAAAGTAAAATCTGTCCATTGAAAGTCACACAGAACTGATGAAGATGTTAAAATTAGCAGACAAGAACATTCAAACAATGATTCTTACTATATTCCATATGTTTAAAAAGTTATATAGAGATATGAGAGATACAAAGCAGACCCAAATCAAGTTTCTAGAGGTGAAAAATACATTGAGATTACACACACACACACACACACACACACCCACACACACACATAATGGAATGAATGGCTGGCTAGACATCACAAAAGAAAAGATTCATGAACTAAAGACATAGCAATAGAAACTACCCTACATGAAACACAGAGAAAAAATTTTAACATAAATATATCATCAGTGAACTGTGGAACAACTTTAGGCAGCCCAATATACATGCAATTAGAGCCTCTGAATAAAAGGAGAGAAGGGAGGGTTAACAAGATGGCAACCAAGACGGTGGAGATCCATAAGCTGAAGCTTGCTGAACTAAGGCAAGAGTATTTTGCTCATGGTTTGGAGACCAAGGGAACAAAGCAAGATCTTATCCACAGACTCCAGGCATATCTTGAAGAACACGCTGAAGAGGAGGCAAATGAAGATGTTCTGGGAGATGAAACAGAGGAAGAAGAAACAAAGCCCATTGAGCTCCCTGTCAAAGAGGAAGAACCCCCTAAAAAAACTTGATGTGGCAGCAGAGAACAAAGTGGTGAAAATTACATCTGAAATACCACAGACTGAGAGAATGCAGAAGAGAGCTGAATGATTCAATGTACCTATGTGCTTGGAGAGTAAGAAAGCTGGTTGGGCAGCTAGGTTTGGGATTTCTTCAGTTCCAACAAAAGGTCTGTCATCTGTTAACAAACCTATGGTTAACTTGAATAAGCCGAAGGAAAGAGCTCAAAGATTTGGTTTGAATGTCTCTTCAATCTCCAGAAAGTCTGAAGATGATGAGAAACTGAAAAAGAGGAAGGGGCGATTTGGGATTGTCACAAGTTCAGCTGGAACTGGAACCACAGAGGATACAAGGCAAAGAACAGGAAGAGAGCAGAGCACTTTGGAATTGCCTGATGAAAAGTCCTTGATACTTTCTGTTCTCCAGTGTTTTCCATTTCTCTCATTCTTCTTGGTCACATATATGCCTGAATGTACAGTCATGTGCCTACATCTGGCCTCACAATGAGGGAGCATGTACCCCAGGTACATCCGTGAACTGCAGCAGCAGTTTGACTTAATGCTGTTTCAGCTTTAAGGTTGTTGCGTTTTTGTTCTTGGTTATGTAGCTTGTTAATAAAAAAAAAATAGAAAAGAGAAAAAAAAAAGGAGAGAAGGAGTGGGAGACAGAGGGAAACATATTTGAAGATATAATGGCCAAAAATGTTCCATATTTCGTGAAAGCTATAAACTCACAGATCCAATAACTGCTACAAACTCTAAGCACAAGAAATATGAAGAAAACCAAAGTAAGGCATATCTTAATGAAATTGCACAAAACTGATGATAAAGGGAAAATCTTAAAAAAGCAGTCATAGGGAAAAAATAAAATATTATATATGAAGGAACAAAGAGAAGTCTGGCAGCAGATTTCTCATTGGAAATGATGCAAGCTAGAAAATAGTGGGGCAACCTCTAAAGAATCAAAGAAAAAAACATGCTAACACAGACTTGTATACCCAGTGAAAACATCTTTCAAAAATGAAGGCAAAATAAAGACTCCAAAAGGGAAAAGAATTCATCACTATAGACCCCATCAACAAGAAATGTTAAAGGAAGTTCTTCAGACAGAAGAAAAATGATATCAGATAGAAATATGCATCTACCCAAAGGAATTGAGAGCATTAGGAATGATAACATTCTTATTGCCACTGTAACAAATTACCACGACTACAAATTACCACAACTTTGTGACTTAAAACAACATATACTTATTCTTTTATAGAATTGGATGCCAGAACTCTGAAACAGTCTTCACTGAGCCAACATCAAAGTGTTGGCAGGACTGTGCTCCCTCCAGACGTGCTGCAGGAGAATCGATTTCCTCACCCTTTCCAGCTTTTGAAGGCTGTCCCTATGCCTTGACTCATGGCCC
>NC_045434.1:79487277-79786842 GCF_002776525.5 Piliocolobus tephrosceles
CCCTATGCCTTGACTCATGGCCCCACATCACATCACCTTTTCTCCCTCTGCCTTCGTTGTCACATCACCTTCTATCTCTCATATCTTCAAATTTCCCCCTACCTTCCTCTTCTAAACACACTTGTAATTTCATTTAGGACCCACCCAGAAAATCCAAGATAGTTCCCCAAGTCATATACAATATGTTCTGGGACCACAGTAAATCTAAAATAGAAATCAATAGCAGAAAGATTTCTGGAAAATCTTCAGGTAGTTGGAAACTAAATATCTCACTTTGAAATAACTCATGGGACAAAGAAATCAAAAGGTAAATTAGAAAATATTTTTAGCTGAATAACAATGAAAACACAATATATCAGCATTTACAGGATACTGCTAAAGTAGTACTTGGGGGAAAATTTATAGCGCTAAACACATATATTAGTAAAGATGAAAGGTCTCAGATTAATAACCTCAGCTTCCATCTTGAGAAACTAGAAATAGAAGAGCAAATTAAACCCAAATCAAGCAGAAGGAAGAAAAAAGAGAAGAAATCAATGAAATAGAAAAAAACACAAAAGTAATAGGAAAAAAAATCAATGAACACAAAAGCTGGTTCTTATAGAAGATCAATAAAATGGATAAACCTCTAACCAGACTGATTTAAAACACAAAAGAGAAGACACAACTACCAGCTGTATTTAGAGCAAGACAAGTGACATCACCATAGCTTCTATAGATATTTAAAGAATAATAAAGGAATATTATGAACAACTGAATGCCAATACATTTGACAACGTAGACAAACTGGACAAATTCCTTGAAAGGCACAGACTACCAAAGCTCACTCAGAAAGAAATAGATAAACTGAATAATTAAATCTAATAAAGAAATTAAATTTGTTATTAAAAGTCTTTTCACGTAGAAAACTTTAGGCCCAGATAGTTTTTCTTGGAATGAAGAACACATAAGGAAAAACAATACCTATTTTACACAAACTCTTCCAGATAATTGAACAGGAGTACTTATTCTATAAAGCCTGTTTACCCTGATTCCAAAGTCTGACAAATACATTACAAGAAAGAAAAACTACAGTTCACTATTCCTTCATGCATATAGATTTTAAAATTTCAAACAACATGCCAGCAAATCAAATCTATATATATATAAAGGATGGGACCAGGGGCAGCAGGTCATGCCTGTAATCCTAGCACTTTGGGAGGCCAATGTGGGAGAATAGCTTGAAGCCAGGAGTTCAAGACCAGCCTAGGCAACATAGTAAGACTCCATCTCTACAAAAAAAAATTTTTTTTTAATTAGCTGGGTGCCACCAGCTACTTGGGAGGCTGAGGTGGGAGGATCACTTGAGCCCAGGAGTTCGAGGCTGTAGTGAGCTATGATTGTGCCATTGCAGTCCAGCCTACATAACAGAGCAAAACCTTGTTTCAAAAAAAAAAAAAAGATAATGCATTATGACCAAGTGGTATTTTTCTCAGAATTCAAGACTGCTCTAACAATTTTTTTAAATCAATTGATGAAATTCACCATATTAAGAAACTAAAAATTTTAAAAGCCCACATGATTCATCAAAAGATGAAAAGAAGCCTTTGACAAAGCCCAACATCTATATCTAATACAAATTCTCAAAGGACTAGAAATAAAAGAAAATGTCCCCAGCTTGATAAAGGGTGTGTAGAAATCACCTACAGCTGACATCATACTGGTGTCACACAGTAACATCACACCAATATGACGGTGAAAATGAATGCTTTCCCCCACTTCTACTCAACACCGCACTGAGATTAAGCTAGAGCAATAAGCCAGTTAAAAAATAAGAGCAGGCTTCCAATTCAAAAAAAAAGAAAGTAAATACAAAAAATTCGCCAGGCGTGGTGGTGGGCGCCTGTAGTCCCAGCTACTCGGGAGGCTGAGGCAAGAGAATGATGTGAACCCGGGAGATGGTACTTGCAGTGAGCTGAGATCGCGCCACTGCACTCCAGTCTGGACTCCATCTCAAAAAAAAAAAGAAAAGAAAGAAAGTAAAAGTGTCTATATTCACAGACCTTCTAATAAAATTACCTTCCACATAGAAAATCCGGTAGAATCTATAAAAAGGCAATCAGAATGAACAAGGAGTTCAGCAAGGTTGCCAGATGCAAGCTCAATATAAAAAAAACTTCTACATTCTAACAATTAACAATCAGAAACTGGAATTTATTATAACATCAAACACTAAGAGATAAGTAAATATGCAAGATCTCGACACTGAAAACTATAAAATATAGTAGCCATGTTATTCACAATATTTCATAACTGGGAATAGCCAAAATGTCCATCAGCAACACAGAGAATAGATGAATAAATTGTGGTGTATTCATACAATTGAATTTTACAAAGCAATAAAAAAGACAAATTACTGATACATGGAAACAACATTGATGAATCCCACAGACAATGCCGAGTTAAAGAAGCCAAGCACAAGAAGAAGAGTCCATACTATAATGATTCCATTTATATACGAAGTTCCAGAAGCAAAACTAAACTGTGGTGGGAGTGCTTATCTCTGGCTGCGGGGTGTGTGTGTTTGTGTGTGTGTGTGTGTGTGTGTGACAGAGAGACAACTTCTTTTAGGCCAGGATGGCTACATGTACATATTCACTGGGGACGGGGGACAGGCTGGAGATCCCTTTGGCATGTTTGGAAATGCTCAGAGCAAGTAAGCTGGATGGAAGCTGGGCCCCTGTCCCTTTAAAGTGAGCCCTGGTATGAGAGAGAAACAGAGAGAGAGAGAGAGAGAGGCAATAGAAAAGAAGGAGCCTCTGGGCCGGGCGCGGTGGCTCAAGCCTGTAATCCCAGCACTTTGGGAGGCCAAGACGGGCGGATCACGAGGTCAGGAGATCGAGACCATCCTGGCTAACACGGTGAAACCCCGTCTCTACTAAAAAAATACAAAAAACTAGCCGGGCGAGGTGGCCGGCGCCTGTAGTCCCAGCTACTGGGGAGGCTGAGGCAGGAGAATGGCGTAAACACGGGAGGCGGAGCTTGCAGTGAGCCGAGATCTGGCCACTGCACTCCAGCCCGGGCGACAGAGGGAGACTCCATCTCAAAAAAAAAAGAAAAGAAGGAGCCTCCTAGGGTGATGGAAGTGTTCTGCCTCTTGATATGGTTGCTGGAAATATGAGTGCATACATTTGTAAAACATCATACAACTGTGCTCCTACATGATTATATTTCACCATATGTAAGTTATACCTCAGTAAAAGTGTTCAAATAAAAAGAGAGAGAAGGGACATCAGTCCTTCCTTACCCACTCATGAAGTCTCCAAAGATATACAGGCCATTGAGATTTGGGGATTCACAACCACGATAGACATAACCTCCCGTGACTGACTTCCCCACTGCGTGGCCATAAGCGTAGATTGGCAGAACATCATCTGTCCAGGCGAGAGGAAAGAGAGTGAGAGTCGTGGCCTAAAATTGAAAGCTTTAAGGAGGAAGAAGGGGACTTTTTAATGCAGTTGCCTAATTCAGTGAAGAACACGTTACCTCTTGGTCTTCAGTGGGACAGGCAAGCAAGTAAATCATGTTTATTGTTCTCAATAGGCCATCCACAATATTTGCAAGCTTCCTACTTAACTGCTATCCTCAGGCAGAGAGGAAGCCAAAAATTCCCTCCATCTATGAGGCAGTGACCTGGAAATCCACATGGCTAAGTTTTCCCTGTAGGTTGATATGGCAGATACCCTGGTTTAAGGATATGGAAAATACTGTCACAGTCTGTAAGACTGCTTTATAACTTAGAGGACAAGAAAAGACTAAGAAGTAGTAATAGAGTCAGAACATTAGAATTTTGAGCCAGGTGGAGTTTCTAGATCACACCTTGATTATTGGTGTTTAGAAAGTGTCCTGGGCTGGGCATGGTGGCTCACGCCTGTAATCCCAGAACTTTGGGAGGCTGAGGCAGGCGGATCACAAGGTCAGGAGATCGAGACCATCCTGGCTAACATGGTGAAACCCCATCTCTACTAAAAATACAAAAATTAGGTGGGAGTGGTGGCACATGCCTGTAATCCCAGGAGATTGAGGCAGGAGAATCGCTTGAACCAGGGAGTCGGAGGTTGCAGAGAGCCGAGATCGTGCTACTGCACTCCAACCTGGTGACAGAGTAAGTCTCTGTCTAAAAAAAAGAAAACAAAAAAGAAAAGAAAGTGTCCTCTTACTTGACTATATGCAGAATATCATTTCAGTGGCCTGTACCAGTTGGGAAATAAATAAAAACATACACCAATTTTGCTCTGCCAGTGGTTCTCAAAATAATATGCCTAAAATTAATGTGGGTAACTTATTAAAATACAGATTCCTGCGTCAATCTCATGCCTCCAATCTACCCAAAATTCAAATTCATTAGGTCTGAGGCAGAGTCTAGGAATTCACTTTTTAAAAATAGCCACTGCCAAGATGTCTCTGGTGCCAGTGAGTGGCTGGAGGACGGATTGCAGAAGCCCTACGCCACAGGACACGAACAAGGCGTGATTTAAATGACCTGCAGGGCAAGACATTCAGGTTTTATTCCCCACCTCCACCTCCAACCCACTCAACTCATCCAAGAAATCACCGAGAGAGCTTCTTACTCACCCAAAGAGGCATTGTGACAAAGTTTTTTGTCATAACATGCAAACCCTTCCTTTGCTCTCCAGCCGTAATTTCCGCCTTTCACAATGAGGTCAACCTCTTCAAACCTGTTCTGGCCCACGTCCCCACAGAATATCCGGCCTCGACCCTGGTGCGTGATGGGGTCCCCTCGGTCCACAGCACAGCGCCACATGTTCCTAATCCCATAGGCATAGATGGCAGGGTGGGCCCCTGGCTCAGAAACAAACGGATTGTCCGAGGGGACTCGGTACCACTTGCCATCTGAGCCTGCCCTGTTCACATCGATCCTTAAAACTTTTCCCAGCAGGGAACTTCTGAAAGAAAGAAGGCCAGGAAACAGAATCAGGTAAGCAAGGAAAGCTACAGGACTGGAAGAAACAACCCACAAGGGCCGACTCATAGTTGATGCCAAGAGACTGCTAAGGATCACATGGGAAGATGGGACTTCTTATTTTCCTTTTTTTTTTTTTGTACCAGCATGAATGAGCTTGAAGATTTTCTTTTAAATCTATACAAGATATTTAAGACTGCCCCATGTTTGGCTCGAAAAGAACTACGAGGCAAAAGTTTGATGTGATCTTGGCCCATTTGACCCTGAGCAAGTTGCAGCTTCAATTCTTATTTTATTTTTTTATTTTATTTTTTTCTTTGAGACGGAGTCTCGCTCTGTCGCCCGTACTGGAGAGCAGTGGCCGGATCTCAGCTCACTGCAAGCTCCGTCTCCCGGGTTTACGCCATTCTCCTGCCTCAGCCTCCCGAGTAGCTGGGACGACAGGCGCCCGCCACCTCGCCCGGCTAGTTTTTGTATTTTTAGTAGAGACGGGGTTTCACCGTGTTAGCCAGGATGGTCTCGATCTCCTGACCTTGTGATCCGCCCGTCTCGGCCTCCCAAAGTGCTGGGATTACAGGCTTGAGCCACCGCGCCCGGCCTTCAATTCTTATTTTAATGATGAGGACAGCTTCTCTCTGATTTGGTCTAATATGACAAATTTTTAAAAGAAGCTAGTTACATTGTTTATTCTTTATTTAACAACGTGGTCAGTTAAAAGAACAGAAGCTTTTGAGAGGCTCTGCCAATGACTATGGTCTCTGGGACTGACTTTCCTCATTTGAAAGTCAGAGGAGAGTAACTGATGGCCTTGTGCCACTGCTTCCTATGATGATGAGAAATTTCACACTCAAGTAAAGGGTCTGGGCTCTAATGGACACATGATAATCAGAGGCTGCTATTATTTTTAATATATTGGCCAGGTGCAGTGGCTCATGCCTGTAATCCCACATTTTGGGAGGCTGAGGTGGGCGGATAGTTTGAGGCCATGAGTTCAAAAACAGCCTAGGCAATACAGTGAGACCCCATCTCTATTTAAAATATATTGCTAGATAAATATTATTTACCTTGCAGTGTGGTTTTGATATAAGGGTTAAATGAGTTATTGTGTATATAGCGTTTAATGCAATTCTTGAATCACAGTAGGTATTCGACAAATGTTAGCTTTGTATTATTATTAACCTCAATATTTCTATTACTAGGAACAATAGAAGCCAAGTGCTTACTGGGTGCAAAGGGCAGAAGGACCACATGACCTTTATCTAGGCAACACAGCGTCACTGGGCTCTGGGGCCATATCATGTGGGTTGGGATTCTGTTTTTTCCACTTACTCATTGTATTACCTCTGTGCCTCCATTTGCTTGTCTGTAAAATGGATAGTATTATATGTATACTTCATATGATTCATTCATTCCATGTGTAATTATGGAAAGGCTCCCTTGTGCCAGGCACTGTCCTAAGTGTTGGTGAGATATCAATTAATAAAATAGATATTAGATATAAATTCTTGCCCTTGAAGATTGTTAAAATTACCTTCTCAAATGTACTTAGACCAGTGCCTGACAAGCTGCAAGCACCCAATACACACTGGCTCTAGGTAGTTAAGTCTCTTCTCATGTGTCTCCAGGGCCTAGCACAGCACCTGGAACATGGTATTCAATAATATTATTGAGTTGAATTGAATTAGATGATTAGTGTGGTAAATAATGACCTGGTAATAGAGATATTTTTAAAATCCCGAATTCTCCTTTACATAACACTCTGACACTTATATTGAGCATCAATATTATGAACTACCAAAATATACTATGTCTGAAATTTATGGAACTGAAAACCAAACATTCCTCCCATTGCCTCAGTGGAGTGGACTACATCTTGCAGCATGTGATTTGAGTTTGATGACATCCATGCAAAAACACCGTACCAGGGGCTCACTCTGAAGGGACAGGGTCCCAGCCTCCGTCCAGCTTACTTGTTCTGAGCATTTCCAAATAGGCCAAAGGGATCTCCAGCCTGTCCCCCGTCCCCAGTGAATATGTACATATAGCCATCTAGGCCAAAAAGAAGTTGTCCGCCATTATGGTTTGAGGCTGGTTCTTCTATCTCTAAGATGACCCTGGAAGAGAAAAAAGAAACCATGCATTAGGATTTGACACAAGCTGAAGTTACATCCTCTTGAGATACCCAGAAATGACTGGTCCAAGCCACCAAGATTTGCCAAGTCAGGCAAGACCTGCTTCTGAGTTTTTGAGGATCACAAAGCAGGTAGCTTTGGGGCTCTGAGATGCTTTTTTCCTGGTATAACTCTTTCATGGCTCATTTTTCTTTTTTCTTTTTCTTTTTTTTTTTTTTTTGTAAACAGAGTCTCACTCTACATCCAAGCTGGAGTGCAGTGGTGTAATCTCAGCTCACTGCAACCTCCACCTCCAGATTCGAGCAATTATCCTGCCTCGGCTGAGAGCCTCCCGAGGCTTTTTTTTTTTTTTTTTTTTTTTTGAGCTGGAGTCTTGCTCTGTCACCCAGGTTGGCATGCAATGGTGTGATCTTGGCTCACTGCAACCTCTGCCTCCCAGGTTCATGCAATTCTCCTGCCTCGGCCTCCTGAGTAGCTGGGACTACAGGCATGTGCCATCATGCCTGGCTAATTTTTGGTAGAGATAGGGTTTTTGCATGTTGGCCAGGCTGGTCTTGAACTCCTGACCTCAAATGATCCGCGTGCCTCAACTTCCCAAAGTGTTGGGATTACAGGCATGAGCCACCATGCCTGGCCTCATTTTTCTTTCATATCATGATTTAATGAGTTGTGGACCCAGCCAGGGTAACAACTGTCCTTTTCTAGGGCTTGCCCTTACTCTCTGCCCTACCAGAATGCTCCATCCCTTCTTTCGAGCCACTTAAGAGAGGTTAATCTATCAGTTCTTTATGCTCTTTGCAATCCTCCAACCTGTCTACCATGGGAAAAGAGGCAAGGGAGAAAGGAGAAGAAGGGGAAAAAAAGGCAGAGTGGTGGGGTGGAAAGAGCATGAGCTTGGGGTCAGTTAAAACTGAGTGCTCACTTGGCCATGCAGCCATAGCTTGATGGCCCTGTGCCACAGCTTCCAGTTAGAATGAGAAATCCCACATTTAAAGTAAAGGGCCTGGGATGCAATGGCCACATAATAATCAGAGGCTACTATTATGTTTCACATATTGATATTATCTATAATTCTTTCTCAGACCCTTATGACTGTTGGTCCTTGCTTACCCTTTGTAAAGACAGGCAAGCATGTTTTTATTTAGGGTAACTCTAAGGTGATGGCTACATCCCATTAAACAGCCTTAACTCAAGAGTCTAACTTGGGCCGTCCTCAATCCACAGTGACTCCTTTCTCAACAGTTGGAGTAGTTCTGTAAAATCAGTAAAATTCCCCTCTATTATCTCACAGACCTGGTGGGCATTATTTCGGAACACAGTACAGCAGCAGACTCTTCATGAGTACCTCTCACCTCTCTGATTTCAGGTCAGCTTTGTTAGGATCAGCCCGAGAAACCTTCATCTGACTAATTCGGATCTTTTCTACCTTCTTCTTGTCCAGGCACGAATAATAAATATAGAACTTGCGATTGTGGCGGAATTTGGGGTGAAAAGCCAACCCCAAGAAGCCTCTCTCATCCCCGATCCATGGGGTGGTCAACACGATGTTCTTGAGGTCCAGGAAGGGTTGCTCCAGGCGACTCCCATCAGGGAGATAGACCCACACCACTCCTACCTGCTCGGCAACAAAGAAGCGATGGGTGCCGTCCCCGGCATGGACCATGGAGACCGGGTTCCTCAGCCCGTTGGCCACCTCGCTCAGGCAGAGCTGCAGGCAGCCCCGAGGATCCTGGGCCACCATGCCCAGGTTGCGGTTGAGATAGTCGTTCCTCAGGACGTTGGGGAAGCAATAGTCCTTGTCAGGAAGATCCAGGAGGTGGCAGAAGCGGACACCGTCCATTCCGTGAGACTCCTGGAGGCCTCGGTCATTGGTCAGCAGGGAGATGGCGGAGTGGCAGTTAGAATGGAAGGCAGAGCAGTAATCAGAGCAGAGGCCAGGGAGATTCCGGAGGGGCGTCTGGGGGTTCTCGGCGTCGTAGAGGTGGGCTGCGTAGGGCGAGCACTCCTAGAAAAGAACGCGGAGCTCAGGCTCAGCATCAGACCTGCCACACCGGCGCTTGTCTCACGTTTTGAGCAAGCAGAAAGAAAAAATGGTCCTCGGGGGAAAAGAGTCAGGATTCTGGAGTTTTTGTGACTAACTGCTGCTAAAACTCTTCTCTGTGATTTTCTACCCAGTTAATGCTCCTGAAAGGCAGAAAGCAGGGAAAATCTCTCATATTCACTATGCTATCTCTAACATTTCAGCTTAGTTTTTGACATTTAAAGTTTTATTAAATTATGCATGAATATTTTTTCAAAGCAATTACTAAATTTCTAGATCTGTTTCTTTTTTTTTTTTTAATTTTCATTTTATTTTATTTTCCATAGAGACGTCCTCACCATGTTGCCTAGGCTGATCTCAAACTCCTGGGCTCAAGTGATTCTCCTGCCTCCTCAATCTCACAAAGTGCTGGCATTTACCGGCATGAGCCACCGTATCTGCCCAGCCTCATTTTCTTATGGATACTGTATCTACTAAGATTTTATTTCTTTATACAAATATGAAACAATTTGGCAAAAATTTCATATTTGTTCAAATGTGGTTGTTGGAGATACAGTGTTAATGATTTAATTTTTCTGTGCTTTTCCATATTTTTGGAATATTTTAGAATGAAAAATAAAATTATCAGAATGGACATTGGATGTATCATTCTCAGAGATTAGGTGTCTAGCAATTTCTTCAATTATTTATTTAAAATATTTCAGTGTTTAATATATGCAAAGTACCATGCTGGAACCTATACACATTTGAATTGTGGCTATAGGGCAATATGCCTGCTCCTTACACAAACATATGAGGACTATTTGCCCGAAGGAGTAGCTGCTACTCAGACCTCCCTAGACTATAACATTTTTTAGAAGGAAAATAGAATATTGTGAGCAGACGAGCAACTCCCAGTAGTGATGGAAGGCAGAGGCAACTGAGATTAGAAAGGTAAGAAAGTCCTATTCAAAGGGTGTCGTTTGGAGCCGTGCGTTCCAGTAGAGTTCACCTATTGGCCCAGAAGCCCCCTTCTGATCACTAACCACTCTCCTGAGCCAGCCAGCCTGCGCAGAACCATCTCATGTGCTCCCATCGCTTCACAAAAGGACCAGCAGCGTTTTTCATGTATATGTGAGTTCCCTGTTCTCTCTTATTTCCTCTGATTGTAGATTGCAGAGCCAGCTTTCGGTCATTGGGCAGAGGGGAAGAAGGAGCCCAGAGATTCACAGGCTCCCCTCGGAGTGTCTGTTTCCATTTAAGACACTTATTACAGCAGCTGTCAAGAAGCAACATGACCCACTCTTAAGTGTCCCCTTGCTCATTCTGTCCACTCTCAGAGAGTGGGAAAAAGAGAGAAGGGAGACTGAATTAAGGATCCAATACCAGAAAATAGAAGGGGGCTGTGGAAAGAGAACCACCACTATGGCACACTCTCATGCAGCCATTTAAAGTTTGCAAAGTTGCTTCTACTCAATTAGCACAGTAACTAAACAGATACTTCCCTACTTTAAAGGAAGAAAATTAAAGGCCATAAGGTCTCTGGCCAGGTGTAGTGGCTCACGCCTGTAATCCCAGCACTTTGAGAGGATGAGGTGGGCAGATCACCTGAGGTCAGGAGTTCAAGACCAGCCTGGCCAACATGGTGAAACCCTGTCACTGCTAAAAATACGAAAAAAAAAAAAAAATAGCCAGGCATGGTGTCACACACCAGTAGTCCCAGGTATTCAGGAGACTGAGGCGGAAGAATTGCTTGGACCCGAGAGGCAGAGGTTATAGTCAGCCAACTGACTGTGGAGACCGTGCCACTGCACTCCATCCTGGGTGACAGAGTAAGACTCTGTCTCAAAAAAAAAAAAGAGTCCTATGTGACCCTCCTGTTGAGTCTCTCTTACATGCCAGGCACTGTTCTCTACATTGACTGGGATGCAGCAGTGAGCGAAACGCACAGTCTCCTTCCAATGGAGCATATAGTTTGGGGACCTCAGAAAACCATTAAGTAAACAAGCCAGTGCTGCTGTTACTATACTTTAGCATGGTGTGACTGAAAGGGCACAAAACTTGGAGCCTGAGCATCTAGCTCTGTGCCCCAGGATTGTTTTGCCTTGGGTAAGTCATCTAAACTCTTGAGCCCTCATCAGTAAAATGAGGATCATAACAACTGCTTGCAGAATCATTGCTGGGTACACACTACATGTGTTGGGGAAGAAAGAGGACCTTATAAATGGGAACGAATAAACATGTGTAGGATTGTTTGGCTGAAATTGTTCTTATTCCTCAAATCCCTGAAACAACAGAACTGCTGACTTTGACTTTCTGAAATATTATGCAAGAGGGAAGGGTCAGGGGTATACATTTTTACTAGGGGAGATCTCAGGAATAAACATTCTCAGTGCTACTTGTAAAAGTTCAGCTTCTACCCTAATGGGTATCCTAGAGTTAATTCTCCAGGAAACAGCTGAGGAGTGGTGTCCAAGAGTGTAGCCCCAGGCGGTGCCACCCAGGTGGCTGACTTTCTGGGCCAGGCTCAGCTGTAATTCTCTCCTGGACTCTGGGAAGCTCAGTTAACCACTCCACATCTTGTGTGGCAGTTATGGTGGTCAGTAAGTTCAGGAACAGTGGTCATGAAGAGACGCCCGTGGATAGCCAAGTCATTGTGCTGACAAGCCCAAGGGGTCTCAGTTCAAAAGGCTGCCTGGACTTCTTGTCTCTCCTCCCCAACATCATTAGAGGGGTCCTCCCCAGGCAACCTCTTTCATCAGCTTTCCAAATGCTGACCTCTCTCCATTAACCCCCCCCAAATATCCTCTTCCTACAAAGTCTGTGTGTGCAGGCTACACCCATCTTGTTTTCAGGCTGAGCTCAACCAAAACGATGCCTCCCAGGGATGTGGATTTTGGCTGTTGGGCAACCAGGAAAAGCAGAAACTCTGTGAGTCACTGTTACTCAGCAGCTTGCATCTCTCTCTTCCAGCTCTGGAGTGCTGGGCAGACAGAACTCTGGGGAGAGTCCCCAACCCCTGCTGCCACCATCGTGTCACCAGAGATGCCCTGGCACAAATCAGCCAGATGAGAAAGGACTGGACCCCAACAGATGCCACCACTCCCTCCCTTAATGCACTCGGTAAATGCCATGGGTATAAGTGCCTAACTCTCTGAGCACCACAGAGGATGCAAATAGTTATTTGCCATGCACCGCAGAGGGAGCGTGGCAAATAATGGCTGCTCTGAGAGCTCCAGGAAGAGTATTGCTCTCATTCTCCTGGAGCCTGGAGAAGAATCAGGGCCAGCAGAATCCCAGAGGGACAGGTTTGGGGAACCCATGGAGACCAAATTCTGAACACACTCATCTCAGTGTGCGTGTCCAAAGACGGCAGCTCAAAGATGAGGCACCCGGCACTTGAACTTCTAAAGGGCTGGACTCCCAAAGCACCCTCTGCTCAGGACCCACACCATGCAACCCAGCACCCAAACCCCTGGGGCTGGAAGGCACTTTTCACTACCTGGCAAAGGATGTCTTTAATGTAATCTCCACACAGCTCGTGCCTCTTCAGATCAAAATATTCCATGATGTCCCAGTACCGGGCAGCGATGTGGCGGTCCTTGTGCTGGTCACAGCAGCCAAAGGACTCATAGTCAGAGCAAAACTCAAGGTGCAGAAGGGGCTGGAAAGGGGGCCCGTAATCCAGGCACTGAGGGTGTCCCCGCAGCAAGCCCACCTGGCCCAATAAGAGTATGAGGCAGAGGCAGAGAATGCCAGAAGAGAGCCAGGGGGCCCAGCAATGCAGACCACCACACAGATTAGGAGTAGACATTCTCAGCATTGTGGCCTTGGGAACACGCAGGCTGCTGTGTTTGCTCAGGTTGGCTTCCCTGCTCTGCCCAAGGTCCTCCCTCTCTTCCTCTCCGCACTCCACCCTGTTTTCTCCTGCTTCCTCCTCTTCCCCGCCTCTCCCTGCTAAGGTGGTTTCTGAGCAGTGTCCCTCCTGCGGGCTCCCTTTGAAAGCAGTGGGAGGTGTCCCTTCCCCCTTCCCCCAACCCATCTAAACATGAAGCCCCACTCTAGTGCTGCTAGTGTTATGGGGGCACACCTTTGCTTAGCCAAAAGTGCAATGGTGTCAGTGGCAGAGGTGCTTGATTCCTTAAAACTGGGAAGAATTCCTGCTGGCTGTGGGGATGCCCGGAAATTCACACTTTTTTACTGTTTCTTCACAGGCTGAGTGGCCCAGAGTCAGCACAAGAACACCATATATTACATCATCCCAGACTTCACACTCTGTGGAAGGAAAGCTTCAATCGTTCCTACAGTGCTGAAGGGCCCCAAGGGGGTGGGGCATATGGAGGGGCCATGGCAGGAGGCAGGGTGCGCTGCATAACTCCTGGGATGTGGCAAGGTGTGTATTTGGAATGGTAGGAAGAGAGGGCATTTCATGAATCTTGCATCCACAGTAAGGACCAAGGACAGGAAAGAGGACACAGTGAAGGAAAAGAAGGGGAATCTTAGTCCATGCTGCTGTAACAAAACACCACAGACTGTAATTTATAAATAATAGAAATGTATTGTCACATTTCTGGAGGCAGGGATGTCCAAGATCAACAAGGCAGTAGGGACTGGCCATGGTGGTTCATGCCTATAATCCCAGCACTTTGGGAGCTTGAGGCAGGAGGATTACTCCAGCCCAAGAGGTTGAGACCAGGCTGGGCAACACTGTGAGACCCCATCTCTACAAATGCAAAAAGAAAATTAACCAGGCATGGTGGTGCACACCTGTAGTTCCAGCTACTTGGGAAGCTGAGTCAGGAGGACTGCTTGAGCCCAGGAGTTTGAGGCTGCAGTCAGCTATGATCATGCCACTGCACTCCAGCCTGGGCAACAGAGCAAGACCATCTCTAAAAATAAAAAAAAAAAAAATAAGACATGCCAACAGGTTCAGTGTCTGATGAGGGTCCTGTTCCTCATTGATGGTTACTTGTTGCTCCCACGGTGGAAAGGACAGAATGGTTCAAATCCACTCCTTCAAGGCCTTTTATAAGGACCCTAATCCTTTCCATGAGGCCTCTGCCCTCGTGACCTAATCACGGACCAAAGGCCCCACTTCTTAATACTATCACATTGGCGATTACATTCCAATATATGAATCTGAGGTAGGGAAGAACACATTCAGACCGTAAAAGAGGGAGGGTAGTACAGTGAAAACCAGGAGTCAACAAGGACTGTTTGGGACAATTTCCCCAGGAAGCACAGGACAACTGGGTGCCTTCCTTTGCCAAATCTATACCTGCTGTAGGGACACTCCTCCTCACTTAGTATATGTTCCCACATTAGTATTTTAAAAATGTGTTTCATGGCCGGGCACGGTGGCTCACACCTGAAATCCCAGCACTTCGGGAGGCCGAGGCAGGTGAATCACCTGAGGTCTGGAGTTGAAGACCAGCCTGGCCAACATGGTGAAAGTCCATCTTTCCTAAAAGTACAAGAATTAGCGGCTGGGTGCGGTAGCTCACGTCTGTAATCCCAGCATTTTGGGAGGCCAAGGCAGGTGGATCATGAGGTCAGGAGTTCAAGACCAGCCTGGCCGGCATAGTGAAACCCCATTTCTACTAAAAATAGAAAAAATTAGTCAGGCATGGTGGCGCATGCCCGTAGTCCCAGCTACTCAGGAGGCTGAGGAAGGAGAATTGCTTGAACCCAGCAGGCGAAGGTTGCAGTGAGCCAAGATTGTGCCACTGCACTCCAGCCTGGGTGACAGAGCAAGATTCTGTCTCAAAAAAAAAAAAAAAGAAAGAGAAAGAAAAAGAAAAAGAAATTAGCCGGGTGTGGTGGCGGGTGCCTGTAATCCCAGCTACTTGGGAGGCTGAGGCAGGAGAATCGCTTGAACCCAGAAGGTAGAGGTTGCAGTGAGCCGAGACCATGCCATTGCACTCCAGCCTGGGCAACAAGCGTGAAACTCCATCTCAAAAACTAATAATAAAATAAATATAAAATAAAATAAAAATGTGTTTTCCTTTGTTCACATCCCTTGCACATAACAGGTTTTGATAAATATTTGTTGAATGAATAAATGCAGAACATGAGTCCCAAACTCACACAGCCCCAAACCCAAACAGGCATGAACCAAGGCTTAAGTCCATGGGGACATTTGGCACTTAAGCTAACTCTCCTTTCGGGGTTTTCCATGGTTCTGGTCCACCTTGAATTTCCTTACTGGCAAAAGCTTCCATTTGAAATGCAGATGAAGTCCAAGTTTCTTCTTGTTCCAGATGTGCTGCTACAGAGGGCGCCCTACCTGGCTGCCCAACTGATCGCCAGAAACAGCCTTGGCCAGGGTATCATCAAGAAGGGACAGTGAATCTCAGTCTAGCCAAGTCTATACTCACAATGTTCTGGATTATGAAAGCCCCAAATTGCATTTAAAATATAAACATGTGTGGTTAATGCCTATAATCCCAGGACTTTGGGAGGCCTCCTGGGAGGCCAGGAGAATCACTTGAGCCCAAAAGTTTGAGACCAGATTGGGCAACATAGTGAGACCCTGTTGCTATAAAAAATTTTTTTTAATTAGCAGGGCATGGTGGCATGTACCTGTAGTCCTAGTTACTTGGGAGGCTAAGGTGGGAGAATTGCTTGAGCACAGGAGTTCAAGGCTGTGGTGAGCTGTGATCACACCACTGCACTCCAGCCTGAGTGACAGAGGGAGATCCTGTAGATAGGTAGGCAGGCAGATAGATGGATGGATGGAAAGATAGATAGATAGATAGATAGATAGATAGATAGATAGATAGATAGATAGATAGACAGACAGATAGATATAGGAGGGAGTAGTCAAAACGATCATCAGCATAGTCCTGCTTTCCTATTTGTGCTGTTCGATATTACACCTAGTTGGTCGGGTGCAGTGGCTCACGCCTATAATCCCAACACTTTGGGAGGTTGAGGTGGGTGGATCACTTGAGGCCAGGAGTTCAAGACCAGCCTGGCCAATATAGCAAAACCCTGTCTCTACTAAAAATACAAAAAAAAAAAAAAAAAAAATCAGTTGGGTGTGGTGGCACATGCCTGTAATCCCAGCTACTCAGGAGGCCAAGGCAGGAGAATCACTTGAACTCGGGAGGCAGAGGCTGCAGTAAGCCGAGATCACACCACTGCACTCCAGCCTGAGTGACAGAGTGGAACTCTGCCTAAAAAAAAAAAAAAGTATACCTAGTTGAGTGGTGCTTTTTAAAACACGAATCACACCTATAATCCCAACACTTTGGGAAGCTGAGGTGGGTGGGTGGACGGCTTGAGCCCAGAAGTTTGAAACCAGCCTGGGCAACATAGTGAGACTCTGTCTCTACAAAAAAAAAACAAAAACAAAAATTAAAAATTAGCCAGATGTGATGGTGCATGGCTGTGGTCCCAGCTACTCAGGAGGCTGAGGCAGGAGGATTGCTTGAGCCCAGCAGTTCAAGGCTGCAATGAGACATGATTGCATCACTGCACTTCAGCCTGGGTGACAGAGTGAGACCCTGGCTCAAAATTAAAAAGAATTAAAATAAAATAAATGTCATCCATGATTCACTGTTGACTGTGGTATTTCTTCTGGGTTATTTGCTCAAATGTCACAGAATGTCATGGTTCTGGAGGCTTAAGCAGAAGGATTAACACTGGACTAATTTCAGCCAGTGAATTCACCCCCATTACCTTCTCAGAACCATCTAACCCTGGGATATGTAAGAATGAGTGTATCATCTCATATAGGACCTGAGAGTATTTTCCGATCTTCCCATGACATTTATGTCTCCGTTTTCCCTTTGCCGTGAAAAATATGGAGATCTTATTGTTTTGAGCAGAGTCACTGCAAGATTAGCAGAGAAAGATTGGTGGGCATAATCTGATCAGTGACAGCATGAGTTTCTGATTAAAATACGTAACATTTCAGGTGATACTACATTTTATATATAATCGTATATGTAATTATAGCCAAGTGTGGTGGCTCACGCCTGTAATCCCAGCACTTCGGGAGGCCAAGGTGGGCAGATCACAGGCTCAGGAGTTTGAGACCAGCCTGTCCAACATGGTGAAACCCCGTCCCTACTAAAAAAAAAAACAAAAAAAATTACCTGGGCATGGTGGCATGCGACTGTAATCCCAGACATTCAGGAGGCTAAGGCAGGAGAATCACTTGAACCCAGGAGGCAGAGGTTGCAGTGAGCAGAGATTGCACCATTGCACTCCAGCCTGGGTGACAGAGTGAGACTCCGTCTCTCTCACTCTCTCTCTCTCTATATATATATATATGTAATTATATAATAATCATGCAATAATTTTACAAAGATGTCTTGGTGTCAATTCAGCAAATACATACTATTTTGTGTGAAGTATTATGCTGTAAGAGAAATGTTTAACAGAAAACTGACATATAAAACAAACTTTTTCAAGGAGTTTATGCTCTGAGAAAAAAGGATTAAAGTATCCAAATAATACAGGCAGATTAAGATTACAAGATTAAGATTACCTTACAAGATTAAGGTAACAATATAATACAGGCATACAGGCAGATTAAGATAATACATAGATAATACAAGATAATACAGGCAGATTAAGATTACAGACTAAGATTACCTTACAAGATTAAGGTAACAATAAGGGAGGAACAAACTGCCATTAGGGATCCCGAGGATGGAGAGATGACATTTGGTTGCAGGGGATTAATAATATCATAGTGAAAGTTGAGTGGAGCTTTTAGATAAGTTACGGATGGAAAAGAACAGAAAACACATTTTCACTGAATGTTAGGTGAACTTATGAAATAACTCTGAAATTATAAGCCAGGACCAGAGTATCTGAAATCACTTCAGTTTCCACTTTTGAAGCAAACATAATCCTTTAAAAAATTAGCTAGGGCTGCTGTAACACAGCCACAAACTTGGTGGCTTAAACAACAGAAATGTATTGTCTCACAGCTCTGGAGCCCAGAAGTCTGAGATTAAGATGTTGTCAGTGTTGGTTCCTTCTGAAGGCTGCAAGGGACACTGCTCCATGCCTGATCCCTAACTTGGTGGGGTCTGCCAGCGATCTTGCATTCCTGGATTGTGGATGCATCACCCCGAGCTCTGTCTTCACATTCACATGGTGCTCCTTCTCCCTGTGCGCATTTATGTCCAAATTTCCCCTTTTGATAAGGACACCAGTCATACTGGATTAGTGCCCACCCTAATGACTTCATTTTAACATGATTCTCTCTGTAAAAACTATCTCCAAATGAGGTCACATTCTGAGGTAATGGGGGGTAGGACTTCAACCATTCTTTTTTAGGGACACAATTCAGCCCATAGCAGTAATACACACATTCACACACACACACACACAGTTTCATATAGCATGTGCCTTTTAACTTTTCTCCTCCAAGACAGGGTCTCAGTGTCACCCAGGCTGGAGTGCAGTGGTGCCAGTAGCTGGAACTGTAGGTATGTGCCACCACGCTCAGCTAATTTTTACTTTTTTTTTTTGGTAGAGATGGTGGTTTCACCATGTTGCCCAGGCTGGTCTTGAATTCCTGGGCTCAACAGATCCACTCCCCTCGGCCTCCCAAAGTGCTGGGATTACAGGCGTGAGCCACCACGCCCAATGCAAGTGTCTTTTAGAAAGTGATGTTGAGAGTCAGGTGTTTATCCTAAATCAGGTCATGGAACATAACAGAAAAAAATGTAAAAAGAAATGTTCTAGCTCAGTAGCTTCTCACATAGTTTACTGATGTAACTATCTATCTGCCTTCAGACTCCCTTTCTCACAGTCTAAAGATGAACAGGTTGTACCTGAGATTAGAGAAAGTATAACAACTCATTTGTACGAAGCATTACAGTTTAGAAAGTATTTTCTCACACTGCATTTCATTTGATCTTCAATTCTCTCAAGACAATTAAGTCAGCAAGGTAGATATCGTACTACCAGTGAGCATATGAATGAATGAAGTCCAAGAGGGGTTCAGTGAAATATTTTAGAGCCCCACTTTAGATGAATACAGATGGCAACATAATTCAGGTGTTCTGAATTACAGCCCAGGTATTTTTCATTCCATCATGATGTACCCAAAAAGAATGAAAGTACAGTTATCACTTTTATTTGTCCTTCATTTGGAAAAATTTGTCTCGGATGCAGCCTACTGAAGAGTGTAGTGACTGATGATTCACTTCCATTGATAAGATTATCTGGGAGTTCTTGGTATAGGCATGTGGGGAGTTGTAATTAAACAACTGCCAGTGGTATCACTATGGGACTGATGGGCAGAAACAAAGAGCTGCCTCTACTCACTGAGCTAAAGGCTACCTTCATAACTATGAAAACAACATAGAAGCCGGCTCCGCATTTTTTGTGGGACTGAGTCGACTCTTACTTGGTGGCAGATTGGTTTAGAAGCATGAATCTTGGATTGACTTATTCAGATGTTAGTCATATTATTTGTAGACCATCCATCAAAGGTCTTGCTTGTTTCCTTTTGGAATATTTAAAATACAAAGATTCTAATTCAATCCAGCAGAAAAAGCCCTTGTGCTGTAAATATAGGTAAATAACTGGGTCCAAAAGGCCACACCTCTCTGTTTTTTTCTTAATTTTTGTTGCTCTTCCTTTTTCAAAAATGTTAACATAAAACAATGTTTCTATTTATTGAGAAAAAACATTTGCTAAGAACCATGTTCAGCACTTTATATCAACCTTTCCAGACCATCCCATTTTACAGAATAACGGTAAGGCCCAGCTAGGTGGGGGGCTTCAGCCACGCTGGAATTTGAACCCAGACCTTTCTGACTCCATAGAACATTTTTATTTCTTTCTATGAGGGGAGGTAGGAAGGGAATGGGGTGTTGACAGCTTTACAGAGATGTAATTCACATTCCATATAATTAATCAGCTAGGGGCGAATAATCCAAAATACATAAAGAACTCATATAACTCAATAACAAAAATATAATTCAATTTTAAAAATGGGCAAAGGACCTACATAGACACTTCTCAAAAGAAATTTGAATAGCTAACAGGTATATGAGTAAGTGCTCAACATCTCCAGTCACGACGGAAATGCTAATCAAACCAGGAGATACAGCCTCACATCTGGTAGAATGAATAGTATCAAAGGTCAAAGATAGGCGCTAGTGAGGATGAAAAGAGGAAGTGCTTGTACGCTGCTGGTAGGGATGTAAATTATGGAAAACAATATGGAGGTTCCCCCAAAAAAATTGAAAATAGAAAATTCTGGGTATATACCCAAAGGAATTGAAATCAAGATTGCAGAGAGATATCTGCACTCCTATGTTCATTGCAGCATTACTCAATGTCCTTTGGCAGATGAATAAAGATAGGGTTTATAAAAATACAATTAAATATTGCTCAGCCTTATCAAAGGAAGAAATTCTGCCATTCGGATCATGGAGGACATTATGCCGAGCAAAATTAAAATAGGCAAGACCACAGAAAGAGAAATACTGCATGATCATCTCACTTGTATGTGAAATCTGAGTCAAATTCAGAGAAGCAGAGGGTAAGATGGTTGTCAGGGGCTGAGGGAAGGGGGAAATGGAGTGATATTGGTCAAATGGTACAAAGTTTCAGTGATACAAGATGATTTCTGGAGATCCAACGTACAGCACGGTGATGACAGCTCAGTACTGTATTACATACTTATAATTTGTTAAGAAGATCTTAAATCTTCTCATCACACATACACATACAATTCATACACAATGGTAATTATGTAGAGATAATGAAGATATTAATTAGCTTGACTGTAGTGATCATTTCAGAATGCGTATCAAAACATCAGGTTGTACATCCTAAATCTATACATTCAGAGGTTTCAAGGAGAAAACAAGACTTTAAATTATCTTTATTTAGTTATTGCTAAAGTGTCTTAAAGTAGTAGTGATGAATGGTTATAAGTAGTAACCATATAAGCAAGCAGTCCTGTCAGACTGTTCCAGCACAGTATTTCAGCTCACTGCTTATATACAGGTGGTAGGGTTCATATAGAGCAAAACACATCAAACTTGCTCAAAAGTTACATTCAAGCAGCATCTCATCAAGGTTTAGGTGTAAGAGTACATCTGGTTATGGATTACAGAAGCATAATCACTAATCCCATCAGACTTTATCTCATGTGTAGGAAAAGGCAAGGACTGGGGTCACTTAAGGAATGTAGTGACTCAGGCAAGAGACCTGGGGTTGCCCTCTGCTTTATGCTGTTTTGTCTTCAAGGCATCTTTCCAGAGAGTTGCATGTCGTCACAGGGTCAGAGGCTTTGTGAAATGATGCTGGCAGGCAGAAATGAGCAGACCTGGGTTCTTACTTTTGCTGCTTTGTCTCACTCCACCTGGCTCAGTGCTCTGCATGTAGTCAACACCGACTGCACTGGGAGACCATACAGATACTATGTGAGAGCGTGATCTTTGGAACCACATTGATTGGGTTAGGATCCTGGTGCCAACACCTATGAGCTGTGACCTTGGCAAGTTACTTCATCTCTAATGACCTCATTTTCTTTACTGGTAAAATAGGGATAATTCATAGGACTGTGGTGGTTTTACAATGAAAGGTAAAGCCCAAAGTACTTGATGAATTTTAGCTATTACTGTTACTCATGGAAGCAGCTTAAACATCAGTGGACCTAAAAAAAGTTTCACAGGTGAATTGCACTAACAATTAGATAAGAACATTTGATGTAAAAATGTTGAGACAGCTTTGTATGGAAACCAAGAATCATATCTACTCATTTCTTTATTCTCACCTCCATTTTCTTAGAGATCAAAAGAAATCATAATCCTATTTTATTGCTTTTGACGAAAAGTTTCAGGAAGCAGATCTTGGCCTATGCTTTCAGATGTTTTCCACATATTCTGGGAATTTCACTGCTAGAGTATTAGTCTTATACAGAACTCCTACACAACCGAATCATGGACTCGCAGCAGTAAAGCTATCCTATTTATGTTAAAAGTTAAACTTGGTTTATTTTGGCTCTGTGGAACGCCTACTCATTTTACATGTACTTTCTAAGTACTTCTTTATTGATAGACCTTTCTTACTAAGTAATATTGAAATATAAACTATTCACAAAGCACAATTTGTCCCCTAATCTTCTTGCAGATGGTTTAGAATTAGTAGGAATATAAGCCAATGGGAAACGTGTCTCGCCATCTAAATATTAGACTTGCTCTGAAGTTAGTGAGTTTTCATGGAACTCAATTACTAGTTATCCCAGCAGTACATGTAAAAGCCAAGATATTTCTGAAGAAGCACTTATTCTACCAATTATCCCAACATATTATAAAGCTCAGCCCATATTCCAGGAAAGTTGCTGTTGGCTTCTGGCTAGGTTTTCCCAGTGGGTTTACTGTGTGACTCAGGGATACTATTCCACTGGCGAGTTTCCTCCACTGTCCAGCTACATACTGCTGCATCCTAGTTTCCAAGAGAAAAAGGAGAGGGGACACGTGAGTTCTTTTTCTCCGAGATGGAGTCATGCTCTGTCGCCAGGCTGGAGTGCAGTGACACTATCTCAGCTCGCTGCAGCCTCCACCTCCCAGGTTCAAGCAATTCTCCTGCCTCAGCCTCCTGAATAGCTAGGACTACAAGCACACGCCACCAAGATTAATTTTTTTTTTTTTTTTTTTTTGGTATTTTTAGTAGGGAAAGGGTTTCACCGTGTTGGCCAGGATGGTCTTAATCTCTTGACCTCGTGATTTTAGACTGCTGTGCCAGGCACCAAAAAGCCGAGAGCCCTTTGAAGTGAGGCCAGTGCCAGCTGAAAAGAGCGAGCCCTCCCTACTGCTACAACCCAAATTAGTCCTCTAGAGCAAAAGGTCTCTCTCTAGCTGGAGGTTATTTTGCCCCAAACTGTCATGTCTTTATACTGAAAGAGAAGAGTTTCTTTCTTTTTTTTTTTTTTGAGACAATAGTTCTGTTGCCCAGGCAGGAGTGCACTGGCACGATCTTGGCTCACTGCAACCTCCACCCAAGCAATTCTCCTGCCTCAGCCTCCTGAGTAGCTGGGATTACAAGTGCCTGCCACCACGCCCAGCTAATTTTTGTATTTTTAGTAGACACAGGGTTTCACTGTGTTAGCCAGGCTGGTCTCAAACTCCTGACCTCATGATCCACCCAAGCAGGCTCCCAAAGTGCTGGGATTACAGGTGTGAGCCACCGCACCTGGCCGAGAAAGAGTGTTTTTCTAAATCCTTCTCTCTTTTCAAAATTCCTCAACAGAACTCATCACCAATATATTTCTTCATGGTGGTATACCTAAAATTGATTAATCAGCATATAAAAGAATATAAATTCATTTCACAGCACCACAAGTTATAGTTTATTACACAATAGCCAGAGGCAAAGTATTTGCAAACAGTAACTGCTGTAGAACTATATTCTCTAATATTTTGTCATTTGAAGAATTATTCTTTAACAAATGTAACATTTAACACTACAAAAAAGAAAACAGACATAATTACAAACAGCAAAGGCAGTAATACTGTTTCTCTAGCTATAAATAATACAAAAATATAAAAATATATAAAAATAAGATTTTTGTAGTAATATAAGCTTCTTAATACATAACATAACTACAAAAACACATTCAATAACTATCTACTGAGCTACTTACTGTGTAGCTACTACTGTGAAATAACTAAAATTCAGTATCAGAGTCTTGGATTTACAATACTGTATTTTTTCACAGATCTCTTCATCCGCTTAATTTTCTTCCCTAAGATTTGGTGATCTTGCTTTAAAATATACCGAAAATATCTACAACCTAAAAAGTAAAGCAAAATAAAAAGTTTTAATACTCATCACATTTTCACATTTTTTCAAGTATATTTCTACATTTTTAAATTTTTGCTTTAAGTTTAGCACTAATGACTATGAAAATAGATTTATTTGCATTATCAATATGTCCTAAGCATATTCTCAGCTGTGCCCAATGAAATATATTTCTTCCTATATACAAAATGTATTTGCATTACCAATATGCCGAAAGTATATTCTCAACTGTGCCCAATGAAATATATTTCTTCCCATACACAAAGATGTTTGTAATCCATCATAATTAAAGCATAGACTTTAGCTTGTTTTCTACCCTTCCTCCTATACCCTAGTGATGGTGATAGGTATATTATATACAGTCACATATTAAATGAGCCTTCTCCAAAAGCACATTTGTACAGCTTCCTTCTCAATGTTAGCTTGTAAATCAAAGTTGCATTCATAACAGTAAGAAAGTTCTCTGTAGAAAATCTTAGTGTGAAGGATTAGAATAAACAAATCATAGGTTAGAAATGGTCAAACATTATCTATTCATTCTAGCAATGTAGCGAGCAGCAAGGTGGAGACCACATAGCTCTGAAAGAGGTGCCTCATGGTCATTACAAGTTCCCCCTGCTCTTCATAGTCTTATAACACAAAGGACTGTCAAGCATTTGTCAAATATTTCAGACAAATGAATCATATTTCCGTAAGAAAAACGTAAACTGGATATTGAGGATTTTTAGAGTTGGTAAATGAATAAGACCATAAATCACATAAGAAAAATTAATTTCATTACAGTTTCAGCTTGTATGCATCCATCTTATCTGAGAAAATGCAAGGACATATACTGTATCTATAGTAACCATTTTTATTATTCCTGAAACTAGTATGCCAGAATTGCTAACATTTTTGTTTTGTTGTTTTTCCTGAGATGGGGTCTCACTATGTGACACAAACTGGTCTCAAACTCCTGGGTTCAACCAATCCTCCCACCTCAGCCTCCCAAGTAGCTAGGATTATAGGCGCACTGCATGCGACCACACCCAGCTAGTAATGTTTTACTAGCTGGGAAGCAGTGGTGTCTGTAGTATTACCAAAATAATTTGTGTTTCTAAATATATCATACTACCTTAGTAAAAAACAAAATATTTTGCACACAAATTTTTGCCTGTACCTATATAGAAAGCTGGAAAGAACTTCGTTCCTACCCTAATATAGAGAAAAAGCTTTAAAAACTACAAACATTAACTCTCAAGTCCATGAGAGCTGAAGTCACAGGGCAACCAAGTAGCTTCAATCCCAACAAGAAAGGCCCCTCCAAGGAGAAATGGGCCTGGCTTGCTTTTAGCGAGACATGGAAAGAAAGAGAGCCATCATACCCCACTCTAAACACAAAGCAAAGGCAGACTATGCCTAGACTTTGAATCCTATAAAGTAAGGTTGGTAACCAGAGCAAGAAGAAAGCCCAGCTTAACTAATGAATAGACTGATTTAACCGCACACTAACAGCTTGAGAGGAGATGTGGCTCTTGCGGGAGTAACTGATGCCTCGTATTTGTAGAGCACTTTAGAAATTACGAAGCACTTTGATGTGATGTTCACATGATACTTAGCAATAAGACAGGTGTTACAATGCCCACTTCACAGAAAAGGCTCCTAAAAGTTAATTGCTTGACCTAAGTTACACAGCAAGTGAGTGAGAGAATTGGAAAATTAACCCAGATCTTTCCTTTTTTTTGAAGGAGTCTCGCTCTGTCACCCAGGCTGGAGTGCAGTGGCATGTTCTTGGCTCACTGCAACCTCCACTTCCCATAACCCCAGATCTTTCTACTCTGCTCAAAGAGACCTGTTGATAATTGTGCTAGATGCCTCTCTACTCATAAAGTAGTAGAAAAATGACAATCCAAATCACCTTTCTGTTCCTTGTCATCAGTGTATTAGAGAATTTTTATTTTCTTCTTAATCAACATTTTATTACATTCACTGAGACTACTAATTCCAAAATAACAGAAACTATATTCAAAAATGAATTGGAGAATCTCTTCAGGACACCTTAAGCTCCCTAGCAACGGACTGCTTACTAGTGGTCACTGTAAGATTCATTTTCTTCATTTCTGGACATACTCTGTGATATTTTCATTTCGCTACTGGCCACCTTTTCAATATTTCAGTGGTAGAAAGCAGGTAAGAGTTTTACCACCCAAAATACTTCTTTTCTTTGAAGAAAAAATCAATATTCCTTTTCTTTGAAGATAATTTTTTTCATATGCTAGTAGCAGGTATTCTTTTTCTTAAGTGGAGGAAATGTTTCATGCTTACAGAAACAGACAAGTAAATATTAGTATAATATGAAGCTATTAAAGAACAGTGAGGTCAATAAAGAATATTTTGATACTTGAAACTATCGGTAAACTTTCTATAAAACAAGGCCAAATGGTCAATTCTTGTGAAAAGTCTGTATCATGTATCTTAATGCCCCCTAACAACACTCAAGTCAGGAGACGAAAACCATGCACAATCAATGATATGAAATCACTGCTTCTAATCTAAGCACATGACCTGGTCCCAACTCAGGATTTACTCTTCCATTAAGCAGTTACGTCTTAAGCACCTAGTATTTATAGGTACCACGTTAGGTAAGCTCTAAATGAATTATTCCAAAATCAGCCAAAAGCTATGTCTAGATAAAACGAAAACAAAAACATGTACCTTTTCCTAACAGTAATCCAGCCACAAAAGCTTTCTCACAGGCCAAAGCTGTATCTTCCTTCCAATCACTTTTTGCCCAAAAGTAGCTGAAATGAAAGCTTGGCCACCAGTTTTTCCTGGAGTTCCACTCGTCTTGAACCCACACAAGGTGGTTTCTGGAAAAGAAAAATGTCAAAAGAGAGGGTCAACGATGTGAACAAATCTATATTACCAGAATTTAGACTTAGAGTCTACAGAAAGATGACAAGGAAGATGTTTCCAAGCTAAATTCTGAATATGGCCAAGGCATAACACATGATTGGCAACAACAGGAAAGCAAATCCTTTTTTGTTCTCTTCTATCTCCATATCCCATTTTCCATTTCACTAAACAGACAGTTTAGCACAGTGTCTTCGAGTCTGTGCTAAGACTCGACGCCAGACTCCTGGATTCAAATATCAGCTCTTCCATTTACTATGTATGTGATTCTGGGCAAGTTGCTGAACCTCTCTGAGCTTCAGTGACCTTGAGGACATTACCGGTACTGATCTCATAGGACTGTTATTAAGATTAAACTATTCCAGTAGTAGGGTACAGCAGGTCTTATATAAAGCTCTTTGCATAGTGTCTGGTACATAGTAAATATTCAATCAACATTATCTATTACTATTACTTAAGTAAAAGCTTACTTAAAATTATATGCTGCCATGAATGACTATCCAAATTAAGATGCCATTATTATACAAATACATGAACAAATAGGTTAAACTGTTAAGTGCAGGCAATTCTATGTATCAGTGAATAATTTATTCATTGCATATATTTAAGGTATACAACATGTTTTATATACATAAACTTTTTTGTGTGGTGGGAACATGTGAACTCTACTCATAGTAAATTTCCTATACGCAATACAATATTAACCACAGTCTGTGTTGCACATTAGATCTCTATAATTTAATTGAGCAAATGCTTATTGGCACCCATGTGCCCCCTATGGTAGAACAAACAGCGGTTCGAAAAAATGAGCCTCTTTGCTTTCAAGGACCTTATAATCTAGTAAGAGTTTATTCAGTGCTTGAGATTTAGAAAATGGTTTACAGTGAGTGCATCAACATATGACACCAAAACCGTTTTATAAACAGCACTGTCCCATCAAGACAAGTCAGATCTGAAGCCTGAAACAAGTTCCAACTGATACTGAATTGCCTAACAACTGGATATAATAAATATATGAAACAATTTTGTGATATCCCTTCTTCTCACACACTAAGTAAAAATAACAGGAAATTCATCTTCCTTTACTCAAAATGTGACACTAATAATATTATGATCAGAGGTACACTTTTAGATACCCAGGTCACAATGGATTTAATGAGTATTTGTTGAATGAACAGTGTATGATGATCTTGTGAGGTCCTAAAAATACTCACTGAAAAAATGTTCAAACACAGGTAGGAGGAAAGCTGCTTCCCATGTGATCTTACAAGTTAATGACGCACAAATCAGGAGTCTTTAGCAAAGAGTGATCCCTGCTAGTCTTTATTTCCAATTGGAAAACACATATGTAGTCCTTAGCAAGCAGCAGTGCTAAGTACAGGATTTATTTTGATGGCATAAAAAAAATTGATAGAATTTTTGTATGTTCCCCTTATGACTCTGTATTTCTTTGCTTCAGAAGAAAATGTACTCAGAAAACAGCTAAAGACACAGTTCAAAAAAATCCAAAAACGTAAGTAAAGATCTTTAAAAATTGATAGACATTAGCTAAAATATTGGGAAATACTATTCATGATGACCTAGTAATAAATACTGTATGTTTCTTACCCCATTAAGGTCTTTTTCAGATATTTTGCCAAGTATTTCCAAGCAGTTATATTCTTAGTGCATCCGGCAAAATCTAAGACTCCAAATAATACCTCCAACCCCAGTTTACGGTGTTCTTCTTTTTCTGCAATGGTTGTAACAATTCAAGTTTACATAAGGTATTGAAGTGTACAAAGCTAAAATATACATGTATATTTTATCAACTGTATATATACTTTACATATATGTTGTTGATAAAATACTGAATCATAAGCCTTCTGGTTAACAGTTTTTAAAAATTCATTATGCTTTTATTCCTGCAATGAATCTGAAAAACTCAATAAAAATTCCTGCTAATGAGCTAATGGTGGTGAGTCTGATCTCACTGTGGGTTACACTCCTCTACTGAGAACATTACTTAAAGTATCTGCCCTGTTTGGGCATTTTACACATGTTCTTTTATATTCAGAGAGGAACCTAGGCAGTCCTAGGACTAGTTTGGGCTTAGCCAACTTATTTCCTTCTATGAAGGAGTATGCTCTTTTGTATGGTGTGCTGAAATCTAGTAGGGATTAAAATGGAGTGAATTATATAAAATCGAGCCATTTCTCTTTTGCAAACTACTGCCTTCACATTGTATAACAGGAGTAGGCAAACTTTTTCTATAACGGCCCAGATAGTAAATATTTTAAGCTTTGCAAGGCATACAGTCTCTGTCACAACTACACAGTTCTGTCAATACAGTGCAAAAGTAGCTGCAGGCAATACATAAATAGATGGACATCAACAGAACTTGATTTACAAAATCAGGCAAGGGGTGGATTTAGCTGATGGGCCATAGTTTGCTGGTCCCTAATCTATAGCTTGTCTACACAAGGTAAAAAACAAAATTTATTTATTACCTGATTTTCTAAGTAATGTATGGAATTCCAACATCAATTTATGAGATGGTACAATCTGATACAAAATCTGAAAGAAAGAACAGTCTTGTAATTTTTACATACTTGTAAAAGCATTTCTCAGATTTCAGCTTACTTCCAAAATAAAGTTTTTACTATCTAATATGCTCTCCATAAATTTATTAAGTATTTTTAAACTACCTTGCTTTTTCTCTAGTTTCAATCTAAGTATAGAAAAGTATTCTCCATAAATCCATAAAGCTGTTTTTTGTTTTTTTGTTTTTTTTTTTTTTAAAAGTCCCTGCTAACAACATAGTCAGGAGAATCGAGGGAAATAGGCAGGGACTTTTTATTTGCTCCTTATATACATCTATATTGTTTACCATGCTCAACAACTTAAAACAATTTATTTCAGAAGCCAGGACTGAAGAAAAAAAGAAAAAAATCAATTATCACAGAGAAAATATACTTACTTACTAAACAGAAGAAATCACAGAATATTTATATAAAGCAAAAAAACTAAAAAGGTTGGGAGTTAATTTCACAGATTGTGCTCAGGAACAGTTTACTAAGGGTATATGAGTAAATATTTTAACAAACTTTCACACAACGAAAAAATTTCTCTTTTAAAAAACAGGAAGGACTATTTTTATGAATATTCAAAAAATGGAATTTAAAGTAATACTGTATTTTTCATTTTAATACATTTAATTCTAGAAATGAATTCATTCTGCTTACTAAAGTACTTTGACCTTACATTGAAATAATTTCCAACAAAATTAAAAGTAAGTAAATTTTGTTAATTCCTGCTAATCATTTTTAAAAAGATCAATCAAGATCAATACACCAATATCAGAGAATATTATTGAAATTCGGTTCCTATGAAAGTCACATTTGTTTCATGATTTTATAGAACTCTGTTTATGGCTCAATTCACTTTTTTTTTTTTTATTGAAATATAACATGTAGCAGAAGTGTATACAAATCACGGCATCCAGTCAGTTTTCACAAAGTTAAACACTCAAGTAACCAGCACCCAGATCAAATAATAGCACATCACCAGAACGCTAGAAATCCTCCATTAGTTTTGAAAAATTCTTAGTCATGAGCCCTTCAAATGTTAGGGTTTTTAAAAAATTAGTTTGCTTGCTTTTGCCCTGTTCTATTCAGAGGTACTCCACCTCGGACTCCAATGGCAAATATGTCAGATCTTTTCACCAGTTCACTTGTATGCTGGTTTCTGCACCTTTCAGCCTTTTTGTCCTCCATGGTTTAGCCTGGTATTTTCTATGCAGTTCATTAATCCTCTCTTTTGCTATGTTCAATCTGCTATTAAACCCATGTATTGAGATCTTAATTCCAAATACTGTATTTTTCAAAAGGAAAAACAGAATTTCTCTAAATCCATCTTGTCTTGAATATAAATAAGTATTCAACAGTTATTTTCTGTAGCATTTTTAAAAATCTTTTCAAAAACACCATTAGTGATTGATAACCTGAATGAAAGCACAGTCTTGCTTTTGTTTTAAACACAATCCTTAATATTTTTTAATATAAATGAGCCAAAAGCTATCTTAACAGAGTAAAATAAAAATAGCAACTTCAAAGGTATTGTTTAGTCCAGCCTGGGTAACATAGCAAAAGCCTGTCTCTCCAAATATACAAAAAATTAGCCAGGCATGGTGGCATGTGCCTGTAGTCCCAGCTACTCGGGAGGCTGAGGTGGCAGAATCACCTGAGCTGGGGAGGTGGAGGCTACAGTGAGCCTCACGTGATCATGCCACTGCACTCCAGCTTGGTCAACAGAGTGAGACCCTGTTTCAAACAACAACAACAGCAAAGGATTATTTAGTAAAACAAAGCCTGTTGAAAAATTTATAAAACATAGTTTCCACATCTGAAGGTTTGATAATGCCAATTTTGATCATGAAAAGTATAAAGATAATCGGCCTTTTAAAAGAAAACAGAGATAAGAACTTTACTCTATCATTTCTTTAGGTTGAAAAGGACCTTTGTCTTTCACCCCTAAAATGCCATTATTAAAAACTGAACACACAATATACAAATAATTCCTATACTTTAACAACAAAAACCAAACACCCAATTGATAAAAGGGCAGAGGACTTGAATAGACATTTGCCAAAGATGATAAACAAATGGCCAATAAGCACATGAAAAGATACACATCACTAGACATTAGGGAAATGCAAACCAAAACCACAATCAGACACAGAGACCACTTCACACCTACTAGGAGAGCGGTCCCCGACCTTTTTGGCACCAGGTACTGGTTTTGTGGAAGACAATTTTCCCACGGACTAGGGTGAGGGTCAAGGATGGTTTCAGGATTGCATTATTTATGCATTTTACATTTGCTGTGCACTTTATGTTATTACATTATAACATATAATGAAATAATTATACAACTCACCATAATGTAGAATCAGTGGGAGCCCTCTCTTTCCTGCAACTGGATGATCCCATCTGGGGGTGATGGGAGACAGTGACAGATCATCAGGCATTAAATTCTCATAAGGAGCATACAACCTAGACCCCTCGCATGTGCAGTTCACAATACGATTCGGGCTCCTATGAGAATCTAATGTCACCGCTGATCTGACAGAAGGCAGACCTCAGGTAATGCTCACTTGCCTGCCACTCACCTTCTTTGTGGCCTGGTTCCTAACAGGCCACAGTTACTGGTCATAACAATCCATGACCCAGGGGTTGGGGATCCCTGCCCTAGGATATCAATGATCAAAAAAGGGGATGGAGAATAGAAGCTGTTAGCCAGGATGTGGAATCGCTGGTGGGAATGTAAAATGTGTAGCTGCTATGGAAAACAGTTTGACAATTCCTCAAAAAGTTAAAGAATTACCATATAATCCAGCAATTTCACTCCCAAGTATACACCCAAAAGAAGTGAAAGCAGGGACTCAAACAAATACCTGTACACTAATCTTTAGAGCAGTATTATTTATAATAGCCAAACAACAAACACAACCCAAATGTCTACCAAAAAATGGATAAGCAAAATGTTATAGGTACATAAAACGGAATATTATTCAACCTTAAATAAAAATGGCCATTCTGATATATGCTACGACATGAACCTTGAAAACATTATGCTAAGTGAAATTAGCAAGACACAAAAGGACAAATGTTATATGATTCCACTTATATGAGGTACCTAAAATAATCAAATTCACGAAGATGGAAATTAACATAGAGGTTTTCAGGGGCTGGGAAGAGTGGGCAATGAGTTACTGTTTAATGAATAGTTTCTACTTGGGATAATGAAAACATTCTGGAAATAGACAGTGACGGTGGTTGCACAAAACTGAATGAATGTACTTAATGCCACTAAATTATGTGTTTTAAAAATGATCAAAATGGTAACATTTATTTTTGTATATATTTTCCCACAATTTAAAATGTTAAGCAATATTATGTACAACAACCCCATGAAACACTTAGCAACAAATTTAACAAAATACATACACTAAAAACTACAAAACAGTTCAGAGAGATATTAAAAACCTAAATAAATGGAGAGACATGCCATGTTTACACTTTGGAAACCTCAATACTGTTGAGATGTCAATTCTCTCAAACTGATCTATAGATTTAAAATCTCAGCAAGACCTTTTCATAGCAACAGATAAATTGATTATACAATATGCATGGAAAGTTAGAGAACCTAGAAAAGCCAAAAGCAATTTTGAAAAAGAACAAATTTGTATGACTTTCACGATATGATTCCAAGACTTGCTACAGAGCTACAGTAATCATGTTAAGGCCACATGAGATATTACTACACACCCACTAGAATGGCAATAATTCAAATTTAAAAGACCTACAATACCAACTACTGGCAAGGATGTGAAGAAACTGAATTTTCATATATCGATGTGGAAATATACATCACTAGAACACAACGGACTTCATATACAGCCTACTGGTTTTCAACAAAGTTGCAAATGTACTAAATGGAGAAAGGAGAGTCTTCAATATAATGCTGGAACAACCATATGGGAAAAAATAAACCTTGACCTTTGCTGCACACTACCCACAAAAAAATAGCTAAAAATCTACTATGACCTAAACATAAAACTACATAACACATCTAGAAAAAAAAAAAGAAGACTCTTCATTATCTTGAGATAGGCAAAGATTTCTTAGACAAAAAGTATTAACCATAAAAGAAAAAAATGTATAAACTGAACATCAAAATTAGAAGTTTCTACTCTTTGAAAGATACTATTAAGGAAACCAAAAGGCAAGGCACAGAGAGAAAATACTCATAATTAATATTCCTCACAAAGGACTTATATCCAGATTATATAAAAATTTCCAAATCAGTAAGAAGACAATTGATCCCCCCAAAAATAGACTAAGTAGTTGAACACTTGACAAAAGAAGATATAGGAATGGCCAATAGACACATTAAAAGATGCTCGACATCATCAGTCATTCGGGAAATACAATTTAATGCCACGTGAGACACCACTATATACATCCACAAGAGGCTATTATTCAAAAGACCTCCAATACCAAGTGTTGGCACAGATGTGAAGAAACTGAATTTTCATATTGATGTGTGAATGTCAATGGTACAGTCACTTCAGAAAACAGTTGGGCAGTTTCTTAAAAGAAGTTAGGCACATACTTTCCTTACTACTCTTAGGCAGCAACTCCTCTCTCAGGTAGCTACCCAAGAAACATGAAAATATATGTGTATACACAATCTTGTACATGAATTTTCTCAGCAGCATCATTCACAATAGCTAAAAAGTAAAAAATTACCCAAACATCCATCAAGAAGTGAATGTATAAAAATGAAATACTATTCAGCAGTAATAACAAATTACTAATATACACAATAACATGGATGCATCTCAAATATGTTATGCTGAGCAAGAGAAGCCAGATTAAAATGACTACATAAGAGTCCATTTATATGAAATTCTAGAAGAGATAAAAATTAATCTATAGTGACAATAAGCAGATGAGTGATTGTCTGGGGCCATGGGTGTGGGGACAGACTGACTACAAAGGGAAATGAAAGGCATTCCGGGGTTACAGAAATGTTCTCTTATCTTGATTAGAATGGTGGTTCATGAATGTAATGCATCTAAGCATATACTTAAAATAAGTGTGTTTACTCTCTGAAAATTAAATTTCAATAAAGTTGATTTTCAAAAAATATCAGTGCAGAGTATTCCAACCAGGTTTGAACAAGACTTCTGATCCTCTCTCCTCAGTCTCACCCAGGCAGCAGGAGATAGTGTGAATGATACATACATGGAGATGGCAGCTGGAGCCAACTTTCTGTTTATCTCAGTGTACCGTACATTATTGTAATTTTCTGTGGATGCTATAAAAGTTAGAAAGCAATGGCCTAAGAATGTTTTAATGTAGATTCCCAACCCTGTTCAAACATTGAGAAAAAAATTCTATACCTTAAGCACACTTATCATTTTTGATCTTGGTGCCTTCTGTCTCTTTAGAAAGTTGTATAAGTAGATATGGGCATTTGGATTTGATGGAAACTTTTCATCGTATGCATAATTGGTGAGTACCTCTTGGGCTCCATCTCGATCCCCATAGAATTCCAGCATCTATATAAAATAAATCATAATACCTTAGCTGAATTCTGTAAGACAGCTGTACGAAAGATAATACACAGCGTAAGTTTACTGATGGATATTTTTTAAAAATCACAAAACTGACAGGGTTCCCGTTTTTTCCCTATATTTTGTTACTACTAATAAAAAATGCAGCCACCTCAACATAAATTCTCTTCCTATAAAAAATAAGAGTCCTCAAAGCAGGGAACATTAATGCTTGAAAATGTGATGCAACTAACCTCAGTGCCCTATATCACTGCAGCCACAAAAGGAGTGCACAAGAATTGTAATTGCTTTCATTCTGTTCCCATCCTTACGCAGGAATTTCCAGGTTATGATTTTGGAGATTATCTTCTGACAATACAATTATCAATTCACCACTCAGTAACTTTCACAAAGCAAATTATTTATTATTCCTAGTTCCTAGCACCAAGACCCTCAGTCCTTTTACGACGACTCTGGGATGACAGGACATTCTTACGAACTTCCAAAAAGTCATCATTCTTTATCTCATATATTATGACCCACTTTTTCAGATTTTTGTCCTCTTTCCTTCTATATTCCACCAAATCATAAAATATCTTACTGTGTTTCTTTTAAGCTCAACAAGAATAAGATTGAATTAACATTTACAATTATACTGCTATTTATTTTATAGATACTTGGCCATGATGGGTTATACAGTGGTGAAAATAAACAAATTCAGACCAAAAAAGAGACATAATATTTTTGTTTCCTTTTAAATAATTTTTTCCATTAGTTTCTTTCTGATCAATAAAGATTAGGCATGGAGTCTTTGTAAAGGCTTTTGACAAAATAAAACCAATACATTTTATGAAAATTCTACTTACTTCTACATAACTCTTCACAAAAGGGTCCCAAACTCCAGGAATTTTAATCAATGCAGAAATATTTGCAGATGTCTTCCAGCTGTGGTTGAACACATCCTGGGCTACTGCGTTGTAAGCATAATCATCCTTATCTGCCCAAAGATAAAAGATCTTTTAACATTCATTAAACATTGAGGACTCCTATTAAAGTAGTAATTTTAAAAACTACCTGTGAGAAAAACTCAGTTCCTGATAGCTACAATGGTAAATTTCAACAAATATTTAAAGGAAAATACTAATTCTTCACAAATTCTCCCAAAAAAGGACAGAAAAGAATACTTCCTAACTTATTCTAAGCAAGTATTACCATGATACCAAAACCAAAGACAACACAATAAAACTACAGATCAGTGTCTCTTATGAATATAGCTGCAAAAATATTTAACAAAATACTAGCAAACTGAGTCCAGCAACATATAGAAAGCATTATACATCATGTCCAAGTGGGATCTATACTAGGAATGCAAGGTTGGCTTAACATCTGAAAATCAATTAATGCAAATAATAAAATAGAGATCTATTGATCTAAACCAAATCAGAAGAATACAGGACCAAAACCACATGATCATCACAATAGATGCAGAAAAAGCATCTGAAAAAACACAATAACCCTTCATGATAAAAACACTCAACAATGTAGGAATAGAAGGAACTTCCTCAATCTGATAAAGGGCATCTATGAAAAACTCATAGCTAACACTGAACTGAATGATAAAAGATTGCAAGCTTTCCCCCTAAAATCAGGAATAAGACAATAAGTCTTTTCTCACTACTTTTGTTCATTATATTGGTGCCAGCCAGGAAATTAAGCAAGAACATAACAAAAAGATATCTAAGATTGGAAAGGAAGAAGTAAAACTGTATCTATTTGTAGATGACATGATCTTGTCCATAGAAAAATCCTAAGAATCCACTAAAAATTTACTGAACTAATAAATGAGTTCACAAAGGTTGCAGAGTACAAGATCAATACACAATAATCAACTGTGTCTATACACTTCCAATGAACAATCAGAAGATAAAATTAGGAAAACAATGCCATTTGCAAAAGCATCAAAAGTAACAAAATGGGTATAAATTTTACAAAAGAGATGTAAAATTTTACTCTGAAAAGTGATACTGTTGAAAAAAAATTTTAAAGACCTAATTGAATGAAAAGACACTCTATGTTCAGTTGAAAGACTTACTATTGTCAAATTGATCTACAGATACGTGTAATTCTTACCAAAAACTCAGTTGGCCTTTTTGTATAAGTTTGACAGGCTGATTCTATAATTCATACGAAAATGCAACGAACCAAAGAAGAACAAAAAAGACAGAGTTGGGGAATGTATTCTATGATTACGGCCAGACATGGTGGCTCATTGCTATAATCCCAGCACTTTAGGAGGCCGATGTGGGTGGATCACCTGAGGTCAGGAGTTCAAGACCAGCCTGACCAACATGGTGAAACCCTGTCTCTACTAAAAATACAAAAAAATTAGCTGGGCGTGGTGGCGCACGCCTGTAGTCCCATCTACTTGGGAGGCTGAGGCACAAGAATCGCTTGAACCTGGAAGACGCATATTGCAGTGAGCTGAGATCATGCCACTGCACTCCAGCGTGGGCGACATAATAAGACTCGGTCTCAGAAAAAAAAAAAAAAAATTACTACGAAGTTGTAGTAATCAAGACTGTGTGATATGGGTACAAGGAGAGACATATGTAGATCAATGGAAGATTCAGAGTCCAGAAATAAACCTCCACATTTATAGGTAACTAATTTTCTTTTGTGTATGTTTAAGACAGGGCCTCACTCTGTCTCCCAGGCTGGACTGCAGTGGCATGATTTCAGCTCACTGCAGTCTCACTCTACCTCCTGGGCTCAAGTGAACCTCTCACCTCAGTCACCCAAGTAGCCAGGACTACAGGCACATGCCACCAAACTCAGCTATTTTTGTATTTTTTGTAGAAATGCAGTTTCACCATGTTGCCCAGGCTGGTTTCAAACTCCTGAGGGCTCATGCAATCTACCTGTCTTGGCCTTCCAAAGTGCTAGGATTACAGGCATGGCCACTGCCCCCTGCTGCTAACTAATTTTCAATAAGGGTGCCAAGACAATTCAGTGGGAAAATAATAGACTTTTCAATAAATGCTACAACTGGATATCCACATACAAAATAATGAAATTGGGCCCCTACCCACTTCATAAAAATTAACTCAAAATAAATCAAAGGCCAAAATATAAGAACTAAAACTTTAAAACTCTCAGAAGAAGTAAAAATCTTTGTGACCTTAGAGTAGGCAATAGCTTCTTAGATGTGATACCAAAACTACAAGCAACAAAAGAAAAAACAGTTAAATTAAACCTCATCAAATGAAATACTTTTATGCTTCAAAGGACATTATCAAGATAGTGAAAAGAAGGCCAGGCACAGTGGCTCACGCCTCTAATTCCAACACTTTGGGAGACCAAGGTGGGCAGATCACTTGAGGTTAGAGATTTGAAACCAGCCTGGCCAACATGGTGAAACCCCATCTCTACTAAATACAAAAATTAGCCAGGCGTGGTGGCAGGCGCCTGTAATCTCACCTACTCAGGAAGCTTGAGGCAGGAGAATCACTTGAACCTGGGAGCCAGAGATTGCAGTGAGCTGAGACTGCGCCACTGCACTAGAGCCTGGGTGACAGAGTGAGACTCTGTCTCAAAAAATAATAATAGTAAAATAAAATAAAAAGATAGTGAAAACCCACAGAAAAGCTGAAAATATTTCCAAGTCATGAATCTGATATATCTGATAAGAGAATTCTGTCTAGAACAACTAAAGAACTCTTACAACAACTCAATAATCTAAAAGCAGGTAACTCAATTAAAATATGAGCAAAAGATCTGAATAAAAATTTCTCCAAAAATGATATACAAATGGCCCATAAGCACATGAAAAGATGCTCAACTATATTAACCCCCAGGAAAACGCAAATAAAAACTACAAGATGCCACTTCACACCCACTAGGATGACTATAACGGAAAAGACAGATAATGACAAGTGTTGGTGAGGATGTGGAGAAATTTGCACCCTCATACACTGCTACTGGGGATGTAAAACAGTGCAGTTGCTTTGGAAAACAGTCCAGTGGTTCTTAAAAAGAATAAACTTAGAGTTACATGACCCAGCAATTTCCCTCTTAGGTATATATCCAAAAGAAATAAAAACACATGTCCATACAAAAACTTGTACATATATGTTCACAGCAATGTTATTCGAAATAGCCAAAAGTAGAAACAATCTAATTGCTCATCAACTGATGAATGAACCTAAGATGTGGTATCCACAATGGAATTTTATTCAATAATAGAAATGAAGTACCATTACATGCTATAACATTAAAAACATGCTTTCTTTGTCAAAATTTTCTGTTACGGAAAACGAAAACAAAAACATATTATGCTAAGTAAAAGAAGACCACATACTGTATGATTCCATTTGTATGAAATGTCCAGAATAGGCAAATATCTAGAGGCAGAAAGGAGATTAGTGGTTGCCTAGGACTGGAGGGGTGGGGAGAAATGGAGAGTACAGGGTTTCTTTTTAGGGTCAGGAAAATATTCTAAAATTGTAGTGATGATTACAACTCTATGAATATACTAAAAACCACTGAGTTGTATATTTTAAGTGGGTGAATTTGTATGGTATGTGAATTATATCTTAATTCTCAATAAAGCTATAGAGAAAAAAAAACCATGAGAGATCACTATACTCAACAAACTGGCTAATATGAAAACTCTGACAATAGCAAATGCTGAGGAGAATACAAACAAAAGAAAACTCTAATCAGATTGTCAGTAAAGTACAAATTGGTAACCTCTTTGGAAAGAGTTTAGTGTATTATGTACTAAAGCTAAAGATGCACAGAACATATTCTATGACAATTCTACTCCTAGAAATGCATACTTTATGTGCACCGATATACAGAAATTAATAGGGGTTAATTTCAAAGCAGAACTATAATAGCCCAAAATAATAACCTAAATGGCCATCAGTAATAGAAGGAATAGTGTGACTATCATAAAATAAAATATTTTATAACCATAAAAATGAAAAAATTAGAGCTATATCCAATAATATGTATTATCTTAAAACTGATTTTGAACAAAATATGCAAGGCCTAAAAGAACATATACAGTATGACTCCAAATACAGCATTCAGATATAGGCAAAGCTAAACCACATTGTTTACAAATGTATACATGAGTGGAAAGAGTATAAAGAAAAACAAGGGAGTGATTACCGTAAGTCAGGACAGGGATTTTCTTGAGAGAGAATGGGAGGGAATGTGCTCAGGAAGGCACACAGGGAGAACTTTCAGGTTAGGATGACAGTATTTTGTGTTCCTTAATCTGGGTGGTGGTGATGTGAATGTTCATTTTAAATTTATTCATTATATCTCACATTTGTTTTATATGCTTCTTCTGTATCTATTTCTCAATCTTAAAGATGTACAAGGAAAGTTACTCAAGTCTTTCAAAAATAGCTATTAGAAGCACAAGATACTGCAAACCAAACAGAGGCACTGGTATCTTTTTCCCAGTAGATCGATTAAATACATAGCAATATGAACTTAGAAATGAGGTGACAGGAAAGTAGGCAAGACATGATATGGAAAAAAATTTTTTAAAAAAGGGCTGGGCATGGTGGTTCACGCCCGTAATCCCAGCAGTTTGGAAGGCCGAGGTAGGAGGATTGCTTGAGCCCAGGGGTTCAAGACCAGCCTGGCCAACACAGTAAGACCCCATCTTTACAAAAAAAAATTAGTCAGGCATGATGGTGCACACCTGTAGTTCCAGGTCCTTGGGAGGCTGAGGTGGGAGGATCACTCGAGCCCAGGAGGTTGAGGCTACAATGAGCTGTGATTACACTACTGCACTCCAGCCTGGGTGACAGAAAGACTCTGTCTCAAAGAGAAAGGGGCAGATCCCTGAGTATAAATTGTGTTTGAATTTATTATAGAAGGAGGTTCCTAGTCACCAAGTGCATCAACCCCAACCAAGACAGAGCCACACATATCAGCAAGAAAGTCCCAAGCTGACTCCAAATACAAGTTCACATGGTAAGTGCCTATGAGTTTCGTTATAAAGAACTAGTCCTAACTTTTTTTCTCGTTAAATAGACATTTGAGGTGAATGATCATCTAAGACCTCTACATATTAGCCCATCATCATCTATTGTTGCTACATAACTGTCAGCTATGGAAAGGTACTGAATCATCTATCCACAGAAGTAACATTATAAATGGGATGTTCCAACAGCTTTAATCATCAAATATTTGCTTGAGTTTTACCTAACCACGTGTAAGAAGAACAGTAAATGTTGACTTTAAAACTAACCTAATCAGTGAGTAAGCTCTTTTGAGAAAGAAATATTACACCAGAAAATATGACAAGACTAACAAAAGAAATAGAGGAATATGACATCAAAGACTGATTAGTCTAAATGGGAAGACATCTACACTAATAAAATACACATGAAAAAACTTAGCACAATTAGAAAGCAAGAGATGAATAGCCAAATGATTCAGGCTGAACATGCAGCCGATATATTAAGTTTAAGGTGTAAGAATGAGGGGTTGGGACAGCAATCCAATGAGTCTTGAAGAGTAGAGAGCATTCTAGACGAGGAGACTCTACAAAGACCTCACAAGATTATTGTGATGAAGACAGCATTTCAGAGTATCTTGAAAGAAGAGGGAAGGGAGTTGAAGTTAGTGAAAATACCTGCCCAGAGACCAAGGAGATAACACTTATCACATAAGGAAATACTGCTTACTTAGTCCTAGGATTTAGGACTAAGCAGTATTACTTACTTAGGACTAAGATATGGAGGAGAATGAAAACAGAAGGGGTTAATCCTAGAGAGACTATGGAGAAACTATACAACGAAGCAATTTGCAAAGAATCATACAGCTCCAATGAATGCAAATCTGGGCATAAATGAAGATGATAACAGCACTGAAGGTTAAGAGAAGGGGAATCAGTTTGAGAACTGAATGGTCAACTCCTGGTATAGTCAATAAATCAAGGAAATTGTCCATTATAACCTTTATACAAAACTGAAATGACCATCTTGACGTATTCTTTAAACATATTATTCTGAGAAATAACATTACAAAATAAATGAAACTCCATTCTAGGCACACAGGAAGAAATGTTTATTATACGTAATAATGACTGCTAAAGAAAACCTGTAGCCTTTCTTAGAAACTGGCAAAGACTTTCTTCTTGACCACACTCCAGCCAGGCTCCTCTAAGCTCTCTTCTGAACTAGGCCTCAAACTTGGCCAATAAAAACTTGGACAGTAACATAGTTTCTAACAGCTCAAGGCCACATCCCCAGGATTACCCCAGCCCCTCTTGAAATGCGTGCCTGGGAAAAACTCCAGAAAAATTTACTGGTGGTTCTGCCTTCTGCTTTTTAGGCTCCCCACCCCCACCCCTTACAACCCCAAGTCACCTCCATAGAAACTGGAATGGAGCTTAGCTCTTCCTCCTGTCAGTAGTCACTGAATCAAACCTGTCTTCACTGCTCTAATGTCTGGCTGTGTTTATCCTCGTCTAAACCACATTCAAAACAGCAACGAATCTAAAATGATCATGAACTTAATTATGAACCATCTAATTTGTGACTGAAGCTTTTTATATATCAGAAGTATTATAAAGGATCAAGAGTTTTAAATCCATAAAAAGTCTGTTCACCATAATATCTGGATGAAGTCAATAGGGAAATTACTAGATTACTCCTTAAGATCCCTCTGCCCCTCAGTCTCATCACAAAAAAAAGTTTACCTGTATTTACTCACCAAGCTTTGACAATTCCATCTTCTTTTTAGACCAGGTGTAATACTGTAAAAGCCCTTTATAGGCCTGAATAAGGTTGATTAATATTCCCCGGGAAGACGTGTTTTCACCATGTCTCCATGTCTCTGCCTCACTCAGATTTCTCTTAGCATCTTTAAGCATTCCGTGATGCAGAAGGTATAATGCATGTTGTAAGGAGATCTGCAAAAATAATAAGGGTACACTGCTATTTAAGACATTTGATAACCATTAGTCAAAAAGCTCAGTAAACATATAACACATGCTGGGCTAAGACCTTGGTAGGATACAAATAACTTGACATTGAAAATGTTGATGTTGGGGACAATCTGGCAAAGAAGTAAGACATAGGAAACAATTAACACTATGCAAATATGAGCTAAATTATGTAAACTTACAAACAAAAGACAGTGTGATATACTGAGGAAAAAAAGAGGCTTTGAAGATGGAGTGTCTTGGTTAATACACCACTTAAAAACTAAATAAGCCTAGGTAAATTATTCACCCTTCGTGAGTCTCATTTGTTTTACCAGAACATTATTGCCCCTTCAGAAGGGTGTTTTCAAGATTAAATGAGATAATACTTGCAAACCACCTAATAGTTTGGCTCATAGCAGACATTCAATAAACATTATTATTTTATACATGTTATATAAGCTTAGAGAAAATATGTTAATAAGGGATGTTGAAGAATGACTTCAGTTCAGATGGAAAGGAAAGTGTATCCCTGACACAGGAGAAGCAGGAAGAATAATTATACAAAGAATGAGTATTACAAGAAGGGAAGACATCAAAGAGGAGAATAATGAGAAATACAATTAATCATATGGGTAGAGCCAAAGTACTTCAATAATTTGTCAACTGGCCTCTCCATTCCTGCCTCCCTACAATTCATCTTTCAAGTGGCTACCAAAGAAATCTCATCTTGTTAGTTATTTGCATAAACTCCTTCAATGGCTCCCACTGACTACAGAATTAAAATCCAAGTTCCTAGGGTGCAGCACACAGTGCCCAGCTTACTTCCTCCGACTTCTACCCAAATGATTTTTAGAGTAACTAAACTATTGGATGTAGGGCTTTTGAACTCTTTATAACCCCTGCCACACAGGGCTGCCCTTTCCCCTAATCTGCCTAGTGAACAGCCAACAGCTTTCTCAAACTTATCTCAAGTATTACTTTCATTCTTTTCCTGATTCCCCTACCCATTAAATCCTAACCCTCTCTAGTTCCAGAGAACTGGCCATTTTCTCCTTTATCTTCTCACTATATGTTACATTTCTACTATGGTAGCCATAACACTTAATGCCATTTACATGATCTTCCTCTACTATAAGAACCATGTCTAGAACAATACCTGGTAAGCGGCAATAAGTGTTTTTAAAATTATTAACAACAAAAAAAGTTTTATTATCTATCCTAATTATCACTCTCAGACTCTTATTGAGAAATGAGGTTCCCTTTCAGTTTCTTTACTTCAACTGAGTAGATTCTAGGAGCCAAAAGGGACCTAACCAACAGTTTAAACTTCACACTCCTTCCCCAATCAAATGGCTATCCAGTTTAGACCTGAAAAAACAGATGCACAGCACACATCAGGGTAGGCCATTCCCATTTCCAATTATTTAGTTAGAAAGCTTTTCTTAAGTAGAACTGTAAACTGCCTCCATTTAATTTCCACTCACAGTATACCTGGTCTACCAGAGAACAAAACCGTAAGAGCACCTGGCACATAAAGTAGACACTCAAAACATTTTTTTAAAGCAAAGCATTTACAAACCTGTATTGAAAAAGTGCTGAGACAAAAACAGAGAGAGGGAGATACAATATTTTCAAAATGCCTCAATCTTTTTCAATAAGACTTTCACAAAAGAATATATGAACTCAGAGGTCAAGATTCCACCTAAACATTAGGAGTATTAAAATATTTTCACGTATTTAAATTCCCAACTTGTTTAGCTCTTTCCTTTTTCTAAACACCAACTCTAAGCTCAAATGACTTCAGCAAACATTTCAGAATTTGGCCCATCGTCATACCACTGCGATCTCTGAATAACTGATTTTGGCAGCCAGAAGAAATATACAAAAAAAAGGAATTTTCAGTCAGAGAACACGGGAGGTGACTGAAAATCAAGAAGTAAATGGTTCTCATAATGCTCTTTTCTTTCAGTTTTTCTTATTTATCCAGATGCCTTATCCTTGTCCCACATTTTTTAGGTTAACTACCTTATCACTGACACAAGCAATAAAAAAAAAAAAAAAAAAAAAAAAAAGAATACCGCAAGGGTAAATTCACAAAGCCCATATTCTCACCTTTAAATAATTCATGACGCCAATATTTTTCATCCGGTCAGCAAAAGTATTGAAAGTCTCCATGTTGCTTTTGGGATGATAAAATAGAATTTCACTTCCAAGCTTCCAAATAATCTGTCAAAGCAGAAATTACTGCCAAAATGTAAAACTTTTGCCTTATTCAGTTTCTGTCTAAGATATTGTTTTCCTGATTACAACATTAATAACCTGTGATTCCTTTTCCTAGAGACCACTACCGTCAACATTTTACTCCACTTTGCCATGTAAAATTAATACTACTTCCTTATGTGATAAAATAATTTCAACCTTCTAGATTTCTATTAAAATACCAGATAATATAATAGTATCATTACTAATTTAGTAGTTTAAAGAAAGGCAGTTAAGATACATATTTAATGTAAAATGTTTAATTGGCATGGAAGGAAGAATATTAAAGTCAGAAAATTTGGGTTCTAATCATATTGGCCTCTTCATTGTTCTCAGCCTCATCTTTATCATCTGCAAAATGAGGGCAATAAACTACCTATTTCCTGAGAGCCCATCAAATTCTACGACTATTGACTACATTTATTCTATATTTAGAATGCCAATTTCAGAATTTTCATTAGCTATGGACAAATCTTAATAAAAAAAATTTTATCCTCAGATCACCAAAACTTTGGGGGCAGAACTTGGAGCTCTTTTTTCATGAGAGCAAATCTCTATTTCTCTAACCTCAATTTAAAGTACAATAGTAATACCAACTTCAAAGTAAATTAAACTGAACCATAAATCAATTATTTCTATGAACATACACATTGGTTATATGTGGATACACATACTATCACTGGTATAATTATATATGATACACATATTATCATTTGGTATAATGATCCTCATCTTCCCAACTCAGAGATATCAAGATTTCATTTGTAGAATATCACACTGTAGTATCTGGGAACTTAAAGAAAACCTGGGTCTTGGATCACCTACCACCAGGGATGGGTAAATGCAGGGGGGAAGAAAAAGCAGGCAACAAAAACAAAAAAAGAAAACTTCGAGATTATTATAGCTATTCTTACACCCAGTGTACACAATAATTACATGGGACACCTGTTAAAAATAGATATTCTATTACAGGCTCACATCTGTAATCCCAGCATTTTGGGAGGCCGAGGCGGGCGGATCACGAGGTCAGGAGATTGAGACCATCCTGGCTAACACGGTGAAACCCCATCTCTACTAAAAATACAAAAAACAGACGGGCGTGGTGGCAGGCACCTGTAGTCCCAGCTACTCAGGAGGCTGAGGCAGGAGAACGGCGTGAACCCGGGAGGTGGAGCTTGCAGTGAGCCAAGATCGTGCCACTGCACTACGGCCTGGGTGACAGAGTGAGTGAGACTCCATCTAAAAAAAAAAAAATAGGACAAGGGTGTGGAGTAGAGGAATTTATACTTTCAATGAAAGCCTTCGGTGATCAAAATAGAGCCAAAGAAGTGCTCAAAAACCATTCATCCAATTCCTTCATTTTACAAAACAAAATCTGGACAAGAAGAGGCTGTAACATGTCCAATGTTTCACAGGTATATGTAACTTAAGTCCATAAATTAAATTTTCAATGAATGGTTAAACTTTTTTTTCAGCTTTCTTTTTTTTTGCTTTAGAAGATAACCAATTGATGCAATGGTGACTATGTCAGTAAAACCTATGAGACACTCATGTCAAGTTATTTGTGGGTAAACTGTCTTTTACTGAAGAAATTCAGTAGTATATGCCAGGCACTGTTTTAATCCTGCCCTGTGAAATTTACATTCTATGCAGAGAGACAAACAATAACCAAGAAATATAATTAAATTGTCAAGTGTTAGGGGAAAAGCATGGAGCAGGATAAGGAGATCAGGAGTGCCATTCAGAAAGTGCAGGTTGCAGATGGAGTAAGGCAACTGCAATTTTAAATAGTCAAGGTAGGCCTCATTGAAAAGGGGCTTTGAAGGAGCATAGCTATAGTGATAGCTGAAGAAAGAGCTTTCCAAGAACTGGTTAAGGCAAAGGCAATCAGTCAGGAGTATGCCTGGCCCATTCAAGTAAGAACAAGGAGACCAGTGAGGATGGAAAAGAAAAAACAAGCAGGAGAATACAGGTTGAGTATCCCTTATCTGAAATCGTTGGGACCAGCAATGTTTCAGATTTGAAATTTTTTCAGCTTTTTAAATATTTGTATATACATAATGAGACTGGGGATAGGACCAAAAGCTAAACATGAAATTCACTTATGTTTCATATACACCTATACATACAGCCTGAAGGTAATTTTATACAATATTCTTGAAATTTTGTGCACAAAACAAAATTTGTATACATGGAACCATCAGAAAGCAAAGGTGTCACTATCGCATGTCAGTACTCAAAAAGCTTTGAATTTTGTAGCATTCTGGTTTTCACATTTTTGAATTCGGAATGCTCCACCTGTTTCAGGAGATGAAGTCAGAGAGGTCAAACAAGGAAAGGGAGTGAGCACATCATATAGGAATTTACAGGCAATTATGACTTTGGCTTCTACTGAATGAAACGGAAAGCCATTACAGTGTTTTCAGCAGAGGAGTGACATGATATGACATGTTTTAAAAAGCTCACTCTGAATCATTAGTCATTAGAGAAATACAAATCATAGTCAGGATGATGCCACTTCACAACCACAAGGATGACTATTATCAGTAAGACAGGACAATAACAAAATATTGGCAAGGATTGGAGAAATTAGAAGCCTCAGATATTACTGGTGAGAATATAAATGGTATGGTCACTTTGGAAAACAGTCTGGCAGTTCCTCAAGAGGCTAAACATAGTGTTACCATATGACCAGCAATTCCACTCCCAGGTGTAGACCCAGGAGAAATTAAAACAAATGTCCACACAAAAACCTGCACACAAATGTTCACAGAAACATTATTTCCAATAACCAAAAAGCAAAAACAACCTAAGTGTCTAACAGCTGATAAATGGACAAATAAAACATGGTATTTCCATATGACAAATTATTTGGCAATAAAAGTAATGAAGTACTTATACATGCTACAACATGAATAAACCATGAAAACATTATGCCAAGTCAAAGAAACCATTTACAAAAGGCCACATATTGTATGGAACCACTTATATGAAATGTCCAGAATAGAAAATAGATTAGGCTGGGCACAGTGGCTCACGCTTGTAATACCAGCACCTTAGGGATGCCGAGGCGGACAGATCACTTGAGGCCAGGAGTTGAAAGCGTGTCTTCATTAAAAATACAAAAAATTAGCTAGGTGTGGTGGTGCACGCCTGTAATCCCAGCCAACCAAGAGGCTGAGGTACAAGAATCACTTGAACCCAGGAGCTGGAGCAAAGATCATGCCACTGCACTCCAGCCTGGGCAACAGAGCAAGAATCTGTCTCAAAAGAAAACAAAAAAAGAAAAAGAAAGTAATAGATTAGTGGCTGCCAGTGTCTGGCAGCTGTGAGGAGGGATAGGGAAAGACTGCAAGTGGGTATAGGGTTTTGGTTTCATGGGAGAAAAAAAGGTTCTAAATTTAGAGTGTGGTAATGGTTGGTTGGACAACTCTGTAAACATATGAAAATACATTGAACTGTACAATTTAAATGGATGATGGTGTATTAACAATGTCTTGACAAAACTAAAAAAAAAAAGGATCTGGTTGGAAAAAGAGAACAACTCTTTCAAGAAGTTTTGCTGAAAGAGAGTAAAACTAGGAAGCATAGTTAATGGGGGAAGTTTGGGTGAAGAGACGATTTTAAGATAGAATAGGCTGGGCATGGTGGCTCACACCTGTAATCCCAGCACTTTGGGAGGCCAAGGCGGGCGGATCATGAGGTCAAGAGATTGAGACCGTCCTGGCCAACATGGTGAAACCCCATCTCTACTAAAATACAAAAAAATTAGCCGGGTGTAGTGGTGCGCGCCTGTAGTCCCAGCTACCCAGGAGGCGGAGATTGCAGTGAGCCGAGATTGTGCTACTTCACTCCTGCCTGGCGACAGAACAAGACACTGTCTCAAAAAAAAAAAAAAAAGAGTAACAAAATTTTTACATGATGATGGGAAACATCCATAAAGAGGGGGGAAAAGGAAGAATTAATGGAATGAATATTTTATCCTCCTTTAAAATAACAGGTAAAAATAAGTGTGTAAATAAGGTCCCAATACAAACTCTCCACCCAAAAGTAGTTTTAGTAGCTTTTAGCAAAATCACTGAGATTCTGTAAAAGCTACTATAGGTGAAGGTGAAGCTGGAGGCAGAAATTCCTGGGAATCTATCATTTCTTCCAGTAAACTCAAATTTTGTTTACCTCAGGTGCAGCCTGCCTTTTGTAGCTATCTGAATCTTCCAAGGTCTGAAAATAACTGTACATGTATTCTGCAGCTTGCTGCCATTGGTGCTTCAGCAGAGCTTCTTGGATAAAACTTAAACAAGCACTTGTTGTCTGAGCAAAATCCTTCTTCCTTTTCCCTCCAATGGCTATAAAAATGAAAAAGAAAAGAGTTTTTATCCACAATGGCTCTAGTTCAACTATTCAAAAAACTTACTTCTGATAAGAAGTTTTAACAAGTAAACAGTAGGCATTACTTGATCCAGTCCATTTCCAGTATCAAAGCCAGCTTTACTTGAAACAAACCCTTCTACATTATATTAATTATTTTTAGCAGATTAAAAAAATATCTAATTTGATGTTTTGGGGCTACTAGAGCCACCAGAGCCTTTAAATCTGATTCAATCATCCTTTAATCCTTGTGCTAAATAATTTGGGGAGAATCTCTCAAACAGGCCCCTAAAAGCATAGTCCCAGGTATTTAGAATGGGTAAAATGCCACGGTCATTCTAGGCAAACATGGTCTTTAATACCTACCCATGTTCTGCAAACTCCAAGTGGGCTTTTATTTTTTAAGGACCAAATTCCTAGTAACTCAATGATACTAAATACAAATGAGATTAAAACAGTTGCAAAAATAAACATTTATATCTCTAAAGTATTGGCAATCCCAATGTTAAGAACATTTGGGCTTAGATACAGGGCTATTATATGAATGACTAGTTACATTGCTACCTCTTCTTCTCTTCCCACAGAACTACGAGACCCCTCTAGTCCAGCTGGGTAATTGTACCCCAGTAAGTACACAAAGACCAACAGGTACTTTGCAAAGATACTTTTAAAACAATTAACTTGCAGATCTTTGATTTCCTTACATACTCTTTCCACAAGTTAATCTCCTAGACAGCTGTGCCTACATAGTCAAAGCTTCACAATCAAAATCATTACATATTATCTGAAGGTGAAAACACAGGTGTTGAAAAAGTAAGTAACTCTAACATCTCCTTTTGCAAGTCAGGCAATTCCCAATTCTTTGCTTATCAAAACTGCGGAACAACATAATGTTTTACAATAAATCATTATGTAATTTTTCATGAATAATTTAGAAGAAATTCAAGGACCTGATGCATGGCTATAATTAAACTCCATTCACTGCCATCTTCTTACTTATGTGACTAAGGTTTCTCAGAATTTATGTCAGTTAAAAAAAAAATAGCATAATCAATGCTAAATCTTTTCTCATCCTAGAAATACATAAAAGTCACCCACAAATATATTTTTAAAAATTGGGAAAAAGTTTTAGATAACTTTATTTAAAAAAAAAAAGAAAGAAAAAGAGAGAGTCTTGCTCTGTCACCCAGGCTGGACCGCACTAGCACAATCATAGCTCACCGTAGCCTCGACCTCCTGGGTTCAAGTGATCCTTCCTTGTGGCCTCCCAAAGTGCTGGGATTATGAGCATGAGCCACCACACCTGGCCAGCAACACTTTTAATACGTTTTATATTGATCAGCTATGTACAACTATTAATGATAGCAACGTCTCAACCTAGAAAAAGTTTTAATTCTTAAAACTTATAGGATATAAACAAAAAAAAGGATAAATGTTGATACATAACTTTTATTGCAAGAAGTACAACAAAAAGGAACATAAAATTCCATCTATTAAAAACTTTTTCTTAATTTTTAAATGGATAACGCAAGGTATTAAAACCGTATGTCAGTCCTATGCTATCTGGACTCCATCACATATAAAGTAATATATATTCATTTAAAAATACCAACGTGCTGGAAATTATATCTCTTGAAAATATTAAACATACAATAAAATATTTTCAGATGATTCCTTAAAACTGTGCAAGGTAGTACTCAATTTTTCAGAAAAAAGTAGGGGATACAAAAGTGAAAAGTTTGAAGACTACTGCGCTAGTGTTCTCAGACTTTTGAATGTACATACAAATCACCTGGGGACCTGCCCTTGCTACTCAATGTGGTCCTGGAACACGCAGCAGAAGTATCACCTGGAATCTCATTACAACTACAGAGTACTATGCCCAGCTCTCTGAATCAGAAGCTGCATTTTATAAGATCCCCACACCAAAGCTGCTCAGCGTCGGTGGCAATACCAGCCAGCCAGCCTAGGAAACTGACAAAACACCTCATCCTTAAAACATCTTTTATTTACCTAAAGGAGAGAACTGTTCTCAGGCTAAGCTCCCTTCCATCGCTCAAGCTTTCACAACTGAGACTACAAATTGACTTTAGATAACTATACCTAAATGCTTGGAAAATACTTTTGTCTTCCAACCTAGCCTAGTTACCTCAGGAAAAGTTCTCCTTTCATTTCATTATTTAATGAGCAAAAGATAGTCTTACTTGATCCTGATAACTTTAAGAAAAAAAATTGTCAAGGAAAACACATTTTTACATGGAATAGAGATGTACAATAAAGAACTAGTGTCATCCACCTAACTTCTAATATGTTACTCAAAGAATCTGGAAACTTATCAGTCTGTCAACAAATATTTTTCAGGCACCACTGTGTGCTAAGCACTACTGCAGGTACTCATCATATAGCTTCAATCCAGACTGGCCCTGTCTTCAAAGTTTTTGTTCTAAGGGGCTTGCTGGGCATGCCCTTCAAAATGCCAAAAGCTATCTACCAGCATAAAAAATAAATAGAGCAATTGTTAGGCAATTTTGTTTTCCTATTATGGTTAATTACCAGCACAATGTCAATATTACTTCCAAGTATTTTCTCATTGCAGACCAAAAGTATTTTGGGTTTAACAGGCTATCCACGACATATAAAATATTTCTAAGCATGTAAATTTTAGTCGTAAACCTATCTGCTTGCAGACTGACTCAGACTTTCTATAGAACACTGGTAACAGAAACATACCCAAGTATGATATAACTATAGGAAATTTAAATTATTAGTTCCCTACCAGGGATGAAGTAGCACCATCTCTGAAGTATCATTCATTCAAATCTGCCTTAAGCCATGTGCATTAATCTAGCAAAACTAAAATGAGGAGAGGAAAGGCACTATTATTTTTAAACACTCACTATGCATGAGATACTATGCTAGGTACTTTACATGTATTGTCTCATTTTAAAAAATATATCTCAGTGGTTAAAAGTGTAGGCTTTGAGATCAGACAAACCTGGATTTGACTTCTGATACCACCACTTACGAATTTAATGTCTTTGAGATTCAGTTTCCTCCTACCTGAACTGCCTAGCACAAAAATTTATTGAGAATTTACTGAGATCACTAAATGAGATGATATTTAGATCGAAAGAAAAAATGGAAGCGAAATTTTAGGAGCCAAGGAATCTGTGTCAAGGGGAGAAAAGTCTGGGCAAAAAAATACATATTTAAGGGCAGTAAGTAAAATGCTGGTTCAAATGTAATCCCAAATGTAAACCACTCAATATGCCAGCATACAGATAATAGCTTCTTTTATTTATACTTATATTAAATAAATTCTTATAGGGAATTTATCCCATAGAAAAACATACTTGCATTTATATTAGATAAAAATGGGGGAAATTTTATCCCATAGAAAAACATGCTTGCATTTACATTAGATAAAAATGAGGGAAAATGCTCTTTTATCTAGGCCGGGTGCAGTGACTCACGCCTGTAATCCCACCACTTTGGGAGGCTGAGGAGGGCAGGTCACTTGAGGTCAAGAGTTCAAAACCAGCCTGGCCAACATGGTGAAATCCTGTCTCTACTAAAAATACAAAAACTAGCCAGGCGTGGTGGCAGGTACCTGTAATCTCAGATACTCGGGAGGTTGAGTAGAATCATTGAACCCGGGAGGCAGACGTTGCAGTGAGCCGAGGGCTAGCCACTGCACTCCAGTGTGGGCAACAGAGCAAGACTCTGTCTCCAAAAAAAAAAAATCTATTACGTGATCAATTCTATTTGAAATAATTTCAATGCAATTCAACAGCAACTTCTTGAACACTTCCTAGGCATGTTTTCCTCAATGGCAGAGACCATATCTTCTTCATCTATGATTCCCCAATATTTAATCAATGCCAGAGATAAAAGTGCTCAGTAAGTATTACTGGAAAAAATGTGTATCTAGCATAATACAGACTACTGTTAATCCAAGGTCAAAGAGTTCTAAAAGAAAAAACTTTTTTTTTTGGCTTACAGCCTAAAAACACTCCACATATTCCTCTTGAAAATTAAACCAGCCTGGTTATTCATTTTGTATCCATATTGAATCTTACCACCTCCTTACATTTAAGTTAAAATGGTTCAGTGTTACTGTTTTACTTACCCACAGTTTCTATGTATGTTTGAAGCCAAGGAAAATGCATTCCTGCCCCAGTGAGCACAGATGTTTCCACTTCATCATCTGTCACAGGCCCTTTTAATTCTTCACTGAAATCACTCATACCTATTACAAACTGAGATATCAGTTACTTTCTGTACATCTTAATCCACAGTCTTCTGAGTTGTACAGAAAAACAGCTATCTTTTTATCAAATAAATACAATTTGATCAGCAAAATGCATTATACCTGTCAGCTCTTTTAAAGTAAAAAATGAATTTAACTATGTCAGCAACAGCCAAAATGAATGAGACATTAAAAAGACCGAACTACTGTTTCAAGTCCATATAAAGATAAATAAGATACTGCCCCTCTAATTTAAAAAAATCTCAAGTCTAGACGAAGAAATAGCAAAACATATAATAACAAAACAATATGAGAAGTACAATAAGAATAGTACTAGCAGCTAATATTTATTAGGCCCTTACTATGCACCAGAAGTATAAATTATCTAATTTAATCCCCACAGCAATCCTGAGGTGGGTACTATTACTTTCTTCCATGTTAAGGTTGAAAAAACTGAGGGACTTAGTGAAATGATAGAACCTCCCTAACATCACAAAAAAGGTGAGGACGTTATTCTAGGAAATAGAACACCAAACTACTTAGCATGACTAGAAGTCGGGGTGTGTGTGGAGAGGGGTGCGGAAGGTGAGAAACGAACCTAGAAAAATAATCATAAGCCAAGCTGAGTTTGGACTTACTCCTAAAGATGCTCAGGGCCCCTTCCTCATTCCCCATATGAAATCGAGTATTAGTGCCCCTGATACTGCCTCCCAAATTTCCCGAATTTCCCCTCTTCTTTGCAATCCTACAGCACTACCCTAGTTCAAGACCCCTTCAAACAGTGCCTAGATTACTGCGTTAGCTTTCTAAATAATTATCCTTGCTCAGGTTTTGCTTCTCTGCATTACACCCAGAGAAAACCTTCTAAAATCAAATTCTGTGGCTACGAGTATGAATTATAAGTAACAACTGAATTTGAATCCGACCCATCATGTATTTTGAGGAGTAGTTACACAAATCCTCCCTTTCCAAATCCTCAAAAATCCAAATTGGTGTCCCGCAGTTGCCACGGCAACCAAAGCTTCTCTATCCCCTTCTCTCGTTCTCAGACTCCAAGGGTTTCAGTTATTAGAAGGAAATATCAGGAGAACATGGATGAATCCTGACACACCCCTTACCGTCCCATTTAAACGCAGGAACCACGGACGATATCTGCGGCACTTACCCGCTTAAAATTAGAGCTCCTCAGTAAAGCTAAACTCAGTCTCCGACTCCGGACCACGTGAAGGAATTCCCACCGGAAGACGGGTTAGGAGAGCTTTATATGAGCATGCGCAAAACCTGGTTTAGGCATTCAGGCTGCGCGCGGCCCAGCTCGTAACTCCTGCGGTAGCAGGCGTATTGTTGGCCTCGCTTCGACCCCGGAAGTGACTTCTGGAAGTGACCCAGGAAGTGACAGTGAACTGCCTCTCTCCGATTAGTTTTGCCCGAGTTTTATTTTTGTCTGTCTCAGCTAGAAAGTGGGAGACTTTCATTTAAAATGGAAATTGGGGCGAGGGGTCGGCGGCTGGACGAAGGGAGCATTCAAAAGCGCAGAATGTCACTTTACCCGAGAAATTCACTACGATGGGCCATTGGTTTCTGCTCGGCTCGCAGGCGCACTGCACGAGTGGAGGCGTGGCTAGTGGCTGTGACGAGACAAATCCAGGCATATCCTGTTCATTGCGAGTTTGAAAGTTCTTTTCTATTACAGTTTTAGCTTTGGGTTTAATTGGTTCGACTCCCTTCTCCACAATTTGGGCGAGAATTTCTTTTGCCTTCTCAGCAAAAATTGTTCTGCAGACCCGTCTGGTTCAACTTTCATGAGGGACATTGAGACAAACAAATGAAATATGGGTCAAAAGTAAGATGGTTAAGGAAATGCAGTGTGGTTCTCCAATATTTGGAGGGCTGATCCATGAAAGAAGGATCAAACCTTTTTTCTTAGCAGCAGAGAACAGAACTAGGACTAATAAGTGAAAGCTAAAGGGAGGCTGCTTTCAAGTCACAGCAAGAAAAAATTTTGTCCACAAATGAGGATGCACAAATACCACGAATCACTGAGTTTCCTCTGGGAAGGTGAACAATTTGGGTAGAATCAGAGTAGCGGAGGGGAAATTAAAGGGTCTAGTAAGAGTTTGAGGCCAGGCGCGGTGGTTCATGCCTGTACTCCCAGCACTTTGGGAGGCCAAGGCAGGCAGATCGTTTGAGTTCAGGAGTTTGAAACCAGCCTAGGCAACATGATGAAACCCCGTCCCTACAAAAAAAAAAATTTTAAATTAAGCTGGGGTGGTGGTGCATGCTTCTAGTCCCAGCTACTCGAGAGGATGAGGTGGGAGGATCACCTGAGCCCGGGGAGGACGAGGCTGCAGTGAACTGTGATCACGCTACAGCACTCCAGCCTGGGCGACAGAATGAGACCCTGTCTTTAAAAAAAAAAAAAAAAAAAAAAAAAAAAATTGTACATGGATTCCTTAAAATGCTACAAATAATTGATTCTATGTTGTCTTCATAAACAATATGCAGTAGTTAAGGACTTGCAAGAAAAGTTCTTTCTGCTGCTCTTTCTGTCATTAGTTCTTGAGTCCTCACTCAAGTTTGTGCTGTAACTCTACATAACATAAATTATGCGTAGTTCAGGAGAGCACACACAAAATAACATACATAATCATTACTTTCTTGTCTAGAGGCTTAGTCTGGCTACTTTTCTCCCATTGGCTTGAGGTATAAATTCACCAAAACCAGCCCAGAAATGATTTTACATGGCCAAAAGTTTATGTTCTCCCGAAAGTGAGGAAGAACTTTCTGATTTTCCTTGAAGTTCTCAAACACCTCTAAGGAGCAGTAGGAAACAATGGGAATCACTTAATGTGCCCTACCTACCCTTTTTCTTTCCCAGGCGACAATTCTGACAGAAAATGTGTTGGAGAGAAGAGATTTTAAAAAATCAACTAGATCACATCCAATAGCATAAACAAGAAGGAAGGAGGGAAGTTGCGGTGGCAAGCACCCGTAGTCCTAGCTACTCCGGAGGCTGAGGCAGGAAGCTCGCTGAGCTGAGAAGTTCAAAAGTTTGATGCCATCCTGGACAACATAGCAAGACCACGTCTAAAAAAAGAAAAAAAAGAGACGTGACAAATATGAAAACATAAAGCATGCAAAAGACTTTTCTAGATTTCAATCTATAAGAAAACATGTCCTAAGAAAAGTTGTTCTTACAATTGCTTTGTACTAAAGAGCAACTTAATATGGTGATGAATTATGTTGTTTTTAAAGTTGCAAACTGTCATTTAGAAATATTATTTCCATGAACGCTTCCTGTACAATCTGTTAAAGGACAAACTTCACACAGCCAAACAGTTAAAGAGACTTCATCATAAATAGACTATCCTATATCACAGCTAACAAGAATAAAAAAGGAATGTGGTATGAAAGCATAAAAACAAAAATATCTCAGAAAATAATATAGAGAAAACTAAAATACATGGGCTAGAATTCCACCCCGGGGACTGTATCCTCAAAGACACAGTTTTTTCTTCTTTTTTTTTTTCTTCATGTTTCAGTGCTCTGAGTAGCTACAAAAAGAAGACCAGCCTATCCTGCTGGAGAGAGTGGCCACGTGAAGAAAGAGCCCTTGGAGTGTGAAAGACCACAGGAAAAGAGAGGCCACATGGAACCAACAGTCAGCACCTTGGCTTTGGACATGTGAAGAAATTCATCTCAGACTGTGTATCCTAAATCAGGCACTTGCTGAATGCAACTACGTGAGTGAGACCAGTTGACAACACATGGAGCAGAGGTGAGCTGTTCTCAGCCCTATACTCACAAAATTGTGAGCAATAAAACGGTTGTTATTTTAAGTCACTGAAGTTTGCACTGATTTCTTACATAGGAATAGATAAATGAAACACAGACATTGATCATTTGCATCTTCTCTCTTTTTTATGACTACTCTTGTTGGAGATTACCAGTTTATTTCTGCCATGGTTAGAAAACAAACTCTGAAATTTTGATAAAGTTTTTTTGAGACTTACTGTGCCCATACTGTAGTCTATCTTGGTAAATGTTCTATGAGCAGTAGACAAGAATATGTATTCTGTAGTTATTGAGCATTGTGTCCGTCAATGTCAATGTGATTAACGTGGTTAATAGTTTTCTTCGGATCTTCTATATTGTATTGATTGTTTTGTGTGTAGTGTTACTATTCATTATTGAGATAGTGTAAAACTCAAACTGTGGCTGTGAATTTGCCACTTTCTTTAGTTTTGTCAGCTTTCCTTTTGCATTTTTGAAGCTCTGTTATTGGGCATATAAACATTTGTGATTCCTGTGTCTTCTTGATGAATTGACCGTTTTATCACTATGAAATGTCTTTATCGCTGATAATACTCATTATCTTGAAGTCTAATTCATCTGATATTAGTATAGCCACTACAGCCTTCCTGGCTTACTGTTTACTGGTATATCTTTATCCATCTTTTTACTTTCAACCTGTGTTTTTTAATTTAATGTGCTTCTCTTACAGACAACAGATAGTTGAGTTTAAGTCTATCATTTTGCTATTTATTTTTGATTTGTCCCATTAGTTTTGTGTTCCTTTGTTCTTCACTTTCTGCTTTCTTTTGGGTTAATTAATGTTTTTGTATTTCATCTTAATCCCTCTGTTGGCTTTAATTATATCTTTTTGCATTATTGCTTTACAGTGTTTCTGAGAATTATCATATACATTCTTTTTTTTTTTTTTTTTTTTTTGAGATGGAGTCTTGCTGTGTCGCCCAGGCTGGAGTGCAGTGGCGTGATCTCAGCTCACCCGCCACCACGCCTGGCTAGTTTTTTGTATTTTTAGTAGAGACGGGGTTTCACCATGTTAGCCAGGATAGTCTTGATCTCCTGACCTCGTGATCCACCCGCCTCGGCCTCCCAAAGTGCTGGGATTATAGGCTTGAGCCACCGCGCCCGGCCTCATATACATTCTTAACTTATCACAGCCTTAACTTATCACAGCCTTAGAGTTAAAATTATGATACTTCATGTAAAATAAAACAGCCTTGCAGTAGTAAAGTTCTACTTACCACCTCCCCAAATCCTTTGTGTTTTGTTGTCATATATATAACATCTATGCACACTGTTATCTTTGCCTTAGTCATATGTATTTCAAAGAAATTAAGAGAAGAAAAATATATATTACCTTTTATGTATTTACCTACATTTTACTATTTTCAGTTCTTTTCATTCCTTCCTGTTTGTGGTGAATTATCTTTAAAAATAGCTGTCAAAAAGTATTCACGTTCTTGTATGTGCATGTTGCTTCTCCCTTTAAGAAATAGAATCAGCCGGGCATGGTGGTTCACGTCTGTAATCCCAGCACTTTGGGAGGTCAAGGCAGGTGGATCACAAGGTCAGGAATTCGAGACCAGCCTGGACAACATGGTGAAACCCTGTCTCTACTAAAAATACACACACACACACACACACACACACACACACACAAATTAGCTGGCCGTGGTGGCACATACCTGTAATCCCAGCTTCTTGGGAGACTTGAGGCAGGAGAATCGCTTAAACTTGAGAAGCAGAGGTTGCGGTGAGCCGAGATCACACCATGCACTCCAGCATGGGTGACAGAGCGAGACTCTGTCTCAAAAAAAAACAAAAGAAAAAAAGAAACAGAATCTATGTTCCCACCCCTTGAATCTGGGCTGGTTTGTTAACTTGCTTTGATGAACAAAACATGGTGAAAGTGATGTCATACCAATTCTAGGCCTAGCCCCTAAGAAGCCATACACCTTTACTTTTATCCTCTAGAAATCTGGCCAACAAATAAATAAGTTTAGAGTAGATTACTAAAGAATGAAAAACATTTCAGCCAACCGTCCCAACCATGTCAGCCACACAGCTGAACTACCGGACATGTGAATGAAGCTAGTTTGGAAGTTCCAGCCCTGGCTAAACACCCAGCTGAATGCAGCCACCTGAGTGACCCCAGCCAATAATATCCAGAGCAGGAGAATCATCCAGGTAAGCAAAGCTATAGAATAGGGAGAAATAATAAATGATTATTATTTTAAATTACTAACGCTATTATATCAAAAGGATAACTAAAATATTACAGATTTCAGTTTCCATCTGGTATGTCCTCTTTCATCCTAAAGAATTTTTTTTAGCATTGCTTACAGTGGAGGTCTATTGGTGTTGAATTTTCTGTTTTTATTTATCTGAAAATATCAATTCTGTCTTCAGTTTTGAAGGATATTTTTCTAGATATAGGATTCTGGATTGGCAGTTTTTATACATCATCAGCACTTTAAGCCCTCTGATGATTTTAACCTCTTGTTTTTGATGAGAAGTCAGCTATCACTTTATTATTTTTGTCCATGCATAATGTATTATGTTTCTCAGACTGCCTGTAAAACTTTTCTTTCCCAATACTTGGTTATTTGCAGTTTGACCATAATGTGTCTAGGTGTGATTTTCTCTGTAATTAGCCTATTTGGTATTCACTGAGTTTCCTAGATTTGTCCATTTGCTTTATGATAGCTTGGGATATTTTCAGCCATTATTGTCTTAAATATTTTTTCTGTGCAATTATGCTTCTGCTCCCTTTCTGGGACTCCAATTATATGTATGTAAGACCACTCCATATTGATATGTACCAAGACTCAATTCATTTTTTTCCTGAGCTTTAGACTGAATACTTTTATTGATCTATCATCAAGTTAACTTTTTTGTTGTTTTTGCAGCGTCCAGTCTACTGATAAGCCCATATTGTGAATTTTTAAATTCAAATTCTGTACTTCTTAGTTCCTGAAATATGTCTTTTTAAAAAAAAGTTTTCATTTATATGCTGTTATCCCGTTTATTATGACTCTATTCCTTTAAGTCCTCAGTACAAAAGCTAGGTTAAATTTTTTTTCTGCTAATTCCAACATCTGGATCATCTCACAGACTTTTTTTTTAATAGACTGCCTTTTCTCTTATGGTTCACATCTTTCTAGCTCTATGGATATCTGATAAAACTTAATTGTATGCTGGACATTTGTAGTGATATTTATAGGGAATCTGGATTATGTTGGCTTATTTAAATGATATTATGTTTTGTGTGGCATGCAGCTTAATTAGTGGTGGATTCTTTGGGTCATGTCAAATTTGGTATTATTCATTTTCAGTATAAGTCTTATTTGGTTTTAAATTTAGTCCTAGCATATTCCCCTTACTCTTTTGTATGGGTCTTTCTCCTAAGGCTTGGTTCTGGATTCTCAATTAAGTGCTCAAGGTATTAGTGAAGTTACTCCATTGCTAGGTTGGAAATCTAATGTCTTCCAGCACTGCCTGACCCTTAGTATCACTCTTCAGCCTTCCCCCTACAGCAGGCAAGCTCTGCTAAGTCTTGCAAGGTCTCGCCTGGCACATCTGTATCCTCAGTGAATTTCCATACAAGCGTTCAGTATTAGCCCCTTTTCTGTCTCTCTCTCTCTCTCCCTCCCTCCCCCCATTCTCTGTCTCTTTCACTCTCCTCTCTCTGTCTCTTTCTCTCTCTCTCTCTCTCTCTCTCTCTCTCTCACACACACACACACAAGCACACACAGAGAGAGAGAGAGAGAGCGCTCAGATATTCTAGCCTACAAAATTTCAGCCATTCCAACAACCTTGAACTCTGATAATTTCCTCCTCAACTCAGCAAGGCCACCACTTTACTTAAGTGTCTCCTTTCTGATTATGGAGTTGACCTGTGTGTTTTGCACGCATGGATCAGTCACGTGCTGCCTGTTTATCATTGCCTGAAAACAGTTGCTGTAAGTAGTTTTTCTAGTTTCTTACTCGTTTGTGACAGGAAGGCAAGTCCAATACCAGGTACTTAGTCATGGTTCAAAGCGAACGTACTAACTTCCTTATACACTTTTCCATTGTTCGTGATGAAGACACTCATTAAATGGGGCAAATTATAGAGAAACTCTGTAGCATCTCTTTAAATGTCCATGGAAACCAAAATCAGCTGAAGGAGTAAACCCCAACATGGGTCTATGAAAAATAGGCTGGCCAAAATTTATGAGGCAATATGACTTAAATGATCATATGTTTCACCAATAGTTTTATGAGTATGAAATCCACAATAACTAGACAAATAACTGTTAACAGATGGACTCAAAACTTTTTACTGCAATTCAATATAGTCTTTTATGATACTTTATTAGGTAATAGTTCTGAAATTATTATAAAATACTAATGAACATAACAGATTAAAACGTTCTTTTCAACTGTTTTGAAACTACAACCCAAACATTAGATACACGTCAAAATGCCCTAGAAAATACATTTCTTAAACCTCATAAAAATGAACTTCATTTGTTGTTTTTCACCTTTGACATGACACAGTGCCAAGATTTCTAGCTCTGTAGGGAGGAGACGTTGGTCCCAACAATTAGCAGCTCCTTGATCCCATTTCATACAACCGATTCTAGCAATAAAAAAAGAAAAAAAAAATGCACATGTATTCTGCTGACCTTTCATTTACAATCTATATCAGGAGTCAGCAAACATTTTCTGTAGAGACAGAGAGTAAGTATTTTAGATTTTGCATGTCATACAGTCTTTGTCATAACCACTTGACTCTGCTGCTATATAGCATTAAAACAGCCATAGACAATATATTAATGAATTAGCATGTCTGTGTTCTATTAAAACTTTATTTACAAAAGCAGATGTGAGGCTGGCTTTAGCTCGTGGGCCATAGTTTGCTAACCATTGCTCTGGAGTAGCTATAAATGTTTATGCTCACAATAGAGGTTTGGTTGTGCTACATACCTAAATATGTGTATGTGTGTATATATATATATATACACACACACACACATATATATACATATACATAAATATAATTTTAAAGACACGTAGTCATATTGGTGGTGATTTTTGTGTCCAAAAAGAGATCTACTAAAAAAATTACTGATGTCATCATGCATCTCAGTCATTATGACAGTCATCAACTCTATATTGCTTCTTCTGCAATCTCTAACATACAACTAGTAGATGTCAATGCTAGGAGTGAGTTTGCTGTTCTGTAGTGGAGGGCACTGATTATAATGGGGTAAATGAGGTCAACCATCATGAACCGATACATATTTATTTAATTTCAATTTCAGTTGTCATTCTAACAACTATGTACTAAGTCTCAACCTATATTCCCTAGGTCCCAATTGAGAAACATGTGCTTTAATTAAAATAAAGAAAAAGTCCTTCACATCCGTTCGAAATAGGTCAAATTGTATCAATGGTTCAACTATTAATGCGCACACACACATAAACAATAGAACTCATTAAGATGTAAATTTGAGGTAAGATAGTGCAGAAGAGGGAACAAATGTGAGAATGTGGAAGTAGAACAATATAAGACCCCTTTTGTGTTCTTTTTTTAACTTTTGTTTTTGTTTCAGTGGGTACATGCGCAGGTTTGTTATACAGGTAAATTGTATGTCTCAGGGGTTTGGTGCACAGATTATTTCAACACCCAACTAATAAATAAGCATAGTACCTGATAGGTAATTTTTCAGTCCTCATTCTCCTTCCACCCTCCACCCTCAAGTAGCCCCTGGTGTTCTTTGTGTCCATGTGTACTCAATGTTTAGCTGGTATTTATGGGTAAGAACATACAGTAATTGGTTTTCTGTTTCTGTATTAATTAGCTTAGGATAATGGCCTCCAGCTCTATCCATGTTGCTGCAAAGAACATGATCTCATTCTTTCTTATGGCTACGTAGTATTCCATGGTCTTCCGTGGTGTTCCATTTTCTTATCCACCCTACCATTGTATAAGTATTCCCTTTTCTCTGCGACCTCACCAGCATCTGTTATTTTTTGACTTTTTAATAATAGATAGGATCCCTTTTGGAGGTCAGGAAATATAAATTCAGAAGTGTGAGACATCCTTTAAGGTGATATTAGCTTTAAATGAAAAAAAAATGTGAAGCAAAGTCACTTGAATATGGAAAGACTTTTGAGTTTATGTGGGTTTTATTGTTTTTGTTTTTACATTGATGTTATAATCTTCTCCTTTTTGCTGGTAAGATAAACTACAGAAAACAGAATATTTACAACCACAGGTGCCTTGTTAACTGATCAAATTTTAACAAAAGTCTCAAGCAGTGCATCTCAAACTGGGAGGGTGGTATCATTCCCACTAAGGGGAGTTTGGAAATATGTGGGAGCAATTTTTATTTTGCTACCATGACTAGGGATGCTACTAAAAGTTCATGACCAGGGCATGGATGTTACACATTTGCACAGATAATATGCTCTGGTCCTTTACCTAAATGCAACTGTGTTTTTCTATAGCTCTGTCTAAAGGGATAAGGGCCTTCCTGAAGTCATATTATTTTCTTATCCATTTAAATGCAATGTTTAATTATTTTGTGTGTCATGAATAGTAAATGTATTTAAGATAATTATGAGAAGCGATAAAAGCATGACTAGTATAGGAGCTTAATGATGGCTTCTGGCTTATACTTTTTAATTGAAGACTTCACATTCATTTGAAATGGTGATAAAATTCTCAGATGTCCCAAAAAATATCTCAACCTCTGATTGCAAACAAAAAACTAAGGTCTTTCAGATAGCCATCATTATTCTTTCTCTCTTCTGCAGAAGTTCCAAGAGAGCTTGGGCAGAAATATTTTAAATACTAAATGCAAGATGAAGCTTTGCTTTTCTTTAAAAATGGTATATAGAAAATAATCTACAAATATATAGTGTGAATCTGGTGTTAATTTCCAATCCCTACTTTCTAGAGCTGTGGCTGTCTTTAAATGTGCCTAGTCTGCATTGGAATGTGCAGTAAATGTAAAATACACTTCAGATTTCAAAGACTCCATGTGAAATAAAGACTGTAAAATATCTCATTAATAATTTTTATATTGATAATGAGTTGAAATGATAATTTGCATAGATTTGGTTAAATAGAACATATTATTAAAATTAAGATCACCTATTTTGTTTAACTTTTTAAAATGTGACTTCTAGAAAATTCAAATTGCGTATGTAGCTAACACATTTCTATTGGACAGCATTGTTCTAGGGAATCAGTGAGAAATAAACAAAAGTAGGTCATGTTTAGATGCTGTATGTAATCATTCTGGTTGAATGTCATTCACTGATCCTCTTATGTATTCCATACCATTTCACATTCCGCATGTATGTAGATAGCAGTGAACTTCCATACCAATTAAACAGCATACTCTTATTTTTTCTGTGTCAGTTGATCAGTATTCACACGAGTATAGTTTTCATAATGGTAGTTATGTTCCTGTTTCTAATTTTATACTACATGTATCAATGAAAAACGCTGAAGATTCAGGAGGTTTGTCTCAATGTATGATCTATAACAAATCAGCTGTGATTGTACAGTATTCTCAGCAGTCTATTTTCTCCTCAGTTCTCAGTGTCTCCTCTAGAAGGCGCTTTCAATCTTCCAACCACAGCTTGGGAGGCTGTTCCAGTCTTGCTGAGTTTTAGTGAGAAGAAAACAGTTTCCAGCAAAGGTACTATCTAAAAATGTCTCCTTTGTGTAGAAGTCATTGGTTTGCCATCAAACAATTCTTGTTGCATCATCAAACATCTCTTGATTGTAACAGCTTGCAATTTTGCTGTTTAATTATTTATATAACATAAGTAGACAATCTTTTTATGTAGTATCTGATTGCCTTCTCAAAGAAACACTATAAAGTTTTGACTTTAGCCCCAATTTTCTAGAAGAGAGATCTGAGACTCAGAAAAGCTAATGGCTTGCCTATAGTCACACAATTAGACTTCTGATTCCTAGCCAATGCTTTTGACTCTATTCCCTGCCTCCACTGTTGCCCTGGTAGGGAAGTAATTTATATCTGAAAATTACATGGAAAAGCCAAACTGTGGAAATTGAGTTGTACAGGCCACACCCTGCAATCTGTTCTACATTTGTTTCAAAGCAGCAAATATTTGACTTCTGTGGAAATGGTGCCAAGGTAAATTAGGTGGAACCGGAAACAGGAACTTGCATATATGTCTGTATATTAGTAGCAATTTGAGATGTTTGAGTTTCTTTCTTTGTACAATAGAAATTGGAATAATATTTGCCAGGACTAGACAAATAGTACATGCTGATAGACCTTATATTATAGATGACTCATTCCCAATAGATCATAGCCTTTGACATGATTTTTAGTTGTTGGGAGAGATTTTTCCCTACTAACCATGCCCAACACAAACTTCTGTTCTTACTGGCTTTCAGAACAAGATACTTGCATAAATTCCCCTGCAGTTATATGCTCCCTTTACTTAAAATTTGATAGCTTTCTGTATTTTATTCTATTAAATCTAAATTCTCATGCTGATTTTCAAGGGTTCTCAATAATCTGACCCATCCTACCTGCCCAAACTTTTGTTTTTTCTTTCTTTTCTTTTTCTTTTCTTTCTTTCTTTTTTTTTTTTCTTTTTTTTTTTTTTTTTTTTTGATGGAGCCTCACTCTGTCACCCAGGCTGGAATGCAGTGGCGTGATCTCAGCTCACTGTAACCTCTGTCTGCTGGGTTCAAGCGATTCTCCTGCCTCAGCCACCAACTGGGCTAATTTTTTGTATTTTTGGTGGAGACTAGGTTTCACCATGTTGGCCAAGCTGGTCTCAAACTCCTGATCTCAGGTGATCCACCCGCCTCGGCCTCCCAAAGTGTTGGGATTACAGGCTTGAGTCACCGCACCCAGCCTATCTCCCACTTTTCTAATAGAACTCTTTCACTCTAGTAAGTTTAGGTCTCCGTACTGTCCTTTAAACAAATTGCTTTCTGCTACTGCTGTGTCTTTTCCTATCTTGTTTTCTTCTTTTGCCCTATCCTCTGTGTTTAGAATCTAAATTCTATGCATTCACTAAGGCTCAGTTCAAATTCCACCACCATCACTTACTTTCTTCCTTCTTTTAACTCATTAGTGCTTAGAATTTGTGGTAAAACACATTTGAGCACTTATTGTGTGGCAGGACAGGGTTCTTTGTATGCCCCATCCCCTTATTCTTACTGAGAGAAGTAACTGGTATCAGCAAGAGAGGCTTGTTTATCTTTTAGGAGTTCCCACTCTGAAGATTATGGATGAGGGATTCAGAGTCATCCTCCACCCTTGGGGATGGAGCCAAATTTAGGGCTCCTTGGGCACAGGCATAAAGGTGGACCCATCTTCTAGACACTGGCCAAACACACACAAAAAGCGAGCACTTGCAGAAGAGGGAAGAAAGGAAAGAGACATCATGACGCCCAGCAGGAAATGAGATTTTGCAGGCTGACCTGATAGAATAAAGAAATGTATGTTTGTTATCATTTTTCTGACTCACTGTATTGTGACCAATCATAGTGTTTTTATTTTTACTAAGACCTTTACCAGGCTTTACTTGGTTTGTAACTCTTAAGTTACCTTGAAGGATAATTGAATTTTATCTCTTTCTGTCTAACCTACAAATTTTCTCTACATAAGTTTTTTTGACAATTCTACTTCAGTATAAAGGATATTTAAGTATTTTAATTTTACAGTTTTATGAGTTTTGACACGTGCATGTACACCTAAAGCCATCACCACATTCAAGAGGGGGAGGACACCCAAACTTCTTTGTGTCCATCTCTTCCTTATCTTGCCTCCGTGCCCCTTCACCAGGCAGCAACTGATCTGTGTTCTGTCATTATAAATTAGTTTGAATTTTCCAGTATTTTACATAAATGGAATTACATAGTATGTATTGTTTTTATCTGGTTTATTTCACTCAACCTCCCTGTTGCTAGTATTGATAGTTCCTTATTATTGCCCAGTAGTATTCTAAAATTTATTATCTATTTACTTGATGATGTGCATCTGGGGCTCTTAACTATTACAAATGGAGCTACTATGAACATTTGTGTGTACAAGTCTTAGTGTGGACATATACTTTTATTTCTCTGGAGTAAATACCCAGGGGTGGAAAGACTGGCTTCATATAATAGATGTGCTTTCACTTTTAAAGAAAATGCCAAACTGATTGTACCATTTAAATTCTAGCTGGCAATGTTATGAAATATCAATTGCCCTTATCTTGTCAATCTTTGTTATGATCAGCCTTTCTAATTTTAGCCATTCTAGTGGATGTGTAATAATAATATTGTGGCTTTGATTTGCATTTCACTAATGGCTAATGATATTGAGTATCTTTTCATGTGTATATTTGCTATATGCACGTCTACTTTGAAGAAATGTCTGTTCAAATCTTTTGCCTATTTTCTCCAATTGAATTGTTTTCTTTTCTTTCTTTTCCTTTTTTTTTTTTTTTGTTTGAAATGGAGTCTCGCTCTGTTGCCTGGGCTGGAGTGCAGTGACATGATCTTGGCTCACTGCAAGCTCCGCCTCCTGGGTTCACGCCATTCTCCTGCCTCAGCCTCCCGAGTAGCTAGGACTACAGGCACCCGCCACCAGGCCTGGCTAATTTTTTGCATTTTTTAGTAGAGACGGGGTGTAACCATGTTAGCCAGGATGGTCTCAATCTCCTGACCTCGTGATCCATCCACCTTGGCCTCCCAAAGCGCCGAGATTACAGGCATGAGCCACCATGCCCTGCCTGGATTGTTTTCTTATTGATAAGTTGTAAAAATTATTTATATGCTCTAAATACAATTCTTTTTTTGAGTAGATGTTTTGCAAATACTTTCTCCTAGTCTATGGCTTAGCTTTCCATTTTCATAACAGTGAATGTAGAGAGAGCAAAAGTTTTTTGTTGTTGTTTCAGACAGGGTCTCCTTCTGTTGCCCAGGCTGGAGTGCAGTGGCACAACCATGGGTCACTGCAGCCTCAACCTCCCAGGCCCTAGTGATCCTCCTACCTCAGCCTCCTGAGTAGCTGGGAGCACAGGTATGTGCCACCATGCCTAGCTAACTTTTTATATTTGGAGGGAAGAGTTGGGGGGTGGGGTCCCTCTGTGTTGCCAGGACTGATCTCAAACTCCTGGGCTCAAGCAATCCTCCTGTCTTGGCCTCCCAAAGAGTGAGATTACAGGTGTGAGCCACCAAGCCCAGCCGAAAGTGTTTAGTTTTATTAAGCCCAATAGATTAATTTACTTCTTTTAGAGATTGTGTTTTTGTGTGTGTGTATTTAAAAATCTTTGCCTATGTTTTATTCTAGAAGTTTTATAGCTTTAGTTCTGACATTTAGGTCTATGATCTATTTTGAGTGAATTTTGTATATTGTATGTGGCAAGGATTGAAGTTATTTATTTATTTTTTAGTTATGGCTATGCAGTTGTTTCAGCACCATTTATTATAAAGATTACCTTTCTCCAATTGAATTCTCTTGCCATGTTTGTTGAAAATCAATTGTCTATATATGTGTGGGTCAATTTTTAGACCCTCAGTTCTGTTTCATTGACCTGTATGTCTGTGTTTACACCAATACCACATTGTTGTAATTAATACGACTTAATAATAAATCTTGGTAAAGGCAATGTAACTCCTCCAACTTTGTTGTTCTTTTCAAAGATATTTTGGCTATTCTCTGTCCTTATTATATGATTTCCATATAAATCTTAAAATTAGCATGTCAGTTTCTACAAAGAAGCCTTCTGAATTTTGATTGGGCTTGTATTAAGTCCATCAAGTAATTAGCAGAAAATGGACATCACTACACATTTAAGTCTTCCAATCTGTGAAGATGGCATAGCTTTCCATTTAATTATTCTTTACTTTTTATCAGCAAAGGTTTGTATTCTTCAGTGCTCAGTTTTTTCACGTCTGTTGTCAGATCATATTGATCTTTTATTCTGCAACTTTACTAAACTCACTTTTTAATTTAGTGGCTTTATTTTAGATTCTTTAGGATATTCTATAGTGCCAATCATTTTGTCTGCAAATTTTACTTCTTTCTTTCCAATTTGTAGGCATTGTATGTTTTTCTTGCCTTATTTCACTGGCTAGAACCTCTATTACATTGTTAAGTAGAAGTGGTAAAAGCAGACCTCTGTGACTTCTTCCTTCTTTGAGGGAAAGTTTTCTGTCAATCACCAACATGACTGACACCAGCAGTAGATTTTTTGTAAAAACCCTTTATCAATTTGGGAAAGTTTCCTTCTATTCTCAGTGTGCTGAGAGTTTTTTGTTTTTATTTTTGTTTTTGCTTTTGTTTTTGTTTTGAGACAGAGTTTTGTTCTGTGGCCCAGGCTGGAGTGCAGTGACATGATCACAGCTAACTGCAACTTCTGCCTCCAGGTTCAAGCAATTCTCGTGCCTCAGCCTTATAAGCTGCTGGGACTACAGGCATGCTCCACCATGCTTGGCTAATTTTTATTATTTTAGTAGAGACGTAGTTTCACCGTGTTGGCCAGGCTGGTCTCAAACTCCTGACCTCAAGTGATCCACCTGCCTCGGCCTCCCAAGGTGCCGGGATTATAAGTGTGAGCCACGGCGCTTAGCCAAGCTTTTATTAGGAATAAATGTGGGGGCCGGGGGCCGTGGCTTACACCTGTAATCCCAGCACTTTGGGAGACTGAGGCAGGCAGATCAACTGAGGTCAGGAGTTCGAGACCAGCCTGGCCAACATGGTGAAACCCCATCTCTACTAAAAATACAAAATTTAGCTAGGCGTAGTGGCACATGCCTGTGACCCCAACTACTCAGGAGGCCGAGGCAGGAGAACTGCTTGAAGTTAGGAGGCAGAGGTTGCACTCAGCCGAGATTGCACCATTGCACTCCAGACTGGGAGACAAGCATGAACACTTTGTTTGAAAAAAAAAATAAAAAGGAAGGAAGGAATTTGTCAAATGTTTTGTGGCATCTATTGGGATGATCATGTAGATTTTATTGTTTAATCTATTAATATGATAAATTACATCGATTGGCTTTTGAATGATAACCTTGCATTGCTGTGATAAAACCTCTTGGTGGTGATGCATTACCATCATTATATACTGACAGGTTCAACTTGCTAAAATTTTGTTAAGGATTACTGCATCTGTGTTCATGAAGGCTTCTGTAATGTCATTATTATAAGGTTGTTTTCCGGTTTGGATATCAGAGTAGTACTGGTGTTATAGAATTAATACAGATACATTTCATTCTCTTGAATTTTTTGGAAGAGTTTGTGTACAGTTGATATTATTTCTGCCTTAAATGTGTAGTAGAAATCACCATTGAATTTATCTGGATCTGGAGTTTTCTTTGCTCTGTCACCCCGTTTAGAGTGCAGTGGTACGATCTCAGCTCACTGCAACTTCTGTCTCCCGGGTTCTAGCTGTTCTCCTGCCTCAGCCTCCCAAGTAGCTGGGACTACAGGTGTGTGCCACAGCACCCGGCTAATTTTTGTGTTTTTTGTAGAGATGGGGTTTCACCATGTTGGCTGGGCTGGTCTCAAACTCTTGACCTTGGGTGATCCACCCACCTCAGTCTCCCAAAGTGCTGGGATTACAGGCATGAGCCACTGTGCCTTGCCTGGAAGGTTGTTTTTTCTAGCCACCAATTAATTTCTATAATAACTACAGGGCTTTTCAGGTTACCTTGTTTTTAACCGAATGAACTTTGGTAGTCTGTGTCTTTCAGAGGCTAAATATTTTATCTAAGTTGTCTAACTTATTTCTTCTTCTAATGTCTAGAATTTGTAGTGATGTCCTCTCTCTCATTTCTATTATTGGTATTTAGTATCTTCTCTCTTTTTAACCCCTAGATCAGTCTGACTAGAATTTTACGAATTTTATTGATATTCTTAAAGAATCAACTTTTAGTTTCATTGATTTTCTCTATTTTCTCTTTGTATTACATAAATCTTATCTTTATTATTTCCTTTTCCTTGCTCACTAGGGTTTTAATTTGCTCTTCCTTTTCTAGCTTTAAAGGTAGTAGCTGAGGATATTAATTTGAGACCTTTCTGGTTTTTCTAATAGAGGCAAATTAGGGTGATAACTTTATCTCTAAGCAGGATTTTAGTGGCTTTTTACATGTTTTCTTTTCATTTTCAATCACTGTAAACACTTTCTTATTTCTCATTGGATTTCCTCTTTGCCTCATGCATTATTTAAAAGTTTGTTATTTAGTGTATTAGTCTGTTTTTATGCTGCTGATAAAGACATACCTGAGACTGGGCAATATACAAAAGAAAGGGGTTTATTGGACTCACTGTTCCGCATGGCTGGAGAGGCCTCACAATCACGGTGGAAGGCAAAGAGGAGCAAGTCACATCTCACATGAATGGCAGCAGGCAAAAAGAGAGCTTGTACAGGGAGACTCCCGTTTTAAAAACCATCAGATCTCATGAAACCCATTCACTATCATGAGAACAGCACAGGAAAGTCCTGCCCCTGTGATTCAATCATCTCTCACTGGGTCGCTCCCAAAATATGCAGAAATTATGGGAGCTACAAGATGAGATTAGGGTAGAGACACAGAGCCAAACCATATTATTTCACCCCTGGCCTCTGCCAAATCTGATATCTTCACATTTCAAAGCCAATCATGCCTCCCCAAAAGTTCCCCAAAGTCTCAACTCATTCCAACATTAACTCAAAAGTCCACAGTCAGCCAGGCATGGTGGCTCACGCCTGTAATCCCAGCACTTTTGGAGGCCGAGGTGGGCAGATCACCTGAGATCAGGAGTTTGAGACAAGCCTGGCTGATGTGGCGAAACCCCATCTCTACTAAAAATACAAAAATTAGCCGGGTGTGGTAGCACACGCCTGTAATCCCAGCTACTTAGGAGGCTGAGGCAGGAGAATCACTTGAGCCTGGGAGGTGGAGGTTGCAGTGAGCTAAGATCATGCCACTGCACTCCAGCCTGGGCAACAGAGTGAGACTCTGTCTCAAAAAAAATAGTCCACCGTCCAAAGTCTTATCTGAAACAAGGCAAGTCCCTTCCACCTATGAACCTGTAAAATCAAAAGCAAGTTAGTTACTTCCTAGATACAAGGGTAGTAAAGGCACTGCATAAATAGAGCCATTCCAAGTGGGAGGAATTGGCCAAAACAAAGGGCTAAAACAAAGTCCTTAATCCAGTGGGGCAGTCAAATCTTAAAGCTCCAAAAAGATCTCCTTTGACCCCAGGTCTCACACCCAGGTCATGCTGTTGGAATAGGTGGGTTCCCATAGTCTTGGGCAGCTCCAACCCTGTGGCTTTGCAGAGTACAGCCTCCCTCCTGCTGGCAGTGAGTATCTGCAGCTTTTCCAGGTGCACGGTGCAAGCTGTCAGTGGATCTACCATTCTGGTGTCTGGAGGATAGTGGCTCTTTTATCACAGCTCCACTAGGCATTGCTCCAGTAGGGACTCTGCATGGGGGCTCCCATTCCAAATTTCCCTTCTGCAGTGCCCTAACAGAGGTTCTCCATGACGACTCCGCCCCTGCAGCACACTTTTGCCTGAGCATCCAGGCCTTTCCTTGTATCTTCTGAAATCTAGGTGGAGGTTCCTAAACCTCAATTCTTGACTTCTGTGCACTCAGAGGCTCAACATCACATGGAAGCTGCCAATGCTTGAGGCTTGCACCCTCTAAATCCATGGCCCAAGCTCTACATTGGCCCCTTTCAGCCACAGCTGAAGCAGGTGGGATACAGGGCACGAAGTCCCTAGACTGCACAAAGCAGAGGGACCCTGGGCCCAGCACACAAAACCACTTTTTCCTCCTAAACCTCCAGGCCTGTGATGGGAGGGGCTGCCACAAAGGTCTCTGACATGCCCTAGAGACATTTTCCCCATTGTCTTGGCTCCTTGTTACTTACGCAAATTTCTGCAGCCAGCTTGAATTTCTCCCTAGAAAATGGGATTTTCTTTTCTATCACATTGTCAGGCTGCAAATTTTCCAAACTTTTTTTTTTTTTTTTTTTTTTGAGACAGAGTCACCAGGCTGGAGTGCGGTGGTGCGATCTCAGCTCACTGCAATCTCTGCCTCCCAAGTTCAAGTGATTCTCCTGCCTCAGCCTCCCAAGTAGCTGGGACTACAGGTGCACACCACCACACCCAGCTAATTTTTATATTTCTAGTAGAGATGGGGTTTCACCATGTTGGCCAGGATGATCTTGATCTCTTGACCTTGTGAGCCACCCACCTCAGCCTCCCAAAGTGCTGGGATTACAGGCATGAGCCACTGTGCCCGGCCAAATTTTCCAACTTTTATGCTCTGTTTCCCTTTTGAAGCTAAATGCCTTTAACAGCACCCAAATCACCTCTTGAATGCTTTCTTTTAGATATTTCTTCTGCCAGATATCCTAAATCATCTCTCTCAAGTTCAAAGTTCCACAAATCTCTGGGGCAGGGGCAAAATGCTGCCAGTCTCTTTGCTAAAACATAACAAGAGTCACCTTTGCTCCAATTCCCAATAAGTTCCTCATCTCCCTCTGAGACCACCCCTGCCTGGACCTTATTGTTCATATCACAATCAGCATTTTTATCAAAGTCATTCAACAAGTCTCAAGGAAGTTCCAAATTTTCCCACATTTTCCTGTCTTCTTCTGAGCCTTCCAAATTGTTCCAACCTCTGCCTGTTACCCAGTTCCAAAGTTGCTTCCACATTTTTGGGTATCTTTTCAGCAACGCCCCACTCTACTAGTACCAATTTACTGTATTAGTTTGTTTTCATGCTGCTGATAAAGATATATTTGAGACTGGGCAATTTACAAAAGAAAGAGACTTATTGGACTCACAGTTCCACATGGCTAGGGTGGCCTCACAATCATGGCAGAAGGCAAGGAGCAGCAAGTCACATCTTACATGGATGGCAACAGACAAAAAGAGAGCTTGTACAGGGAGACTCCCATTTTAAAAACCATCAGATTTCATGAGACCTATTCACTATCATGAGAACAGCATGGGAAAGACCAACCCCCATGATTCAATAATCTCTCATCAGGTCCCTCCCACAACATGTGGGTATTATGGGAGCTACAAGATGAGATTTGGGTGGGGACACAGAGCCAAACCATACTATTTAGTTTCTAAAACTTGGGAGATCTTCCAGATATCTTTTTGTTATTGATTTCTAATTCCATGTAGTCAGAGAACATATTTTGCATAATTTGAATTTTTAAAAACATATTGTTCTGCGGCCCATGACATTGTTGTAAATATTCCACAAAAGCTTAAAAAGAATATGTATTCTGTTGTTGACGAGTGGGGTGTTTTACAAATATCAATTAGGCCAAGTTAATTGATGGTGTTAAGGCTTCTACATTCTTACTGATTATCTGGGTTCTTGTTCGATCAATTATTGAGAGAGAGGTGTTGAAATCTCCAACTATTTGTGCAGTTCTCCTATTAGGTTTTTATCAGTTTTTGCTTCATGTATTTTAAAGCTCTATTATTAAGTGTATATACATTTAAAATTGTTGTATCATCTTGATGAGTTATCTTCTTTAACATTATGAAATGACTATCTCTAGTAATATTCTTTGCTCTTAAATCTATTTTGTCTGATATTAATATGGCTTCTCTAGCCTATTTCAATTAGTGTTAGCATGGTTTATCTTTTTTTACATTTAATGTATTTGTGTCATTATGTTTCAAGCGTGTTTTCTTGTAGACAGCATCTAGTAGGGTATTGCTTTTGAATTGTGTCTAACAATCCCGCCTTTGACCATTTACATGTAATGTGATTATTGGTATGATTGATAAAATCTAGGGTCTTGTTTTTTGCTTTCTATCTGTCCCATCTGTTTTTTTCCCTTTAACTCTTGTCATCTACTTCTGAACTAACCACATGTTATCTCCTTTGTGAGCTTACTAGCTATAACTCTGCTTTTTTGGTTGTTGCTTCGGGGTTTATAATATATATCTTTAATTTATTATACTATACCTTCATGGAATATTTTATCACTTCATCTATAGTTTAAGACCTTTATTTCTATTTCTTCTCTCCTGCTTTTATACTTTTGTTGTCATTCATTTTAATGTATATATATTGTATATTTTGTGATATACTGTTATTAGTTTGCTTTAAACAGGTAATTATCTTTTAAAGAGATTTTTAAAATAAGAAACATGTTTTATATATTTTAAGTAGAAAAATATTTTATATTTGCCTACATATATACATTTCTGGCATTCTTTTATTCTTTTTTGTATATTCAGATTTCCATCTGGTATTTTTTTTCTGCCTAAAGGGCTTCAACATTTCTTGTATTGTAGATCTTGTAGTGATGAATTCTTTCAGCATTTGTGCATGTGAAAATGTATTTTACCATATTTTGTCTTGCTTTATTTTGCATATTTAGAAATTTTTGACATGAGAGTCTTTTGGAGGGGTACAGCTTTATTGACCTATAACTCGCATACCATACAATCCACCCACTTGAAGTGTACAGTTCTGTGGTTGTTAGTATAGTCAGAGATATGCAGCCTTTACCACAATCAATCTTAGAACATTTCCATAACCCCAAAGAGAAACACTGTACACTTCATCTGTCAGTCCTTGAGTTCCCATCTCTTCCAGCCCTGGGCATCCTACTTTCTGCGTCTACAGATTTTTCTATTCTGAAAATGTCATCTAAATGGAACCACACAGTATGTGGCTTTTTGTGGCTAAGTTCTTTCATTTAGAAAAATGCATTCAAGGGTCACTTATGTTGTAGTATATATCATTATTTCGTTCCTTATTGTATTGATATACCTACCATATTTTATACCTACCTTTAATTCATCAGTTGAATGAACATGTGGGTTGTTTTCATTTTTTACTTTCATGAATAATGCTGTTACGAGCATTGGTGGACAAGGTTTTGTGTGGCTATAAGTTTTCAGTACTCTTGGTTATATAACTAGGGGTAGATTTATTGGGTAATATGGTAATTCTATGTTTATCTTCTTGAGGAACTGCTATTTTCCAAAGTGCCTGTACCACTTGATATTCCTACCAGCAATGTATATGTGTTTCCATTTCTCCACATTCTTGCCAACATCTGTTATTCTCTTTTATCTTATAGCCAACCTAGTAGTTAGGAAGTAGTGTCTCATTGTGGTTTTGATTTACACTTCTCTACTAGCTAATGATGTTGAGTATCTATCCTTTCATTTGCATAAGGGCCTTGAATATTTTCTTTGGACAAATGTCTATTGCAATCCTTTGCCCATTTTGGTTTTGTTTTGTTTTATTTTGAGATGGAGTCTAGCTGTGTCACCCAGGCTGGAGGGCAGTGGTGCAATCTCGGCTTACTGCAACCTCCTCCTCCCAGGTTCAAGTGATTCTCCTGCCTCAACCTGTCAAGTAGCTGGGATTACAGGCACACGCTGCCACACCCAGCTAAATTTTTTGTATTTTAGTAGAGACACGGTTTCACCGTGTTGCCCAGGCTGGTCTAGAACTCCTGAGCTCAGGCAGTCCCCCTGCCTTGGCCTCCCAAAGTGCTAGGATTACAGGTGTGAGCCACCACACCTGGCCCCTTTGCCCATTTTCAAATTGGGCTATTTATTTATCTTTTTGTTACTGAGTTGTAAGAGTCGCTTGTGTATTCTAGGTACAAGTCCTTTATCAGATATATTACTTTGAAATATTTTCTTCTGTTCTTTGTGACTGTCTTTTCATTTTTCTTTTTTTAAATTTTGTTTTGATACAATGTCTTTTCATTTTCTTGATGATAGCCTTTGAAGCGTAGAAGTTTTATATTTGATCAAGTCTAATTTATCTGTTCTTTTCTTTTGTTCCTTGTGCTTTTGGTGTCATAGATGAGAAACAATTGCCTATTCCAGGATTTACCCCTAGGTTTTCTTCTAAGAGTCTTATGGTTTTAGCTATTACATTTAGGTCTGTGATCCATTTTGAGTTAATTTTTATATGTGGTATGAGGTAGGGTTCAACTTAATTCTTTTGCACATGGATATTCAGTTGTCTTAGCATCATTCATTGAAAAGACTTTACCTCATCTTTGAAAGAAAGACTTTACCTCATCTTTGGTATATAATTCCAGAATGTCAACTTTATTTTCTTTCAGAACTTAAAAATGTTGATCTACTGCGTTCTAGCTGACATGGTTCTGAAAAGAAGTATACTGTCATTTTTATCTTTGCTCCTTTCTATATATTATGTATATTTTCTGTAGATCCTCTTCAAGTTTTTTTCCTTACCACTGGTTTTAGCCAATTTGATGGGCATTGGTGTTGTTTTTTTTTGTTTGTTTGTTTGTTTCGTTTTTTTTTTTTTTTTTTTTTTTTTTATGTTTCCTGTGCTTGGGGTTTGTTGGGCTTCTTGAATCTGTGAGTTTTCATTAAATTTGGAATACCTTCACTCATTATTTATTCAAAAATGTTTTCTGTCTCTTCATCTCCTTCAGAGACCCCAATTACACATATATTGGACTGGTTGAAGTTGTGCACACTGACGGTCTATTCATTTCTTTCCGTCTCTTTATTCTTCATGTTTCATTGTTTTATTTTTTTTCTTTTTAAAAGTTTTTGTTTTTCTTTTTTTGCTTTGTACATCTGTCAGCTCATACCTATGGGTTTCATTGTGAGGAGTTTATATTGCTACATCTTCAAGCTCACTATTATTGTCTTCTGTAGTATACAATCTTCTGTTAATCCTATCCAGTGTATTTTTTATCTCAGGCATTGGTTTTTTTCACCTAAGTTTGAATTCAATTGTTTTTATATCTTGCTTCTCTTTTACATGTGTATGTTTTCCTATAGCATTTTGAACATATGAACTATAACTGTGTTTAAATACTTGTGTAATAATTCTATTATTAGTGTCTTTTTTTTATAATTTCTATTGATCAATTTCTCTTCATTATGGGTTGCATTTTCTTACTTCTTTGCATACCTTATAATTTTTCACTGCATTCCAGACATCATGAATTTACCTTGTTGAATGTTAGATATTTTTGTATTCTTTTAAATACGCTAGAGCTTTATTCTGGAATGCAGTTAATTTACTTGGAAGCATTTTGATCTTTTCAAGGCTTGCTTTTAAGTTTTGCTAGGCAGGACCAGACTAGCCTCTAATCTTGGGCTAACTTTTCCCTTTTACTGAATACTTTACTTGATGCCCTGTTTATTACAGATTTTTCTACTCTGGCTGGTGATAATACAAACTGTTCTGCACTCTAACAATTGTCTCTTCCATTCCTCCCTGGCGTTCTTTTCCTGGCATCAGCTAGTTCCTCACACATATATGCTTATTGTTACTCAGCTGAAGACTTGAAGGAAATCCTCTGTAGATCTCTGGAGCTCTCTCTGTACAATTCTCTCTTCTTCGCGTAGCTTTTTTTTTTTTTTCCTCTCTTGGACTCTGCCCTGTGAACTCTAGCTACTTTGGCTTCCTCAAACTCTCAAATCTGTCTCTTTAACTCAAGAAGATTTCCTATTTAAGTTTCCCTTCCCTGGTGTCCTGGAAATTCTCCAGGCAGTAAGCAAGGACAATCATAGCACTCATCTCATCTTTCAAGTTTATCTTAGGGACTACTGTTCTATATTGCTTATTGCCCAATGTCTAAAAATATTTCATACATTTTGTCCAGGCTTTTAGATGTTTAATGTGGAAGGGTAAATCATGTCCCTGTTACTCCATCTTGGATGGAAGCTATAGTCCTCAATAAATGTTTTACTCCATTCTCTAAACACTGAGTGATTTCATCATTGGCAATAGACTAGGTTCTTACTGGTAACTTCAGTGTTAGACCTTCTGGATGTTCATGGCTGGGCACCATGGCAAGTTTACAATAATATATGTTATTGTGATGTCTCCTATTTGTTTCAGATATCTCGTTTTCTCATTTAGACTGCAAATTCCCTGAGTTCAGAAACCCTCCAATTTTATGTTTCTATGTATCTTCCACCCAAAACTAGACAAATTTATTTTTAACTCTTACTCAATCTTTACCCATTTGAAAATTCCATTTGAAGTGTTACCAAATAATACACATAAGATTAGAGTTTATGTTAAACATCAATACCACGTATTCAAATGCTATGAGTGAAAATGAATGCTGATTCATCCCCTAATTTTATAAACTCTAGGAGGAAGAACCACCACCCCTATCTTCATTGTGGTCAGTTGAGAACTGTCTTCTAATTATCCACTGGCTTGTCAATATCTTTTTAAGAAAGTAATTTTTTCAAAAATGTAGATAAATCAAAACCCTATAAAATCTACACACTTAAGTAGCTAGTTCTTCAGTAACAGAGAGCTCTGACCTTTCATGTAAAAGCATAGTAAATATTAGTCAAATTAAATATTATTCACTTTGTAAAGTAATAATATTCAATTAGATCATTTTGGAATTTTGTTTTTTTTCATCAACGAATTGTTATTAATTCTAATCTAAGGAGAAATCAGATAAAATCATGTTTTAAATCTGCTTTAATATTCTGGTAGTATATAGGGAAAAAATATGTGCTATTTCATCCACTCCCTCTGCAACAAATACACTCTCATTCAACAGTAAATACTTTTCAGGTTCTGTCTTTGGTGTTAAGGATGCCGCTGAGGGGAAGACACCAAATGCCTTTGTTTTCATGGTATATTCCCTCTTGGTACTATTCATTTTATGGAGGCTTTATTTAGGTTAATAGCATAATATATTTATAATATGTGAAGATCCATGGGTTTATTCAACAAACCATTTGTTGAGTACCTTATATATTCCAGACATTGTTCTAGGCACTGACATTACAGCAGTGAACAATACAGACAAATCCCCTGCTTTCAAATGGAGCTTATATTGGAGGTTGGGTGGCAGTAAAGTAGATAAACATAAGGCAGGTGGTAAACGCTCTAAAGAAAAACAAAGCAGGGTGATGAGCCAGCTAGTCACGAGAAGCAGTTCTGTTTTATGTAGGGGTATCAGGGAAGGCCTCACTTGTAAGATATGGCACTGTTACAGAGACACGATGAAGTGAGGAAACTAGTTAGCCAGGCAGACTATTTGGGGAATTATTCCAGACTGAAGGAACATTGCAAGTGCAGATACATGAATGCAGGATTAGGCTTGGTGTATTTGGGTGGAACAAACAGAGCAAGGGAGGAGTGTCAGGAAATGAGGGTAAAAGGAGAGAGGAGTAAAATTAAATAAGACAGTATACTCCATAAAAAAGTAATTGCATTTTACTTGGAAATGGAAAGCCACAGGAAGGTTATGAGTAGGGGAGAGACATTACCACATTTATATCATAAAACTATTGCTTTAGCTACTATTGAGACTGACTTTGGAAGGGTAAGAGCAGAAGCAAGAAAATGACAAGGCTATTGCAGTTATTCGGGTGAGAGATGGGTGGCCTGGCCTGCACTGCTGGCACTGGAGATGGGGAGAAGTGGTCAGATTCTTAATATTTCAAATATTTATGCTGAGTGAAAGAATCAGACAAAGAATGTATACTGTATTATTCCATTTATATCAAATTCTAGAAAATGCAAACCAATCTGCAGTGACAGAAGGTTGTCTGAAGACAGCTGGAAGAAGGGAGGGAGGGATTATAAAGGATCATGAGAACTCTTTCAGAGGTGATGAATATGTTAATTAACTTCATTGTGGTAATGGTCTCATGGGTGTAGACATATGAGACATATGTCAAAAATTATCAAATTGTACCCTTTAAACATGTGCAACTTCAATGAAGCTATTAAAAAAGACATGAGATTGTCTGATGGATTGGACTTGGGTGTGAGAGAAAAGAGGTCAAGGATGGTTTGTATGTTTTTGGCTTAAGCACCTGAAAGATAGGAATTAAATTGTCATTCCTATTCCTATCCCAAATAGGGAAGACTGAAAGGAGCAGAGTTTGAGAGAAAAAAATAAAGAGTTTGGTTTTCAACATATTGTTAGAGATGCCTATTAGACACATCTAAGATATTAAAACAAATGAATACATAGTAGAAAAGACATGAAGAATGAACAGAACTACTACTTGGATAGAGAGTGCTTGTCCATGACCTTACCAAATGTATATTTTCTCAGGACAGCATTGGAGTTACATTGGCCCAATAGGATCTCTCACAGCTCCTACACACAAAAATTAGTGAGCATCTGCTTACTGTTTTTTCCTTATTCAGTATAATGGATTGCACAGACAAGCCACATTCTTTCTTCTTGCTTTTAAATAATACGATTTGTTTGGGAAATCAGCTGCTGGGTTTGTTGTTCAAGGTTGATGAATAACCTTAGAGACTGCAATGAGAAGCTCCTGGTCACAGAAAAATGCCAAGTTCTTCAACCAGGGCTGGAGAGCATTGTAGCCACTCTTCTCTGGGCTGACCTGCTCATGCCATCCCCCGCTTTTTTAATTGCACATATAAATAATCCAGTTATAATATGATTTAAATAAGATTTTGTTTTCCTACTCAGAAAGAAAGTACAAAAATTGCTTGTTGCTTGATGGAGGCTTTACAGAGTGGTGATTAAAAAGGAGCATACCACCTGGGTTTGAATCTTAGCTCCATCACTCACTAGGTGTTTGAATGTCTTATGGTAGTCATCTCTGAAATGGGGATCATAATAGGACCTACTACTCTAAGGTGATATTGTTGTGAAGATTAAATTAATCTTAATTCCTATGTAGAAAGACCCTAGAATAACAACTGGGCATAAATTACTCAATAAATGTTAGCTGCTATTAACTAGTTTTCCCTACTCTGACATTTATTGTTTAGTTATTTTCATGTCAGTTGGTTTTCACTAAGTCGTGGACTTGTTTAGACAAGGTCCTCTCTCACACCACCCTGGGTGCTTTATACAATGTCAGGTATGAAATAAGTACAAAATGGAAGCTCATCACACTGTTATTGAATTAGTTTACTTTTTCCCTATGGATATAGATCTAGGAATCTCAAGATCTCAGCCCAAGGAACATTACCCATTTCTATTAAAGACCAAGCAGGCCACAGGCTCTGATTTACATTCTCAGCCCCCTATTCTATTCACCTCTCCCTTTCGTAAAGAGTATCACGGGATGGTGCCCCCAAGGAAGCCCTGGGAGGCTGAAGGGGAGGGAGCCTGAAACCAGAGACTAACAGTGGCAAATCGCGGGTGGGATTTGGTAGTTCAGAAAAGGAGGTACCATACCAAGAGTGGGGGTAGCGGGGGTGAAGTGGAGGGGCGCTGGTTCGGGACAGGCCACAAACCAGAAGCTGCAAGAAAGGGCCAGAAGGGACCTGTTGAGATGGCGCAGGGTTGAGGGACCCTAGCGCGCAGGGAGGGGTGAACAACGAATGGAGTCACGCGGGGGTTCTGCGAGGGACTGGGGCAAAGGCAGGTGATTGGACGAGGGAGAACACTTAGAGTCCTGGTTGCCAAGGCAGCGACCAGAGGAGAAAGCTTCGCGGAGAGGACGAGGCGGCTGCCAGTCCTCGTCCTGGAGGTCTCCCGCATCCCTCCTAGAGCCTCTGCTGACGTGTCAGTCGAAAACTGCTCAGACCTTCCCGGGCGCCGCCCCTCCGTGCTTGTCTTCCCACACGCCCCCGGCGCTCCGCCCCGTCCCTGCCCCCGTCCCTGTCCCAGTCCCCGCCCCCGTCCCGCCCCCGCCCCGTCCCCGCCCCCCGTCCCCCGTCCCCATCCCCGCCCCCGTCCCCGCCCCCATCCCCGCCCCCGCCCCGGCCTCCTCCTCCGCGTCACCGGCTCCCCGAGGTGACCACAACATGGCTGCGGCGCCTGGGCTGCTCGTCTGGCTGCTCGTGCTCGGGCTGCCCTGGCGGGTACCGGGCCAGCTGGACCCCAGCACTGGCCGGCGCTTCTCGGAGCACAAACTCTGCGCGGACGACGAATGCAGCAGTGAGTGAGCCGGTGGGCGGCTGGCCCCGGGGTCTCCGCGGCGGCGCCGCCTCGGCTGTGCGGGGGCCGGAGTTCCGCAGCCCAGCGGGCCGTCCCGGGGGGTCGCAGGCGGGACGGGCGGAACGCGGGGATGGGCGCGCTCCGGGTCCCTATGTCTGCCTTCTCCCGCTCTGTTAGCGCCCAGCCCCGCGGGCCTGACCATGGGGGGCTGCACCTCCCACTTGTTGCCAGCGTTTTATTTTCCTCTGCTGGGGCTGGGGGTTGCTTGCGGTGGTCCCCGGCTTCCCCAGGAGTGGCTCACAGCGTCCCCTTCCCACCCCGCGCCATCCGCCCGGGCTGGGAGGGTAGATGTGGTTGCGCGCCTTGCGTCTGGGCTCCCCACGCCGCAGCCAAAGCTTTCCTGCCCGCGCTGCGGGGACCTCGGTGGGTGCAATACCCTGGCAGATGCGCTAAGGGCTCAGATGCCGGTGGGCGTTTTCCCAGTGGCAGGTTGAGGGTGGGGTTTCTCAGGAAAGGCTCTCTGGCGCTGCTCCTTTGCCCTTCTGCTCTATTGGGATTCGGGCTTGTACCGCCTTTTGAACAGAAATTGGGAGTTTAGGTTTGGGACGAGTCCGGAGTCCATGCACTCATTGTATTCCGAGGTCTCTGCCCCGACTTTGATCAATCCTGTCGTTTCTGTGCTTGGAAGCCTCCTTGCAGACTGCCAGGCAGGGCTGCAGGAAGACCAAAATCTTTCGCTCTGCGAAGAGACCGAGGATCTGCACCGGCCACCTGGGACCGGCAGCCTCCTCTTCTGTGCGCAGGAAGCGGAATTGCTCTCCAGTCTGGGATTGGAGGTGGGCGGTGGAGAGGGCACAGATCTTCAGGCTCAGATGAAGAGGGTTATTACAGGAATGACAGTAAATACTCCAAGGGTCTCATAAGCCAAGCTTGGTTTAGCCTTAGCCACTTGTGTGTTGAAACCTCTTCCCTCTGTGTTCGCCGGACCAGGATCATTTTAGGGCCTCCCAGGCAGGCTCAACCTTGTAACTTACTGATAGCCGCTGCAGAAACGGTTTTTCATACATTGTTAAGCAATGCCTATAGAAAAGTATTCATTTTAAGAAGGGCAAGAACCCTACGGTTTAGCGATTTATATTCAAATTGATGTTATGAAAACCAAATTTCATAATAGGAACTGTTTGTATCTCTACAACACTAATTAAGAAAAGTGATCTCTAATGAGTGTGAAGCCATTCCTAGAGATAATCCTATGGTTGATGTAAATAAACACTACAAAAGCGGTAAACTGCCATGATTTTTCCCTTTAGTTTTCTTGGGTCAAAACCACACTGTTACCCATTTGCCGTTGGCAATGGCAAGATAGTTGGTATTCTTTGCTTGCAAGCGTTGCCCTGCCTGGGTTCCTCAAAACAGGTACCTGGAGAATCATCACATCACTGATGCTTCTTCAGTACTAAGGCGTGATGTTAGAAGAGCTCACGGTTGTAACATAACTTGAGAAATAGTATGTGTTCAGAGTAAACCAAATACAATAGGCATCAACAGGAGCAAGATCTAGATGCGTGTGTGTTGTGTTGTATAAAGTGTTTAGTAATGTGAGTGTGTATGGTGCCCTTGTGTGCTTTTCAAATAGCTGTTCCACAGGGCACACTTTTTTGGGTTCTGATATTATAAATCCTCTATGATCTATTATAAATCCTCTATGATCTATTATGAGGGGGAGCAAGAAAAACATTGCCATTTTCAATTCTGATCTTATTCCCAACCTTAAATTGTCCATCACCTTAAACCTGGCCTCACACTCAATTATATCTGAGCTACAAAGCTGACATGTTGGAAAATAATCAGAGTTTAGCTTCAAAAAACAAGTAACCCCTTCCAAATCTATATGCACGTACAGCCGTTTAAAGGCACGTTTTTAATGTATTTTATAGCAAATTGGCTTTTGAAAAAAATCTTATTTCCATTCATCCTTCTTTGTCTCTGCTATTTCAGCGTATTTATTGTCCATTTCATCTTACATGGGAAACTGTGTATGTGGTCAACAAAAATAAAAGTACTCCTTCTACCAGTTTCTAGATCAAGCGTGATTGAATTACTGACCTATTCTCATAGTTTTGCTTAGTCCCAGCGAAATGGGATGTCGACTTTTTATTTTGTTTATAGAAAAATATACATAAGGGTATTTTTTCCTTTGTTTTGAAACTTAATGTTGGATACAGTCAACATTATTTACTTTCAGAAAAGATTCCCTTGTGATGTAATTGAATCTACAGTAGGGTGTGATGGATATCCTTTCCCATTAATTTATCCAGACACTGTACTGAGGAAACAACTTAGTTGCAAATGAAATTGACAGTGTTTACTGCTACATAGTAGCGGTTACAGCCACTTGAAGATAGAGTGGTTAGTTCAACTTAATTGACCTCTTGGGGGTTCCTGGGTACTCTAGCTCCCTATTACCCTTCATGTAGTCATGCTTAAGCTAGTCATCATCTGGGCTTGAATTTACCCATTTGCAAAAGGAAGCCTTTTATGAATATGAAACAGAAAAGATTGAGGACTAGAAGGTTAGAGAGGGAATCGAGAGTTTCACTTGGGTGAGAAAAGCCATGTGTGGCAGTTGACACGTTGCTTTTTGTTTCTCAATATTATCCATAGAGAAAAATAGAGAAGGTTTTCCTTTCCCCTGTCTGCTTGCAGAAGATATGATATATAGCAGTAAAGCTCTAAGGATTTGAGATACTTTCTTTGAGCATATGAAAGCAATTCCAGAGAGTACTGGAAAAACTTGGTGGTGTTTATAGTGGGATTGTTATATTTCCTGATAAATCAATATGCACTGTGAACACTGAATCCTGATATCTGGCTATTTTTTTCTCTCTCTCTCTCTCTTTATATACAGTGTTAATGTACCGCGGTGAGGCTCTAGAAGATTTCACAGGCCCGGATTGTCGTTTTGTGAATTTTAAAAAAGGTGATCCTGTATATGTTTACTATAAACTGGCAAGGGCATGGCCTGAAGTTTGGGCTGGAAGTGTAAGTAAAATTTTGACATACTTTATTTGCTTAATTTTTGCTGGCTTCTCTAGCACTGTAGATTTAAATGACTGCATTTTCTTGGGACGCTTGATGGAATTAACCTGTCTTCTCTGCCTGACTGTGAAAAAAGATGGCCCTGTGTACCCAGCAGACCTTGGGTCTGCACAGAGTAGGGGCTCAGCAGAGCCTTCTGAAATAGAACTGATTCTGGCAAGTTCCCCTCAGCGTCAACCTCTAGGATGCTCCATAAATATTAGGGGTTGAAATGGTAAGAGCTGAAAAATTCTTTACTTCATTGCTTCAAAAAGGAAGGATTCATAGGAATTAGGAATTAGATTTACTATGTAAACTATGTTTGAGAGAGTGTTTCAGACATGTAAGTTTAAAGTTGATTTTATGTGTATTTCTTTGTTTATATTTTTATTTATGAAAAAGTGGCAGTCTTGGGAACAGTTCCCTAATCATCTATGCTATTATAAGTCTGTAAAAAAGCAAAATGTTGTGTTTCCCATGTGCTTTCCTGTTTGTATTTTTGTTTGCAGCTTTGGGGTCATCCTTGTCCTGCTTTTCAGACACTTGTGTCTGGAGGTTACCCCAGGGGCTCTGTTCCCAGCTGATTTTATGGGTGCCCTGATACCAGACATGGCAATCAATGCTTTAGTGTTTTTAACGAGGATATTCACTGGGAGTGACCTAATTGAGAGCTGTCTTATGAGTTATTGTCCTTTCCTTTTTAGAAAGCGTGATGTGTGGACTGTGTTTTTACTTTAAGTAGTAAGGGTCCTCGATATCTTTAGGATTGTCCCCACTTAGAGAAATACCCATCCCAACTATGAAAGTTTTCACTCTCAATAAAACAACAAACAAACAAAGAGAAAATAAGAAATCCCCTTGGGAAAAATAGACTGATTCTGTTGGCATTCCAGGTTCCTCAGGAGTAATCTTGGGAAACAACCACTGGTCAGGTTCAGCTCTCCTATTTAGAGAGCATCCCAAGTGGCTCACTCCATACCAAGACAAATCTATTCTGTTTCTTTCAAGTCTACCTAATGAGATTTGTTGATATTCTTTACTCTTGGAAATGTTTTTCCATGTACCTAGGCTGCGTCTTTCATAGAACAGTTAAGTTTTTTTTTTTTTCACTCCTCATCTTTGAGCATTTGGATGAATGAACTTGACTTAACATTTCCTTCCCACTGCAGTTTTGCTCATTCACATATTCACCTCTGGATGTCCTGTCAGTCTTTCTGGGTCGCACCTCTCATCCTGCCTTCTTAAGGAACGCTGCCTTCGGCACCCAGCCAGAAGGGATCTTTGCTGACTGGTGATTGTTTAGGTGGCACTTTGTTTGCACTGTTCATGTGGCATTTCCTTTACTGCTTTGTGTGGCAGTCAATTTGTATACTGTCTTAGCTCACATAAAGTCGAAGACTCTTTAATGGAAAGGCTCATGCCTTATCTGTCTTCCTTTTCAGTATTTCCTTACAGGGCATTGGCATTTATTTGTATTTGTCCTGATATTATCTTATGTAGAATTTGTTCTCTTAAGGTAATACTCTATTTTCCCCGCCACCCCCTGCCCAAAAGAAATCAACAGTACCTTGGCAGAAATGATGTATGAAAGCAAAATTAGACATAAAGATTGCTTCTTGTCGTGTGGACCTATGTTTTTTTTTTTTTTTTTTTTTTTTTTTTTTTTTTTTTGTCAAATCATAAGAAATGAGATGCCACCTGTGGTCCCAATTGACAAAGATTAAGGAAGATAAATGTATAGTATTTCCCTTTCTCTATATACCTCTACCTCTGATTTGTTTCCTTTTTCCAGGTTCTCCCTTAATAAAATAGTCTCCCCTCTAATTTGATGAACATTATTCTTAGGAATTTAAAACTCTGTCTTCAGCTTTCAAAATGATTCTCGTTTCTGTTTCTTAGTTTTCATTCTGCAGTCTTTTTTGTTTTTTTAGCATTTTAGACTTGATCTGCCAATAACACAGAGTTTAATTGCCCTTATCTAATCTCCATGGCAGTATTTTACCACTACTACTGGCTTTCAGATAGTTTTCAGATAGAACGAGAGCACTCATGAATGGAGATGTTTTGTAAATTAGTGATAGAATGGTCTTTTTTTCTTTTCGTGCATTTGTTTTACATGCCACCTCCTCCTTTAATGATTGGAAGGTATACCTCTTCCTTTCAGACAGTAGCTAGTAAAAGACTGTGTGTTTCTCAAGAGGGCACATTTTACTAGTGCTGAAAATGAATGGAATTATTTTCTATAGAGATTTTGGTTTGCATGAAACAAAAGCTTGGTGTGCAGATTAGTGTGTATTACATTGTAATTTTGTTTTGTCTCCAGTTACCTGTAATATCCTTTTGGAAAATGGCAGTATAGCACATCATATCCACAAATACAGTTGATCCTTGGGCAACACAGGTTTCAACTCTGTGGGTCCACTTATAATGCAGATTTCTTTCAATAAATATATTGTAAAATTTTGTGGAGGTTTGCAATAATTTGTTAAAAACTCTTAGATTGCATAGCGCAGAAATTACTAAAAAATTAAGAAAAAGTTAGATATGTTATTAGTATGTAAGCTACATGTAGATCGTAGTGTATTTTATTCTTTACTACCGTAAGACATACACAAATCTGTATAACAAGTTACAATTTATCAAAACATACACACACAAACGCAGATCTTAATGGCGCCTTTCACAGTCGAGAGAAATGTAAACATGTAAAGATAGAATATTAAATCGTAATTGCATAAATTAATTGTACTACATACTGTACTATATATTTCATAGCCACCTCCTTTTGCTGTTCTAGTGAGCTCAAGTATTGTGAGTATCCACTTAAAATGCCATGTAACGCTGTCATTTCCACATCATTTCCATGTCATTTCCATGTCATTTCCCCGTGAGCAGTTCATCTCTCCAGTCAATTGTATAGTGCGTAAAAAGTGATCTCTTGTGGTTTTCATGTATTTTTTGTGTTTAGTGCAATACTATAAACCTTGAATAACACTCTGGGACCCATACAAGGTGTCACTAGTGATGTTGGAAGTGCTGTCAAGTAGCAGAGAAGAGTAATGACATTACAAGAAAAAGTTGATTGCTTGATATGTGCTGTAGATCGAGGTTTGCAGCTGTGGTTGCAAGATTAACGAATCTAGCTTAAGGACCATTATAAAAAAAGAAAAGGAAATCCATGAAGCTGTTGTTGCAGCTATGCCAGCAGTTATGAAAATCTTACACTTTTTGCAAAATACTATTTTATGTACTATTAAAAATACAGCTTTTATGTGGGTACAGACTTGCTGTTAGAAAGGCATTCCTATAGACTAATGTGATTCAAGACAAAGCAAAGTCATTATATAACAACTCAAAGTAAAAGGAAAGTGAAGGGTCTAACACTGGAGAATTTAATGCCAGCAAAGGATAGTTTGATAATTTGAGAAAGAGATTTGGCTTAAAGAAAGTCAAGACAACAGCAGAGGCAGTTTCTGCCAACCAAGAGGCAGCAGAAGAGTTCCTAGGTGCCATTAAGAAAATCATTTAGGAGAGAGGCTATCTGCCTTAACAGGTTTTTAATGTTGACAGAAGTGCCCTATTCTGGGGGGGAAAAATGCCACGAAGGACATTTGTAAATAAGAAAAACAAATGTGCACCAGGATTTAAGACAAGAAGGGATAAGCCAACTCCATTGCTTTGTGCAAATGCAGTTGGGTTTATGATGAGGACTGCCTTCTGCCTTTATCTATCTTGAAGGGAAAGTTGAATACCAGCTGCCAGTCTTTTGGATGTACAATAAGAAGGTCTGGATAATGAGAACCCCTTTTCTGGATTGGTTCCATCAATGCTTTGTCCCTGAAGTTAGGAAGTACCTTGCCAATAAAGAACTGCTTTTTAAAGTTCTTTTGATATTGGACAAATGCCCCTGGCCACCCACAACCTTGTGAGTTCAACACCAAAGGAGTTGAAATAGTCTACTTGCCCTAAACACAGCATCTCTAGTTCAGCCTGTAGATTAGGGGGTCATGAGGAACTTTAAGTCTCATTACACACCATACTTTATGGAAAGGATCGCCAATGCCTTGGAAGAGAATGTCAATAGAGAGGACATCATGAAATTCTGGTAGAATTATATCATTGAAGATACCATCACCGTTATAGAAAAGGCCATGAAAGCTGTCGAGCCCTAAAACTGTGTCCAGACGTTGTGCTTCATTTCACAGTATTATGATAGAGCCAGTCAAGGAAATATGAAACAGATTGTAGATATGGCTAAAAAGGTGAGGGTGAAGGGTTTCAAGATGTGGATCTTGACAAAATTCAAGAGCTAATAGACACCACACCAGAGGAATTAACAGGAGACAACTTGATGGAAATAGGTGCTTCCAAACCAGTGGCAGACAATGAGGAAGAAGACATAAAGGCCACAAAACAAGTCAACACCAGACAATCTGATAGAAGGGTTTTAGTTGTTAAAGACAGCTGTTAACTTCTTTTATAACGTGGACCATTCTCTGATAGGGGCACTGAAAATAAAGCAAACAGTAGAAGAAGGATTGGTACCATATAGAAACATTTTTAGAGAAATGAAGAAGCAAAAGAATCCAGACAGAAATTACATTGTGTTTCCACAAAGGTACATCAAGTGTGCCTGCGTCTCCTGCCTCCTCTTCTACCTCCTCTGCCTCTACCACTGCTGAGACAGCAAGACCGACCCCTCCCTTTCTTCCTCTGCCTCAGCCTACCCAATATGAAGATGATGAGGATGAGGACCTTTATGATTATCCACTTCTACGTAATGATGAATAGTAAATATATTTTCTCTTCCTTTTGATTTTCTTAATAACATTTTCTTTCCTTTTTACTTTCTTTTTTTGAGACAAGGTCTCACTTTATCACCCAGGCTCGAGTGCAGTGGCGCCATCATGGGTCACTGTAGCCTCAACCTCCTGGGCTCAAGTCATCCTCCCACCTCAGCCTCCCCAGTAGCTGGGACTACAGGTGCAGGCCACTGTGCTCTGCTAATTTTTTAAAAGAAATTTTTGTAGAGACGAGGTCTCACTATGTCATCAAGCTGGTCTCCAACTCCTGAACTCAAGCGATCCACCTGCCTCTGCCCAATATGATTACAGGCTTGATCCACCATGCCTTGTCTTCATAACATTTTCTTTTCTCTAGCTTACTGTATTGTAAGAAGAGAGCATATACATATAACATATAAAATATGTGTTAATTGACTGTTTATGTTATTGGTAACCAATGGCTTCTCGTCAATAGTAGGCTATTAGTAGTTCAGTTTTTGTGGAGTCAAAAAAAGTTCTATGCAGATTTTTGACTGTGCCCCTAACACCTGTGGTGTTTAAGGTCAGCTGTATTTGCCTTTTGTTGTTGTGGTCATATATTTCAGAAACTTTGCATTCTTTTTACTTATTCCATGGCTGTTGTTTATTGTTTAAGAAAGACTTAGAAGTCCTGGGTTGTGAGCAATACTATGAAATGGGTAGGTACATTTTTGCTAGAGGTTATTTGGAATTGTGTTTATAACCAGCTTTGCTATGCATAGTTTTAATAATATAAAAATATATAATAATATTCCCTTACAGAGCTCTTTTATCTACTTCTAAACACTAACTTTACATGTACTGTGTTTAGAATTAAGCTGAATATAAGAAAACTTCCAGAGTTTTAGAAATGTTCGCTTAACAGTTTTCTGTACTTAAATTATCAGAGTAGTAATAATCTCAGTGTAATTATAACAGCAACTACCTACCTCTCTTAGTTATATCTACTTACCTATATATTTGTATATTTTCTACACTACTAAGAAGTCTCTCATTTATATTTCTCACACAGAATTTGATTGATATTTGTCCCTTTTGCCCATTCTTTTGTATAGGTTGGGCGTATTTTTGGATATTTTCCAAAAGATTTAATCCAGGTAGTCCATGAATATACCAAAGAAGAGCTACGAGTTCCAGCAGATGTAAGTTGTGGATTTCTGTCTTGTCCTCAGTTGTAAGTTGGCTTATAAGTGACTACCTAGAAAAAAAGAAAAATTTCAAAATAATTTCAATGAGATTTTATCATAATCTGATAGTTATCTAATATATTGAAATAGATGTTGTTTAGATATTCTTATATAAGGCTATGTACTCTTTTTTTTTTTTTTTTTGGAGTCTCACTCTGTGGCCCAGGCTGGAATGCAGCGGTGCGATCTCGGCTCACTGCAGGCTCTGCCTCCTGGGTTCACACCATTCTCCTGCCTCTGCCTCCCATCTAGCTGGGACTGCAAGTGCCTGCCACCACGCCTGGCTAATTTTTTGTATTTTTAGTAGAGACAGGGTTTTATTGTTAGCCAGGATGGTCTTGATCTCCTGACTTCGTGATCCGCCCGCCTCAGCCTCCCAAAGTGCTGGGATTACAGGCATGAGCCACCACTCCTGGCCAAGGTCGTGTACTCTTATACAGGCTTTTCTTTGCTGCTTTATATGTGAAAAATTAAGAGTTCTGTAGTTTTTATATTTACTTATTAATGTTAGAAGGCAAATAATTTCATTTCACAAGCAAAAGGAGAAATTTGAAAACTACTTATTGGATAGCTGTTAGACATTTTAAGGATACAGAAATCAGGTTAAATTAATTAAGCTCTAATTTTATACTGAGCCAGAAATGCAAACTTACAAAGGTTTCCTTATTATTGACTCCTTAGTGACTTAAGGGATTATAGTTATAGATTTGGAAAAGGGAACCAGAGAGTTTCATGTAAGGTCCAGTCTCATATCTGTAAGGTGCTAACTACACATTCTTTAGAGCATTTATAGCACACAATGGCTTTGTGACTAAAAGGATTTAAATATATTTAATATTTAAATATTTAAAAAATTGGCTCAGAAGTGTGCATGATGGAAAGAGGGAAATCATTCATCTCTGGTATACTGGACAGGTCTCCCCAGAAGATGGTGAATGTTTAGTTAGGGGAAGAAAAGTATCTTTGTTGTTTTTTTTTAACTTTTCCATCATTTTATGGCTCCTTGTATGTCAATTTGCTTACTGGTAGAGGAAAGGAAAAATATAGATTTACTCAATAGTCCTGAAAGCAGATCTTAGTGACTGCCTAGAATGCTTATTTGGAGTCAGGTACCTACCTTAATGAACCTTGTTTTCAAGTTGTTCTTGTGGCAGTAGTAAAATGGGAAGCCTCCTTTATATCATTCTTTGTTCTCTTACATTTTTTATATCTCATGCGTCTGTATCTCAGTAAGTTGCTTCTGAAGCTGATTTATCTTTCCCAGTCCAAGGAAAATATGAGTCCCAAATCCATGTAGACTGAGAACCTGACAGCCAGGTGATTCTGCCTGTTTCTGACTGGGTGAGCAGAAGTATGATATAGAGGGCACAATGTAGAGAAGCTGAGGGTCTTTCAGCTCCTCCTGGATGCGTTATTATGAGGTGAATTCCCGGAACACCAGGCATAGATGTTGGGAGTTGGGGAACCCAATAAATGACACATCACTTTTCCCCACCTGTGCTCAAAACAAATTGAGAGACCCAGAAATTGGGCAAATAGGAGATCAAAATGACCCCGTTATTTACTGATAAAGCTGTTTGGAGCATGCAGAACTAATGGGCTTTCTAACATTGCAGTCTAAACTAAGATGGACTTATCCAGTCACAGACAGAGCTACCCAACTAGGGGTCTCCCCAGGCGGGACTGTCTCTGTAAAATGGACAGCATGGAGGAACAGAATATGTGTTTTCTCTCCAGCAGGTCCCAAACAGAAAACAGGAATGGGACTGAGCAAACTCACCAGCCACATGAATCATTCTTCCCCTGGGGAAGAGAGAATGAAGGGAAGCCAGGAGTATTACTCAGATGGGAAAGTGGGTTCCAGCGTCCTATCCACCCGCTGCCCAAGAACAGTCAGTGCCCAGTGTTGATGCAAAAGCTCCTCTAGAGCCAAACGTGAATTTGAGATTATCTCAATCATTAACATGGATAAGAGTTTGCTCTGGTGACACTTGGCTGTTGACACACTAATGTGTTTCTTTTTCTTGCAGGAGACGGATTTTGTTTGTTTTGATGGAGGAAGAGATGATTTTGATAATTATAATGTAGAAGAACTTTTAGGGTTTTTGGAACTGTACAATTCTGCAGCTGGAGATTCCGAGAAAGCTGTAGAAAAAACTTCACAGGATATGGAAAAAAACTCTGAATTATCTACGGAAAGGGAACCTGAACCTGAACCAGTAGAAGCCAACTCAGAGGAAAGCGATACTGTATTCTCAGAAAACACTGAGGATCTTCAGGAACAGTTTACAACTCAGAAGCACCACTCCCACGCAAACAGCCAAGCAGATCATGCTCAGGGAGAGCAGCCTTCATTTGAATCTTTTGAAGAAATGCTGCAAGATAAACTAAAAGTGCCAGAAAGTGAAAACAACAAAACCAGCAATGGTTCTCAGGTCTCAAATGAACAGGATAAGATTGATGCCTATAAACTTTTGAAAAAAGAAATGACTCTAGACTTGAAAACCAAATTTGGCTCAACAGCTGATGCACTTGTATCTGATGATGAGACAACCAGACTCGTGACTTCATTAGAAGATGATTTTGATGAGGAATTGGATGCTGAGTATTATGCAGTTGGAAAGGAAGATGAGGAGAACCAAGAAGACTTTGATGAGTTGCCATTACTTACCTTTACAGATGGGGAAGATATGAAAACTCCAGCGAAATCTGGAGTTGAGAAATATCCAACAGATAAAGAGCAGAATTCAAATGAAGAGGATAAGATTGAGCTAACTGTGCCCCCTGGCATCAAAAATGATGATAAAAATATACTAACAACCTGGGGGGACACTATCTTCTCTATTGTCACAGGAGTTGAAGAAAATAGAGGTACAATGGATTTAGAGAGCTCTAGTTCAGAGGAAGAAAAAGAAGATGATGATGATGCATTAGTCCCAGAGAGCAAACTGGGGAAACCACAGTCAGCAACAGATTATAGTGACCCTGACAATGTAGATGATGGTCTTTTGATTGTAGACGTTCCTAAAACAAATAATAACAAAGACCCAGAAGTAAACACAGAACGTCACATTAAAGGAAAAGGGAGGGGAGTTCAGGAATCCAAGAGGGGCCTGATACAAGATGAGACAGAATTAGAAGATGAAAAGCAACAAGGCATGACTGTGCACAGTTCTGCTCACAGCAATAACCTCAACTCTATGCCAGCTGCTGAAAAGGGTAAAGACACATTAAAATCAGCTTATGATGATAAAGAAAATGACCTAAAAGGAGCAGCTATTCATATTTCAGAAGGAATGCTCCGTGAAGAAAAGCCTGGAGAGCAGATTTTGGAAGGTGGCTCAGAGAGTGAATCTGCACAGAAAGCTGCAGGGAATCAAATGAATGACAAAAAGATTCAACAGGAATCCTTGGGTAATGCACCACTCATGGGAGATAACCACCCTAACGCATCCAGAGACAGTGTGGAGGGAGACACTTTGGTAAATGGGGCCAAACCACACACGCTTTCACTGGAGCATCAACGTGAGGAATTGAAAGAGGAATTAGTTATTAAAACTCAAAATCAACCTAGATTCTCCTCTCCAGATGAGATTGATTTGCCCAGAGAACTGGAAGATGAGGCTCCCATTCTGGGAGGAAATCTTTCCTGGCAACAAGAAAGAGATGTGGCTGCCACAGTCAATAAGCAAATGAGTGAGAAGATAAGGCTGTCTGAGGGAGAAGCCGAAGAGGACTCCTTGGATGAAGAGTTTTTTCATCACAAGGCAATGCAGGGCACACAGCGGGTAGGACAGACAGACCAAACTGACAGCACAGGAAGACCAGCTTTCCCTTCTGAAGCAGAAGAGAACGATTATCCCTCTGAAGAACTATTAGAGGATGAAAACGCTGTAAGTGCAAAACGGTCTAAAGAAGAAAACCCTGGGAGTCAGGGCAGGCAGTTTGATGTTAATCTGCAAGTCCCTGACAGAGCGGTTTTAGGGACCATTCATCCAGATCCAGAAATTGAAGAAAGCAAGCAAGAAACTAGCATGATTTTAGATAGTGACAAAAAAAGTGAGACTGCTGCCAAAGGGGTCAACAGAGGAGGCAGGGAACCAAATACAATGGTGGAAAAAGAACGCCCTCTGGCAGATGAGAAAGCACAGAGGCAATCTGAAGGAAGTGACTTTTCTGACAACATAAAAACTCAGACTCCAGAATTAGGTGAAGTGTTTCAGAATAAAGATTCTGATTATCTGAAGAACGACAACCCTGAGGAACATCTGAAGACCTCAGGGCTTGCGGGGAAGCTTGAGGGAGAACTCTCAAAAGAGGACCATGAGAACACAGAGAAATACGTGGGCGCAGAAAGCCAGGGTTCTGCTGCTGCAGACCCTGAAGATGACTCGTTCCTCTGGACTCCACATACAAGTGTAGAGCCAGAGTATAGTGACAAGAGGGAGGACTTGCTTATCATAAGCAGCTTCTTTAAAGAGCAACGGTCTTTGCAGCGGTTCCAGAAGTACTTTAATGTCCATGAGCTGGAAGCCTTGCTACAAGAAATGTCATCAAAACTGAAGTCAGCACAACAGGAGAGCCTGCCCTATAATATGGAAAAAGTCCTAGATAAGGTCTTCCGTGCTTCTGAGTCACAAATTCTGAGCATAGCAGAAAAAATGCTTGATGCTCGTGTGACCGAATATAGAGATCTGGGAATGAAGGACAATAACATATTTGAAGAGGCTGCAGTGCTTGATGACATTCAAGACCTCATCTATTTTGTCAGGTACAAGCACTCCACAGCAGAGGAGACAGCCACACTGGTGATGGCACCACCTCTAGAGGAAGGCTTAGGTGGAGCAATGGAAGGTGAGGTGCCTATGGCCTTGCAGAACTGGGCTGGAGAAGCAGGCGGGTGGGTCGCTGACGTGCCTCCTATCTTGTGAAGCTCTGTTCAGTTTCCAGTGTGCCTAAAGGAGAGGGACAACACAGGGAGGTCCACATGTTCCTTCCTGCCCTCTTTCTTTTAGGCTGGATCATGGAGAAGGATTTCTTGCTGTTTCCCTTAGAATAGTTGAGACTGGTTAGCATTTTCAAAAGGAAACTTTGTAAAAACCTAAAGAGAAAGATATAAACCAGAAAGTAATGTACAAAATACAAATGTCATGTAAAATTATGAAAGGGTTTTATTGAACACGATTTTTCAGTCGTGAGATAACTGCTCTCTAACCATGGATTGACTGGTATAACTTTTAGATCAATGCTTTGGCTAAATTCCTATGTCCTCCCCAATTTTGTCTTTTGTGAATGGCTTGTTCTTCCTGTTTCTTGGGAGCACTTACTCCAGTTAAACCTTCCTGGGCCATAAGGTTCTTACATTCAGATTAATCAAGGTTGGGACAGGGATGCCTTCTAATGCAGTGCTTGATGCGTGGAAGCCATTCAGTTGAATTAACCCTGAGCCAATATCCTGACATAAGCATTCTGATTCCTAGTTCCTTGTTCTGTTCTCTGCATCTGGGCTTTTCTCTTTCTTTTCTTTTCTTTCCCTTTGCCCTTCCTTCCTTCCTTCTTTCCTTCTTTCCTTCCTTCCTCTTTCTTTTTTTTTTTTCTTTTTTTGTAAAGACAGGATCTCACCCTGTCACCCAGGCTGGAGTGCAATGGCATGATCATAGCTCATTGCAGCCTCCAACTCCTAGGCCCAAGCAAATCTCTCATTTCAGCCTGTAGTAGGCATGCATCACTGTGCTCAACTAATTTTTTATTTATTGTAGAGACAGGGTCTTGATATATTACCCAGGCCGATCTTGAACTCTTGGCCTCGAGTGACCATCCTACTTTGGCCTCCCAAAGTACTGGGATTACAGGTGTGAGCTACCGCACCTGGTGTATTCTGGCTTTTCAGACAGATGTATCTGAATTGAGAGTATCAAGGGGACAGGAAGCCACAGGAAAATATATTACTCCAGAGTGCTAATTTTTCCTGAGAGTTGGGGGAGGAGAACTTTTTTGCATTTAATTAAAACATGTATTTTGGATAAGAAGGCAATATTCAGATGAATTTTCAGGGTAAAATATCAGGCTACAAGGAAATTCACCTTTGCTGTGGATCACATTGGACTGTTCCCTGAGCCTCTTAGGAAAGAGATGGCTTCACTTTCTTTGACTCTTAGAGGTACTTTGAAAGTATTCGAAGGACATTTCAGCAAGCTGCCCTGGCGTGGAGTGTCCCTGTCTGTACTAGTTCTGTGAGAAAGGCATGCTTGTGTATGCGAGAGTTTATGTTACTTCTCTGCAGAATAGATGTTTCACATTTCTGCTCTTGAGTGGAATTCTCTTTTGCAAATTTATTTGTGTGGGCATAGGTTGATTTGCCAAGGAAAGATGTTACTGAAGTCCCTACCATAAATATATTTATGAAATACTCCTCTGTAGATTTTATTATGTAGATTAGTCATCCTTTAAATGGAATAAAAGAAAGTGAAACTCTTATTTCCCTGCCCAGTTACGCTCCACGGGATGCCCATGCATGGAGGGCAATGTTGAGGTGCCCTGGAGCTGGTATGGTCAGTGGGATAAGCCTAATAGGTAATGTCATCAAGTTGTGCTAACCCAGTGTGGTGTTCTCACCTGTAGAGATGCAACCACTGCATGACGATAATTTCTCACAAGAGAACACAGCAGAACTTAACGTGCAGGTTTCTGAAGAGCCCACCCATTTGGGCCAGCATGTGATTGGGGACACTCATGCCTCGGAAGTTTCAACGAAGCCAAATGCTGAGAAAGACTTGGACCAGCATGTGATCCGGGACACTCATGCCTCAGAAGTGTCACCGAAGCCAAATGCTGAGAAAGACTTGGACTGGCATGTGATCGGGGACACTTATGCCTCGGAAGTGTCACCAAAGCCAAATATTGAGAAAGACTTGGACCCAGGTAAAGCTTGCTAATTTTTTTCTACAAAGTGGAGACATCATAAAGAAGGCCTTCTAGGAGATTCATTGTCAAAGGTAGGAGCTAGAGACTTGTTAAACTCAAATGAAAAAAGGATCCCAGAGCTAATTGAGAGAAAAGCAGGCGTCAAGACAGATGGAGATCAAAAATAGGAAAGACACCAGAGACTGTAACTAACCTACAAACCACTGTTTGGCTGTCACTATCTTGTGTAAATTATTTCAATCTAAAATATTATTCTTAAAAGGCCTTATGCTCTAAAACAGTAGTTTTCAACCAGACCAGCAGCATCAGAAACTCGGGGGGTGGGACCAGCAGTCTGTGTTTAACAAGCCTTCCAGGAAAGACTGACCTGATACAAATTACGGTTGGAGAACCACTGCTCTAAAACTCATAAATTCAGTTTTTCCTCTGCTTTACCCCTCTCTTTCCAAATAAAATACAGTGCAATGTGGTTCTTTTTTTGATTTGCTATCTGGACATGGTAAATAAAACTTCTTAAAATACAGTGAAGGGGTCCAAGTATGTTTATAGCATAAGCTCATAGGAGACAGTACAGAACACTGTAGTGTGTAATAGTCCAGGATAGACTGACACGAAGAGTATTTCACCACAGTGCACAGTAAACATCCAGTGAGAGATGAGAATGTTTACTTTCCAGGCACAGTACCTAATATTTAGTGGATACTCAATCAGTATTTTTTTAAAAGAGAAACCATTCTTATTCTAAAGCACAAAATATCTGTTTTCCTCCCAATTCCAGGGCCAATTACAAGAGAAGACACTCCTATGGATGCTATTGATGCAAACAAGCAACTAGAGACAGCTGCCGAAGAGCCAGCAAGTGTCACAGCTTTGGAAAACGCAGTCCTTCTAATATATTCATTCATATTTTATTTAACTAAGTTGGTAAGTTTGACACATAGTTTTTTTATTTTTTAACTAAAATGTTGATTATTACAGTTTTTAAGTTGATTTTGAACATGAGGTGAAGAACTTCAATTGTCTTTATGAACATGACTCCTGATCCTTTTAGGAGAGATCCTGAAATGAGCCACAAGTATGTGGCTTTAATGCGCTCTTAGTTCAGCACATGAGGAGGCTTTGCTGTATGCTGGAGCTGGGCACAGGCACACCTGTCAAACATGGTTCTTCCTTTCAGGAACCTTTCAATTTAGCCGGGAGAGAAAGACATTCACTTGAAATGTAATATGATAATGGGCAGGAAGAGAAGTATTTACCTGATGGTAGAACAATCGATGGCATAAATTGGTTCATTGTGGAGGGAGAGTGGTAGGAAAGGCCAGAAGTTTGCTGAGACATGCTTTAAGCAGAGTTGAAAGATAGATGGGAGCTTGACTTGGAGTTGTCAAATAGAAGGGCTAGAGGAGGGAGATGGGCGAGGGTGGGGCGGGCAGCATGCAGTCAGACAGAAAACACATTCAGAGAAATGGAGGCATGAAGAAAAGGTTATTTGGGGAAGTCAGGGAAGCATGGGTAGTTGGTGTTTTCTTTTGTTGTTGTTGTTTTTTAATTGAGACAGGGTCTTGCTCTGTAGCCCAGGCAGGAGTGCATTGGCGCGATCTCAGTTCACTGCAGCCTCTGCCTCCTGGGCTCAGTGATCCTCCTGCCTCAGCCCCCTGAGTAGCTGGGATCACAAGTGCACGCAACCATGCCTGGCTATTTTTTGTAGAGGTGGGGTTTTGCCATGTTGCCCAGGCTGGTCTCGAACTCCTGAGCCCATGGGAGCCCACCTTGGCCTCCCAAAGTGCTGGGATTACAGGCATGAGCCACTATTCCCCGCCAGTTGGTGGTGGTAAAGCGTGGAGTTAAGATTAGCTGGGCAGGGTGGTGCACACCTGTGATCCCATCCACTTGGGAGGCTGAGGCAGGAGAATCACTTGAGTCCTGGAGGCAGAGGTTGCAGTTAGCTGAGATCGTGCCACTGCCCTCCAGCCTGGGCGACGGAGCAAGACCATGTCTCAGAAAAAATAAAAATAAAAAATTATGGAGTTAAGAGGGGGAAAATCTGTTCGAGGGACGCAGGGAAAGTCAGAAAGGAAATAAGGAAATTGTGTGCCATGGTGAGTGGTCAGAACATTGTTGGCAGAGATCCTTGGAAGATTTTAAGCAGGAAAGAGATTGTCAGGTCTGTTTCTTAGCAAGAGTCACTTACGGCAGAGTATTTATTCAGATCTTTCTAAAGGGAGCCATGCTCCAAATGAGACATTTAATGTCTGGAAGCTTATCTAGGCTTTTTAGAACTTAGCTCCCCCTGGTGGTACTTGGTAGAATTTGACTTTTTTTTTCTTGGTAAATTAGAGGAATAAGCAAGCTCTCGAAGTTGGAGCTCAGATTGCGCTTAGGGCTACAGAGAAAGTATGCTCCTCACCAAAGCCATTTCCTTTAGGTCCTGTTATTTCAAGACTCGAATAGGAAAGAGCATTTTTGTTGTTTTTCTGTTAAAATCTATGGGTTTCAAGCCAAGATGATTTTATTTCAAATCCCAAAGCTATTGATTAGAAGTTTAGGGAAAATTACTAAACTTTGAACCTCAACTTTCTCATCTGAAAAATTTAGATAATACCTACTCCAATTGTTGGTAAGAATTAAATGACATGGTAATGTAAAATGTCTGGTGTAGCATCTGGCATTGTGTAAGATCTCATCCCTCACCTAATTCTCATTTGGATGGTCAGAGGGCATAGAAAGACATTGAATACCTGGGGGTTTCAGGGGAAAGACCACCAGGATGGAAAACAAGTAGGAAATCCAAACCATTTTTCAGTATTAGTCATGGTTGTGCTGGTGATAGTCACCTGGGTAAAGGTGTGTATTTTAATCTGTACAGTTGGAATAATGAAATTTTCAGGGATTAAGACAGTCTCAGAATTCAGAATTTTGTTTTCAGAATGAAATTATCACTTGAAAAATTTAACAGCCCCAGTTGTAGCAGGAATTCTTTATTAATCATATTTCTAGATACACACAGAGCCCTCTTCTAGGCCTGGGTTGGGGCATATAGGAGTGGTGTAGGATACAATCTGTGATTAGGGGATAACAGGGAATGACAGACATGAATGGCAAGATATAAAGGCACAGTGTTATAAGATGCCGACTTGAGAGGGATTGTCAAAAGAGCATTTTGATGGCTAAATATGTACCAGAAATTGTGCTAGGAATAAAAGATTCCAAGAGGTATAAAGTGTAATCCTGACTTTTGAAAGGCTTAAAAAAACTTCTCAGTAGTCGTAGCAATTCCCTGTACTCTAATCCTGCCATTTTAGGACCTGTGCATCACCAGTTCCTAGTGTGAGCCGCCTGCCTTGCAAGGCTATACATTCCTTTGTTGCCTAGTTCATTCTTATACTGACTCCAAATTTTCCTCCATGATTTCCTCTATAGAATCTAATTCTCTTTTTACATAGTAATCCTTTAAATATTTGAAGTTATATTTTAATTTATTTTAGCATTTTATCCTGGAAAATTTCAAATATACAAAAGCAGAGAATCCATGGGACCATCGCCCAATAATTCCCAAAAGTGTACCATTTTATACTTCCATCAACAATTAATGAAACTTCCATTTGACCACACCTCCCCTAACACTTGGTATTATCAGTCTTAAATTTTAGCTATTGTAGTGGGTATGTCTTTGCGGTTTTAATTGTAATTCCTGATGATTAACGATACTGAGCACTTTTTCACTGCTTATTGGCCATACTTTTTGTGTGTCAGTTCACTCTGACTAGCTGGAATTCAAATGTCTCACAGCCCTGTGACAACTCTGGGAATTGTTTAGCTTACAGTTGTTCTTTTTTCCTTTAGTTATTCTTTGCCCATCTTCAAGGAGTCTTACCCTACACAGGTACTGTTTAGAATTCAGGCTGAGGCTGAAGGGGAGATCTCCTTGCATATTTCTGGAACTCTTTTTGTTCATAGTGTCCATCTTTTTTTTTTTTTTTTGAGACAGAGTCTTGCTCTGTTGCCCAGGCTAGAGTGCAGTGGTGCCTTCTCGGTTCATTGCATCCTCCACCTCCTGGGTTCAAGTGATTCTCCTGCCTCAGACTCCTGAGTAGTTGGGATTACAGGTGCCCGTCACCGCGCCTGGCTAATTTTTGTATTTTTCAGTAGAGATGGGGTTTCACCATGTTGGCCAGGCTGGTCTCGAACCCTTTGGACATCACTTGATAATGCCAAGAATAATGAATTGTCTAACTCATTGTTTTGAAAATTGTTTAAAGAAAAAGAATCAAATATTTACCCTGCCTTAACTATACAAGCCAAATCTCAGTGTAAAGAATACTTGATCATAATTTTCTCTTTGTAGAAATATCCCAGCCTTTAAATGAAGGAACAATATAAGATAATTTAAAAAAAAGAGGGACACCCAGATGTTAAATGCCTCCCGATGGAAGTACACAACATCTCCTATTAGGTACTCTTGACAAACAAAATTGAATTTGAATTTGACTGCTGATCCAACTACCAATTCCCAGGAAATATAAAGAACCAGAGAAACATGTTAAAATATATCAGGGGGATGTAGTCAGTAAAATCTAGACCATCATACACCTTAGAAGCCAAACAAAACTGTTTCTTCAGTGAATGCACTGCAGTAACAACAACAATAACAGAAAGAACTCCATAGACAGCGTAACTGGTATGAGACTCACCCTCCCACTGAAAGCAATAAACAAACTACACAAAATATATTTTAAAAACTTTTTCGTATAGAGAACAACAGGCAGCACAAAATTGTGACCCCTGAGAGAAAGGAAACAAATAGGTGAGCTCTACAACCTCCCAGCTTTCTACCTGGCAGTACTTTCTTGACCTCAGAGCAGGGATGGGGAACACAAGCAGAGTACACCAATCTTGCAGAGGAGGCAGAGATCAAAGTTCAGGGAGACTGAGACATCTGAAATATGCAGGAAAAGGTACCAGAAAGATGGATACTATGGGCTGTGCATGGTGGCTCATGCCTGTAATCCCAGCACTTTGGGAGGTTAGGACTTCGTAAGCATGTGTGTAACAGAACTACTCAAAGTCACAGAAATCATCTAAGTGATCAGAAGGAATGGTTTTTGACACAGGGCTAGAAATAGTGCCTGGAAAACCTAATAATAGTAGGGAGATCCGGAGTTCTTAGAAGGGTCTTGCCTCTGACTAAGTGCTACTAATGTCTTGCCTGACAAATTTTAAGACTCAAAACCAAACCGTTTCCAAGTAATTGAATTGCATCCTAGAGCAAAGCTCAAGGATATGTGTTCGAAAGCATGACATACAATCAAAAATTATCAGGCATGCGAAGAAGCAAGAAAATATGACCCAGGATGAGGAGAAAAATCAAACCATCAAAGCCAACTAAGAACTGCCAGAGATGTTAGATTTAGGCAAGGGTATTAAAACAGTGACTATTCCTGTATTTTGGATGTTAAAAAAGTAAGGAGAGACATGAAAGAGTTGTTTTTTAAAAAGACCCAAATCAAATTTCTGGAGATGAAAAACTACACAGTGCCTGAGACGATAAATGCACCAGAAGGGATTCGTGCCAGAGTAGCCCCTGTAGATGAAAAGATTAGTGAACTCGAAGGTACAGCAATAGAAGCTATCCTGGATGAAACACAAAGGCGGAAAAAGACCCTGAGAAATGTGAACATACCATCAGTGACCTGTGGGACACTGTCAAGCAGCCTAATAGCTGTATAACTGGAATTTCTGTAGAAGAGGGGAGAAAAGGCATTTGGAAAAATATTTGAAGAAATAATGACTGAAATTTTTCCAAAATTTATGAAAACTGTAAAGCCACAGACCCAAGAAGCCAAGTGAAACCCATAGCACAAGAAGCATGAAGAAAACTGCTCCAAGGTCTGTCATAATCAGATTGCTGAAAACAGAGCAGAAAGATGTTTTACACAGAGAGAGAAGAACTATGTCACGGATGACATCAGACTTCTTGTCATTAATAAGGCATGAGAGCATACAATGGAGTAATAGCTTTAATATACTTGAAGAGCAATACTGTTGACCTGCAACATCAAACCCAGCAAAATATCTTTCAAAACCAAAGATGATGAAGTGAAGACCTTTTCTGACAACAACATACAAGAGCTGAAAGAATTCACCAACACATGGTGCACCAACTTGCACCATAAGAAAGGTTAAAGGAAGTCCTTTAGGCTGATGGAAAATGACAACATGGCACTACACAAAGGAGTGAAGAATGCCAGATGATAACCTTGTGGATAAATATATAAAACTATTTTCTTATTATTTAAATATCTTTAAAAGTTAATTGACTTTAAAGACAAATATCAGTATAATATGGGGTTTAGAAAATATGTAAAAGTTAAATGTGTGATAATAGTGTAAAGGTCAGAAGAAGGAGAAATGGTAGTAACTATCATAAAGTTATTATTATATAAATGAAATAGTGTAGTGTCATTTGAAGATAGACTGTGATAAGTTGAGAATGTATACTATAAACCCTATAAAGCAACCACTAATATAACAGAGTTATAGCTAATAGGCCAATAAATGAGATAAATCGGAATAACTAAAAAGACTGATAAGGAGGCAGAATAAGAGAAAGAAGATGAGAACAGGTGGGACAAATTGAAAAAAAGAGGATGCTAAACTTTTAACTATATCAGTAATCACAGTAGGTGGAACTTGTCTAAATACCCCAATTAAAAGGAAAGGTTTGTCAGATTGGGTAAAGAAGCAAGACCCAACTAGATGTCTATAAACTTTATATAAAAAGATAGAAAAAAAGTTAAAACTAAAAAGATTGAGGAAAGATATCCCATGCTAACACTAGTCAAATGGAAGCTGGAGTGGCTATATTAAACCGAAGAAGATTCCAGTGCAAAGTACATGACTAGGGATAAAGAAAGTCCATTTCTTATGATAAAATGGTCCATTAATTAAGAGGATATAAAAATCCTAAATGAATGTGCTCCTAATAATGTATCTTCAAAACACATGAAGCAAAAATGGATAGAACGACAACGAAAAATAGATAAATTTACAATTATAATTGGAGATTTCAGTACCCCTTCTCAATAACTGATAGAATAGGAAGTCAATAAGGATCTAGAAGTTATGAACATCATCATTAACCAACTTGACCTTATTGATGTTTATAGAACATTCCACCCAAGAAAAGCATCATACATATACTTGTTCGTACACATGAAGCATTTACCAAGATGAACTATATTATCAGCCATAAAACAAGTCTAATGAATATTAAATGATTCAAGTAGTACAAATTGTGTTCTCTTCACAATATAATTAAGTTAGAAATCAATAATGGAAATATCTGGAAAATCCCCAAATATTTGGAAACTAGGTGACACACTTTTTTCTTATCATCTTATGAGTTTAAAAGGAAAAGGAGACATTATTATTTTGAGATGAATGAAAATGAAAACAGGCCAGGCGCAGTGGCATCCTAGCACTTTGGAAGGCTGAGGCAGGAGGATCACTTATGCCCAGAACTTCGAGACCAGCCTGAACAACATGGTGAAATACTGTTTCTACAAAACACACACACACACACACACACACACAAAAGCTGGGCATGGTGGCACGTGTCTGTAGTCCCAGCTACTCAGGAGGCTGAAGTGGGAGGGTTGCTTGAGCCCAGAAGATCGAGGCTGCAGTGAGCAGGGATTGCACCACTGCACTCCAGCCTAAGTGACAGAATGAGACCTTGTCTCAAGAAAAGAAAAAAGAATAAACACAATAAAATGAAAACAAACATATCAAGTGTGTACAGTGTCGCCAAAGCACTAGTGGGAAATGTATAGCACTACCTATATTAGAAAAAAGAAAGGTCTCAAATAAGTGACTTCATTTTCCACTGTAAGAGACTAGAGAAAGAAGAGCAAACTAATCCTCAAGTAAGCAGAAGAAAAGAAATAATGAAGATAAGAGCATAATTTAATGAAATAGAAAACAAAAGGAAAAGAGAGAAAATCAATGTAACCAAAACCTGGTTCTTTGAGATTAATAAAATTGATTAACCATAGCCAAAGTGAACAGGGAAAGAACGTAGGGAATACAGATTACCAATAGCAGCAATCAGAAAGACATCACCACGGATTCTTCAAATGTTAGAATTATAATGGAATATTATGAGCAACTTACGTCAACTAATTTGACAATTTAGATGAAGAAATTCTGTATAAGACACAGACTGCAAAAGCTCATTCGGGAAGAAATAGATAACCTTATGACTATTAAATAAATTGGATTTACAGCTAAAAACCTTTCCAGAAAGAAAACCCCACGCCCAGATGGCTTCACTGCTGAATTCTATTAAACTTACGAGGAAGAAATAATACAAGTTCTACACAAACTCATCTATTAAACTGAAGAGCAGAAAATACTTCCCAGCTCATTGTATGAAGCTAATGTTACCAGGATATCAAAACAAGGCAAAGACAAAGACAAGTAAGAAAGAAAACCACAGACCAGTATCTCTCATCAACATTGGTATAAAAACTCTAAACAAAAATTTTAGCAAATCAAATCCAACAATATATAAAAAGGAAAATGCTCTATGACCAAATAGAATTTATACCGAGAATACGAAGTTTCTTTAACATTTGAAAATCAGTGTAATTAACCATAATGACAAACTTTAAAAAGACAATCCATATGTTCAGTTCAGTAAACACAGAAAACCACTTCGAAAAAAATCTAAAATTGATTACTGTGTAATTTAAAAAACAATAAATTTATCAACAAACTAAGAATGGAAGGGAACTTAAATCGCTTTTATGAAAGATTTAAAATGAACATCCTACTTAATAGTGAATGATGGAATGTCTTCCCCCCAAGATCCAGAAGTGAAACAAGAATGTCTACTCTCATTACATCTGTTCAGCGTTGTAAGGCAATAGCCAGTGCACTAAGGCAAGAAAAAGAAATAAAAGGCGTCCAGATTGGGAAAGAAGTAAAATTGTCTTTTTTTGCAGACAACATGCATAAAATCTGGTGGGATGTAGAAAAAATCTGCTAGATAAGTACTAAGTTTAGTAAGGTTGCTAGATAAAGATTTACATCTAAAAGCAATTGTATTTATATGTACTAGCAATGAACAATTGGAAATTGAAGTTAAATTCCATGTACAATAGTATCAAAAATATGGCGTACTTATGGATAAATGTGACAAAAAGTGTGTAAGACATATGCATTGGAAACTATAAAATATTGCTGATAGAAATTAAAGAAGACCTAAATACCTGGAGAGATAGACCTTGTTTATGAGTCAGAAGACTATATTGTTAAGCTCCCCAATTTGATCACTTGCATTAACATAACCCCAATTAAAATCTCAGAAGGATATTTTTTAAATGACAAGCTGATTCTACAATTCATATGGAAAATGCAGAGGACCTCGAATAGCCCAAGCATCATGTAATTTCAAGACTTATTATAAAGCTCTAGTAATTAAGACAGCAGATGAATAGACCATTGGAACAAAATAGAAAATCCAGAAATAGATTTATACATGTATGACAATGGGCTTCTGACAAAGGTGGAAAGACAATTAAATGGAAAATGGAAAGTCTTTTCAACAAATGGTACCCAAACTATTAGATATTTATATGCAAAAAATTGATCCATACCTCACATCATGTACATAAATTAACTCAAAGCAGATCATAGACTTAAATGTAAACCCTAAAACTATAAAACTTCTAGGAAAAATTAAGAGAAAAATTTTGTTGAACTTGGATTAGGCAAAGATTTCTTACAGTTGACATCAAAAGTATGATTCATAAAGGAGAAATTTGATAATTTGGATTTAATCAAAATAAAAACATCTCTTTAAAAAACACTGTTATACAAACTAGACTGGGAAAGAGTCACTGCAAAGCATCTATCTGATAAAATATTTGTATTCAGAATACATAAAGAACTTCAACATTCATCTAAAAAAATGTAATACAGTAAAATTACACTTTACCAAGGAAGATATGCCAATTGCAAGTAAGCACATTAAAAAATGTTCAGCCTAATTATCAGGGAAATGCCAATTTAAAGCAGAATGAGTTACCACTACACACTTATTATAATGGCTAAAATTTAAAAAAATGATTATACCATGTGTTGGAGAAGATGTGGAGGAAATGGAAGTATCATACACTGCTGGTGGGGATGTGAAGGGGAACAGCTTGTCAGTTTCTTAAGAAGGTATACCTACACTGGGCATATGATCCAGCCATTCTTCTCCTAAACATTTACCTGAGACACATTTACCCGAGACACATTTACCCAAGTGAAAATAAATTATACATGCATAGAAAGACTTGTAGATCAATGTTTTTGACAGTTTATTTTTTCTGCCCAGCTGGCACATTTATTGACATTAAACATAAGACCTTTCCCTTTCCTGGCACCAGGAAGCCACGCCCAAGGGGTATCCCTTTGCCCCATTTCTGCACCAAACTCTCAGGTCTTAGCAGTAGCCTGAGCTGCCCCCAGGGCTCTGGGCTGCTGAATCGTCTGACTCATCATTTCCATGACAGCCAGTTTCATGGCGTGCTCCTGGAGAGCTGGTGGATTTTCTCCATCTGCTTGATTAGGAAGTCTGTCTTCCTCTTGAAGAAGTCCTTGGCATCCTCAGCTATCTTTTCTACATAGTACCCAGTTCGTACATCGATGAGCACATGTTCCACATCATGCAGCTACTCAGGGACATACATCGAACTCGTCAGTGGGACGAGTAATTCTCTTCCTTCGTTCTCTTACTCAGCATGTCCAGACAGTCCTTGGCTTCTGCATACTTGGTCTGTACCACTTTGAGCTGGGCAAAGGACGTGGACAAGAACTCCACTTCCTGGTCCAGCTGGTTCTTGAGCATTTCTAGCTGTGGCAGATTCATCTCCATGATAGTCTTGGAAGTTTTATTTGTAAAAGCCTAAAACTGGAAAAAATCAAATATCCATCCATAGATGACAGATAAACAGATTATGGCACACCCATACAATGAAATGCTACTCAGAAATAAAAACAAATGAACCATTATAGATATGTGCAGCAATGTGGGTGAATTTCATATTATGCTGAGAGAAGCCAGAGAAAATATAACCATGCATTATTACATACATATAAAAGTTTAGGAAATGCAAACTAATCTATTATGACAGAAATTCTGTTTCAGGGGCAGGAAGGGGTGAAAAGGAGCAGGAGATTACCAAGGGAATAAGGAGACTTTGGGAGGTTCACTATGTTGGTTGTGATGATGGTTTCACAGGCATATTCATATGCAAAACTGATCAAACTGTGTACTTTAAAAACATATAACGTATTGAATGTCATATTTCCCTCAAAGCTATAAAGAAAATCCTGACTTTCTTAGATAAAAGTAGTAGTCTCTACTTTTCTCTATCTTTAAAAAAAATGTATTCTGACAGCATGCCCTAGCAGTATATAAAATTACTTTCTTTTATAGCTTGACAGTATACTTTGTTGTGTTCAATATGTCTTTCATTCATGGCCATTTTGGTCGTTTCTAGTCTTTTGTTATAAGTAATGCTGGAATAATATAGTTTTGTGCATATATTTTTTCAGCATTTGTTGTTATATCCCCAGTATCTTTGAGATAGATCTTTAGAAGTGGGATTGTTGAGTCAGTAGATAAATATACAAGTTATTTCTGGAAACGTTGCCAAATCATAGGGGTTGTATGATTTTATATAGAGATCAGCATAGAATGAGAGTGCCTGCTTCCTCCACATTCTCTCACCTATAGAGTGTGTTGTCAAATGTTTGGATCTTGCCAAGATAAGTGAGAAATCATATTTCATTGTAGGGTCAATTTGTATTTCTTGTATTATGAGTGAGGCAGAGCATGTTTCCATATGTTTTTAAATTATTTGCATTTCTTTTCCTGGGATCTGTTCATTACTTCAGCCCATTTTTCTATAGGTTTGCTGGTGGCTATCTTCTTATTTGTAAAGCACTTTATATTTTAGGAATATTAATCCTTCATAATATGTTACAAATATTTTTTCTTAGGTTACCATTGCCAAACTTGGATTATTTTGCAATTTTTGTGGATGGGGTTGGGCGTTTTTTTTGTTTTTCAGTAATCAAATTTACAAATCATTTTCTTTGTTGCTTTCAGATTTTGATACATAATTAGGAAGGTCTTGCCCACTCACATAATACGCAGAGACAGTCACTCAATTTTTTCAACTACTTGTTTTCATTTTTTACATTCAGGTTTCTGATTAACTTGGAATTTATGAACAATGAGAAAAAGATCCAGTTTCATTTTCCATAGTTATCTAGATATGTAATACCACTTATTAAAAAGTCTGTTAACCAGCTGACTTGCTGTATCCCAAATTTCCAGTGCAGTGGGGTCTATTTCTGGATTTTTTATAAAGCCCGTGGTGGGTCTGCATTCTTGGGCCAGTACCATACTGTTATTACAGATCCTGCCCTCCTCTTGTACCACACCCTTCATCTATCTTCTTAGGGTTTTCCTGCGTGTTCTTGCTTGATTGTTCCTGAGTTGACTTTATATTCAACTAGAAGATAAACCTTTAAAGGTCTAAAAATGGTATTTTTGTCTACAGATACCATTTTTTTCCCCCACAGATTAAATGTCCCCGGTTTCTTCAACTTTTGGAACGTGGTTTCCATACTATTCATTATCCTTGTCCTTTTCCACAAGTCATGTAACCTTAAGATGTGGCCGGCCACTTGTAGTCCCAGCTTCTCAGATGGCTTGAGCCCCGGAGTTTGAGTCCAGCCTGGGCAACATAGGGAGACTCCCTCCCCTTTCCCTTAGCCACCATCTAAAAAAAAAAAAGTGGGACCCATAACTGAACCCACATGCATGGGGGTGACACGATGACATGACTCCTGGGTAAGGCTTTTTAATAAGAGTGTCGGCAAGAATGTGAGACAGCCAGTGCAATGGAGGTCGGGAGGCGGAACGCTAAGCAGAGGACTGAGTGGGCAAGGAAGAAAGGCCGCGCACGGCAGCGGCGCCCCATCTGAGCGGTGGTCCTTCCACGCTGTGACAGGAAGGGTCAGCTCCGGGCCGGCACGAGAGGCCTGCCTTTCTCCTTTTCCCCAGCTGCCGCCCACAATCCTCCACTACGTAAATCCCTGCCTCCTTACTTCCGGGCTCTGTAAGTCGCAGGCTCCTGGCGGAAGCGCCAGTCACTTCCGCCTCTCCATTCGCTCTTCTCCCCCGCCTCCTCGACAGTTGGTTCCGTCCGCTATGGCCCCGCCCTCGCGGGCCAACTCTTTTGGTGCCTTGACATGCGCCAGGGGCAGTGGCTGATGACGTGCTTTGTAGGCGGCATAAAGCGAAAGTGCCGGCAGCGGTGGAAGGCGAAGTTCAATCCGAGAGTCCGCCACCTGAACTGGGGCCTTTCCGGAGGAGGAAGCTCTGAAAGACAGGGGACCCAGTGCCATTCCCCTGGGAATTGTCGCTTGCATTCAGCTGTTTACACAATGGACTCAGTACCTGCCACTGTGCCTTCTATCACCGCTACCCCGGGGGACCCGGAACTTCTGGGACCCCTGTCCGTGCTCTACGCAGCCTTCATAGCCAAGCTGCTGGAGGTGACAGTCCCCATTCCCAGGGAGGGACTCAAGCTGTCACAGGCGGGTGGATGAGTGCTGAGCAGAGTGGGTGCATTGATTGTGCAAAGGAGAAATGGAGTGTGTCAGATCCGAGGAAAGCAAGATGTTTCTATGCTGTTTAGGGAGGCAGGTGGGAGTGTGTTTGAGACGGTTTCGTCCTTTTTTTTTTTTTTTTTTTTTTTTTTTTTTTTTTTTTTTTTGAGTACTTACGAAGTTAGAGCACTTTATGTTCTGGTGTGAAGTCACGATCAAAACACAGAGGGCTTACAGGTCTTTTCCGCATAACCCCGGCTCTGTTGGGGGATGGGGCCAGTATGGTAGTGTACTTGTTAGAGGGCTGTGGAAACAGCATAGATCAGACAGGTGTTTAATGCACTGTTTTCAAGGAAACGTTTAGAATTAAGGCACTAAATTCAAAGCGGTTTATCTAGATCAGTTATCAGGAGCTATCCAAACTTAGCATTTGTTCTTTGTTTATGTAAGAGTCGATTTAAGATTTTAAATCTTAGAGGAATAACACATTATTTGTGGTATTTATTATCATCATATCGGTTTTATTTGCAACCATAAAAAGTTGGTTACTTATATATATAAGGTTTTATATCTTATGTGGTTTTTTCAGCAATAAAAAACAACCTATTCAAGAGAAAAGTGTGATGCAGAGAGATTCCAGCCATGTTTTAGATAACATATTGTATCAGGGCCTATTGTAAACTAGAAATATATGCCCAACCTAAAGACATTCAGACTCATAGTACTTCAGAACACAACAAGCCAAACAGTAAGCGTGAGACTCCCAGTATCCTATTTTTCTTGAAACAGTGAGAGCTACTGAAGATTTTTGAGGGGATAGGTATCTGATAGAGTTCGTTTAGAATTTCTATGAATGAGTCTTTGTGACTGCTTTATGGTAAGCTTCTTTAAGGTTTCATTATTTCTAACATGCCCATTTCAGCTAGTTGCTACATTGCCTGATGATGTTCAGCCTGGGCCTGATTTTTATGGATTGCCATGGAAACCTGTACTTATCACTGCCTTCTTGGGAATTGTTTCGTTTGCCGTTTTCTTCTGGAGAACTGTCCTTGTTGTGAGTAAATTAATGCATACTTTAACTCATAAATTCAAGTAAGTTTATAATCACAGCCCTTTTGTTTCTTTTTCAGTTTCTAATGTGAACATATATTAATGCTTTTAATTCAAGCTAACCTTGTACAATAATTTAGTATAATTTTTGTGTTGGTAAATTCTTAAGTGGGTAAGACAACATGTATAATCTCAATGGGAAAACTTCAGTTTATATGTCCCTTATATCAAAATTTAAGTATTAAGAATTAGGTGGGTCTTTATTTCAACTCACAAAGGAAAAAAAGAAAGAATTAGGTAGGTCATATGTACACTGTTAGTAGAACTAGGAATTCTTAGAGCCATCTTGAAAAATAGTTTCATGATGTGTATCATAAGCGTTAAAAATGGTTATAGCCTTTTATATTATATTAATATCATGTCTAGTAATCAATCCTGAAGAAATAACCAGTCGGCCAGGCACAGTGGCTCAACGCCTGTAATCTCAGCACTTTGGGAGCCCGAGGCAGGTGGATCACTTGAGGCCAGGAGTTTGAGACTAGCCAAGCCAACATAACGAAACCCCATCTCTACTAAAAATACAAAAATTAGCGGGGTGTTGTGGCACATGCCTGTAATCCCAGCTACTCGGGATGCTGATGCAGAGAATCGCTTGAACCTGGGAGGCAGAGGCTGCAGTGAGCCGAGATGCGCCACTGCACTCCAGCCTGAGTGACAGAGTGAGACTCCTCCATCTCAAAAAAAAAAAAAAAAACAAAGAAAGAAATAACCGATCGTGCGTTAAATATCTTACATGGCCAGGTGTGGTGGCTCACACCTGTAATACTAGCACTTTGGGAGGCAGAGGCGGGTAGATCACATAAGGCCAGGAGTTCGAGACCAGCCTGGCCCACAAGACAAAACCCCGTCTCTACTAAAAATACAAAAATTAGCCGGGGGTGATGGCGAGAGCCTGTAATCCCAGCTACTCGGGAGGCTGAGGCAGGAGAATCGCTTGAAATGGGGAGGCAGATCATGCCACTACACTCTAGCCTAGGCAGCAAAATGAGACTCTGTCTCAAAAAAAAAGTTTTAAATATCTTACATAAGAGCATTCAGTAGAACAGTATTTATTAGAGTGAAAACTTTGACACAACCTACTGTGATTCACAGTGGGAAAGTTGTTAAATTATTGTATGTTCGTATAATGGGATATTAGGCTGCTTGATATAATTCAAAGACATAGGGGCACAACAATACTCACAATTTAACATGAAGTAGAAGAAAAGTAGAAACCAAGACTTTAAGGTATAAACTGTATATTACATCAACATACACACAGAAAATAAATGCTGCAAGGAAATACAACAAAATGATAAAAATTCTTATATCTAGGAGATGAGGTAAGTTTTCAGTTTTTAAAAAATGTGTATTTCCCAGATTTCCTGATTTGATCATGTACTGTTTTACTCAGAAAATATATTTTTATTTGGAAATACAAATTATATCCTGTGTAAAGACACACCATTAATTTTTTTATCTTCTGTGCAGAATTTGTCTTTCAGATTTAAACATATGTATGTATAAGTATGTATACTCATACTTGTATAATATTTATGATTATACTATGTAGCATTCGGCTTCATAGTTATTTAACATAATTGGGAGAAGATTATTTTGTGTAAATGAACTTTGCAGATGAAAAGCTTTCTATTGAAACTTCACGGTTAAAATGGCCAAAATTATTGTGTGCCAATCTTTCTAAAACTGAGTACTCTTTTTCTGATTTCATAATTATATCACATATATCATCATTAATAAATTTTCTCTGCTTTCACAATTGATTGTAAAATTACTTAAACAGAAGGGTCTTTTCTCCTTTGAGGCCTTCTCTAACCTCGTGGTGCTTTTCCTCAGATAAAAAGGGAGAATCAAAGGGTAAATGGAAGGGGAAAAGGTGAAAACATTTTACATTTCCCTCTCGTTTCTCCTATTTGTTAATAAAAAAATTCTGACGCCATTTTCATTTTTTAGAAAGTTGTATAGGCTCTGTGTCCTAACTGCCGTTCCTCAGCACTTGACTTTTGGAACCTTGATCTCTACTTGCCTGTTAGTTTGGGTGAAATGGAGCAGAGGAAGTTTACTCTCATTAGCAAGGCCATGACATTAGAGAGATAGTAATTTCTTTCCATGTTGGAATTTTCTGAATGCATATTCCTATAACAATGGTATTATAAGTGAGATTTAAATACTGTAATTATTATGTATGCAGCATATTAATTACTATATACAGTAATACAGTATATTATGTAAACAGTATATTTGCTGAGATTATGGCTGATTTGTGGACTGGTGTTAGTATCTCATCAACATAATATTTGAAAGGGAAAATATGTTCTGGGTTGCAAAGAAATTTAATAATACTCTTTTTAAGAAATTAGTTACTGCTTAGATTTTCTTGTCCTATAATTTAGTGCTGTCTTTAGGGGATGATTTGGGTTTTGCCCTTTCAGGAAGATGATAGTTGTCATTTGTCTTGTTGCTTATGCATTTTCCTCTAGCAGTCTTCCCTTCCCTGTCAGGTTTATGAGCACTGTTTTTAGTGGTCTAGGAAAATCAAATGATCTAGCTATAATTAGCTATAATAATTAATAGAATTATTTTAAAATTCAGCCAGTAGTCAATTTTGAATAGGATTTCTGAGATGTTTTCTGGTGAGCAAAAGAGGTGTGTGTCTTAGTACAAAGATCATACCTTTAATTTTGTTTCCTCAGAGTCTTTTTGAGTAGTCATTGTTTTTAGATTTCATTCTGGCTATTTGGAGCTGTCAAATAAATAAAATGAATAAATAAAATGTTAATATATTTATTACAAAAATATTAGCCATTTCTGTTATTCAGATTAAGTGCTCATTTCATAAAACTGGTGCTCATTTAGATATATAAACATGTCTTTAAGCTGCAGAGTTAGATATTTACCTTAGTGCTTTATCTGTCAGACTACAATATATCACTACTGGTTACGTTTGAAATGCTTTTTAACCTTTTAAAATTTTTTTCATCTTGTGGATTCATGCTAAACCAAACTATTATTAAACTCTCATTTGGTTACAATTCTGACAGTTGTATTAGAAACTATGTACATCTGTTAATAAAATGTTTGACATCAAATTTAATTTTATTTTTCTTTTCTAGGTGAAGAGTAGAGTGTATCAAGGTAAATATTTTGGCTTATTTTGTACTATTCCTTCTGTATTGGTGTTTGATATGGGTTTTATATATAAGTAGTTTTAGTGACTTCTGATATCTGACTGACTTATGGCTTCTGAAAACTTTACTATTCCTAGGTTGCCAGATTGGATGATAGAGGAAATGGTGATGCTACCAACTGAGATAGGAGATGAAGAGGAACAAATTGTGGGAGTAGGGAGAAGATAATTAATTTGAGGCAGATTGACCTTAAATGTTCATGTAGTACCAATTTATTCCATGTGACCAGTGTTTCTGTGCTAATGATTTAGTAGTACATTAAATATTTATTTAAGTAGATAATTTGAGGACTAGAAATGTCAATCAGCATGACTGCATTTTCTGTTTCTCTTTGCAAATGACATATTTGAAGTGATGCCATTTTCTGAGAAGAAAGATGCTTCATGCAGGGAGGAATACTGAGCTATAACATTTTACTGAATTTCCCATCTTGGAAATAAATTAGACTCTCATTGAAATGAAGGTTCTTATTATATTTTTCTTAAATTGTAACAGTATTTTTACATCCTTATTCTTGTTAGCAGATTGCTTTTTGTATTAATCTGTTTTCACACTGCTGTAAAGAAATACCCAAAGCCAGGTGTGGTGGTTCACGCCTGTAATCCCAACACTTTGGGAGGCCAAAGCAGGAGGATCGCTTGAGCTCAGGAGTTCGAGACCAGCCTGGGCAACATGGAGAAACCCTGTCTCTATTAAAAAAAAAAATACAAAAGTTAGCTGGGTTTGGTGACACACATCTGTAGTCCCAGCTACTCAGGAGGCTGAGGCAGGAGGATTGCTTGAGCTTGGGAGGTGGAGTTTGCAGTGAGCTGAGATTGTACCACTGAATTCCAGCCTGGGCAACAGAGCAAGACCCTGTCTCAAAAAAAGAAACACCTGAAACTGAGTAATTTATAAGAAGTTTAATTAGCTCATGTTTCTGCAGGCTATAGGAAGTATAGCAGCATATGCTTCTGAGGAGGCCTCAGGGAGCTTTTACTCATAGCAGAAGGCAAAGTGAGAACAGGCCTTCTTACATGGTGGGAGCAGGAGCGAGAGTTAGTGGGGAGTTGCTGCATACTTTTAAACAACCAGATTCCACAAGAACTCAGTCACCATCATAGAACAGCACCACAGGGATGGTGATAAACCACTTGTGAGAAATCTACCCCTGTGATCCAATCACCTTCCACCAGGCCCCACCTGAACACTGGGGACACTGGGGGCTATAATTTGACATGAGATTTGGTGGAGACACAGACCCAAACCATATCACTTTTTAAAACCATAATAGTTATGCTAAGAAGTTCTTTTTCCTGATAGTGCCAGGTAACATGTCTTTGCTGCTGATCCATTGGGTAATTCAGTTTCATTTAGTGATCATAATAACCTCATTATTTTTTCTTTTTTCAGTCACGGAACAGCAAATTTCTGAGAAGTTGAAGATTATCATGAAAGAAAATACAGAACTTGTACAAAAATTGTCAAATTATGAACAGAAGGTATAGTTATTCTTTTTTTTTTTTTTCCCATGGTCCCAGCTTGAATTATTTTCACCTGTCTTATAGTTCAGTTACTATGGTATTTTAAAATAATATTTATTATTCCATTAATTCCTATAAACCATCCAGATCTTAAGCAGTCATATGTGTAAAGTACTGTTTTCCTCTGTAAGAGGTCAGTCACTTGAAATTGAGTTCTGGTAGCACTATACTTTATATTTCTGGATTCTGAATGCTTTATTTTATCCAGATCAAGGAATCAAAGAAACATGTTCAGGAAACCAGGAAACAAAATATGATTCTCTCTGATGAAGCAATTAAATTTAAGGTAAAAACTTATTTTGGGGATTACATTTTAAAACGAAAGTAGAAGTAATGAGTATAACTAACCTTAATATCTTTTTTGTAGGATAAAATCAAGACACTTGAAAAAAACAATGAAATTCTGGGTGACGCAGCTAAAAATCTTCGTGTTATGTTAGAGTCAGAGAGAGAACAGAATGTCAAGAATCAGGACTTGGTAAGAGTTTTGCTGCTAAGTGTTACTAACAATTTGGGTTTTGAACTCTTTTGTAGATTGAGTTGAACTCTTTATTTTCCTTGCTGTTATGTGAAGTAAGAGTATGAGTCAGGGAAGTTGCACCTACTTCTGTCCATTTTTGTGGAATTTTAAGTACTTACTTACACAAGAAGGTATTCTTATGGGCCTAGGAAGTATTTTGGTTCTCAACCCTCGGTAATTGTCATATTGCTTGGCTCTGCCCTCTGAAACATGTGGAACAACTAGGAAACCACAACCCAGTTGAACAGTCCCTGTGTTTTGTTTTGTTTTGTTTTGCAAAGTTTTTTTTTTTTTTGCTGTAAACATTTTACAAATAGAATAGTTTTAGAATGACCTAAAAGTTGCAAAGATAGTAGAGAGCGTTCCCATAAATTCCACACCCTATTAATCTTGATGACCTCACTGAGGTAGTATTGCCACATTTCTTCACTGTAAAATTACTTTTTTTTTTTTTTTTAACTTTTTGCAATAATGTACCCTTTGGAAGGAAGTTACTAACACAGCCCACAGTGAAAAAGGGTTATGCTCTGTCCCATTGAGGAGCCAGAATCTTCATGAATTATCTAGAATTCTTCTATATGGGTGATCTGTCTATTCTCACTCTAGTCCTACCATTTTTAATTTAGGCAAGAGCATTTTTATTTTTATTTTTATTTTTTTTATTTTTTTTGAGACGGAGTCTCACTCTGTCGCCCAGGCTGGAGTGCAGTGGCCGGATCTCAGCTCACTGCAAGCTCCGCCTCTCGGGTTCATGCCATTCTCCTGCCTCAGCCTCCCGAGTAGCTGGGACTACAGGCGTCCACCACCTCGCCCAGCTAGTTTTTTGTATTTTTTTAGTAGAGACGGGGTTTCACCGTGTTATTAGCCAGGATGGTCTCGATCTCCTGACCTCGTGATCCGCCCGTCTCGGCCTCCCAAGGCAAGAGCATTTTTAAAGTACCTTGGGGATTTTTTTTCTCTTGCTACAAGAAAAAAAAAAAGTCACATTGATTTGAACTGTTTACTTAAAAGTTTTTTCAGTTTCTCTTCTTTCACCTTTTAGTCTGGTCATCTACCACATTTTATTCTAACCAGGAAGATTGTGTATGCCATGAAATATTTATGCCTTCGATTATTTTCCCTTACCTCTTTAAGTTCTTGATTTTTCCCTAGGGCAAAACTGAAACACCTGCTTTTACCTGAAACATAGCGGATGGCTCTGGGACATACTTTGTTGATGTTTCTTCTTTTCAGTACATATCCCAGTGTTTCTACTGAAATCCTAGTATGCATTTTGTGTTCTGTTTTTACATGGCAGATATCAGAAAACAAGAAATCTATAGAGAAGTTAAAGGATGCTATTTCAATGAATGCCTCAGAATTTACAGAGGTAAGGCTGACTGTAATTCCTGAAGGATATTAATACTATATTATAGTTTGATTGCAGAGCAAAAGTTTGATGTGTGCTAAAATGTGCAAAAAATGAAAACTACATAATGTTGGGCAGGGAAAGTAACTTTTTTTGATTTTCTTTGGAATTAATTCACTAATAGGAGTGTTTTGCATTAGGTTCAGATTGCACTTAATGAAGCTAAGCTTAGTGAAGAGAAGGTGAAGTCTGAATGCCATCGGGTTCAAGAAGAAAATGCTAGGCTTAAGAAGAAAAAAGAACAGGTAAAGGCAAGTGCGTGTCGTAGGTCATGTAAAATAGAGAACCCAGTATCATACCTCATGAATGCCTTTTCTCAGATCTATTTTTAAGGTAATATATGTGCAGGATTCTGTCTTTAGATATGCAAAGTTTAAACTGTGCTTCCAAACTTGAGGGTAGGTATACATTCTCTATCTGTTCTGGATTTTCTGTTCTGTACAATTTATTTTGGCTATCAGAGTGTGTAGTCTTGTTTTGTCAAACACCAATTGCTGTTAACTTGAGTAGCCTCCAGTGGGTAATAGACTGGCTTTTTAGACCTAAGAGTTAGATATTTTATAACCCTCCTTTGAGTAGTTACTGCTTCACTAGCCAAGGGAAGGTTACATGAGCAGGAGTCTGGACTTGGGAGATAATAGGATGAGCCCTTCTGTTCTTCTGGAAGTGAATTATTTGAATTGGCTACCATTTTCTGAAGGATGCAATAAACGAGATCCAATTTCCTTGACAGCTCTGATGTTCTCACTGTAGCTCTGAGGGTTGGGACCACTCTCTCCTCCCGCTTAACTGAGGTCTTAGCCCATAGTGATAGGCCAAGGAAGAGGCATGGCTCCTTATTTCCCTGTCTCATTCACTTGGTCCTAATGTCTCCAGTACAAAAGCCCTAACCTGTGGGAATCTTGTGTTTTAACTTTTCAGTTGCAGCAGGAAATTGAAGACTGGAGTAAATTACATGCTGAGCTCAGTGAGCAAATCAAATCATTTGAGAAGTCTCAGAAAGATTTGGAAGTAGCTCTTACTCACAAGGATGATAATATTAATGTAAGTACATTCTCATGAATACAAGCTTAATTCTTGTGAATTATCATGAAATCTGTAGAATTAAATGGAAAAACTCTTAATGCCCTTTTACTTCTTTTCTAGGCTTTGACTAATTGCATTACACAGTTGAATCGGTTAGAGTGTGAATCTGAATCTGAGGGTCAAAATAAAGGTGGAAATGATTCAGATGAATTAGCAAATGGAGAAGTGGGAGGTAAGATTAGTCCCAAGGAGGATGGACCCGTTTTGCCTTCCTGTCTTTAAGTGCACCAGTGCTACTTTTCACCTGGCTGAATTTCCTCTTAAGCTTTCTAGTTGTAAACACCTATCATTGGATTTGAATGTATGTCTGCTTGCATTGGACGGAGGTGGATTGCTAGGGTGTGGTGTAGCAATAAGCATGCAGTGAACACTGACTTTGTTTTTACATTGAGACTAGAAGGGTGCACGGGAGCTGCACTGGTCATGTCTTACACCTCTAAGTATTGAACATATACAGTAGTAGAAACTTGTTTCTCAGTTTCATGAAGATAACATGTTAAAACTTGTCATCTCAGTAGCTGTGTGGTTTTAAGGCCCACAACTGTTTTTAAGAGTACTGAGGTGGTTGGAGGCATAAACTGACTAAGGCCATGAAAGAAAACCACAACTGGTTTTGAGAGTGCTGAGGTGGTTGGATCCGTAAACTAAGGCCATGAGAGTGGAGGCTGTAGGGTAGCAGTGTTTACTGATGAGGATAATGTTTCTAGATGCCCTCTGTCAAGTTGGATATTGCTTGTGTAGTGGGTGTTTAAACCACACCTGGTAGCAGATTCTGGTGGAGAATAGGAGGGAATCTTTCTGAATAAGACACTAAGCCCAGATGGAGGTAGATATGAGAGAGAAGAAAGAGCTTTATCTCACATGTTTCTTCTTGCTCAAGAATGGCATGTATAACATGTTTATGTACAAATGGGAATTCACTTTTTCAGTCTTAAGTTTGCAGTTCTCTTAAAAGTCAGTCTACCTGTTCTGTTTTTGTTTGTTCTTTAAATGTTTGAACATGACAATTGTTTGGTTTTGGGTAAATCAAGAAAATACGGATTTAAAAAGCAAGGGAAGAAAAAGCAATGAAAGAAATCCTTTTGTTTTTTTTAGGTGACCAGAATGAGAAGATGAAAAATCAGATTAAGCAGATGATGGATGTCTCTCGGGTATAATCCTTTTGAGAGTCCCATAATTCCCTGTGAATGCTTTTACTATGCCTCACTTTTGTGAATACTTCTCTCTTCTGCAATTTTTAGACACAGACTGCAATATCGGTAGTTGAAGAGGATCTAAAACTTTTACAATTTAAGCTAAGAGCCTCCGTGTCCACTCAATGTAACCTGGAAGGTAGGTTGCTTCTTGAGAAGAAATTGCTATATCTTGGAAAGATACAAAATTACATTAGAAAGATAAAGAGCGGCTTCCTGCTTTCATGCGTCTCATTTCTCTCAGCACCAGTCCCCAACCAAGTTCTCACGTTCTTGTGCACACACAAAAACTCCAATGTTTTATCCTTTACAGACCAGATAAAGAAATTGGAAGATGACCGCAACTCACTACAAGCTGCCAAAGCTGGACTGGAAGATGAATGCAAAACCCTGAGGCAGAAAGTGGAGATTCTGAATGAACTCTATCAGCAGAAGGAGATGGCTTTGCAAAAGTAAGACTGTCATCATTTCCTGTGAACTGTATTGTCATGTGACTAAATAAATGTGTACTAATATAGATACTGTTATCATTTTTTAGGATTATTTATACTTTTTTACATCTGTAATTAGTATAAATTTGTCCTTCTTTCTTTCTGCTTTGTTTCTCATAAGCTGCATTTTTCTTTCCTTTCTAACCAGTAGTCAGAAACTGTTGCCTGTAGCTCCCTGAAGGGGGAGCAGTGTGCTGGTGCCGACAGGTGCTGCTGTGGAGTGCTTCTCTTTGGAAGATCTAGCCATGCCTTGTCTGTGGCTCCACCACTTGTTTCACTTTCCTTTCTTTGTGGTCAATTATGTAATTTCCTTGAAAAAGTCTGAGTGATTTTGTATGACATGTGTTTTAGTAGAATAAAAACTTCAAAAAAGGAAAATTTACTTATTGCAGGTGCATTTAGTTTTGGACTTCACAGAGTCAGATATTCAAACTAAATATAATTGTGGCAAAGATATTAGGAGTTTTGAATATAAAACTATTTGGCATGTATATTTAGATATTAATCCTCTGAAATACATGTCTCAAATTTCGAGCAAGGCACCTTTTGAAAGCTATATTTTTATAGTTCTAGTTTTTTCTCCACAAAAACATCTGAATTCTCTAAAAATAGGTTATCTGTGGCACTTGCTATTTGTGCTTGCTCTTGTATTTTATTCTTTGGTGTATATGGCAGTGTGTGAGAAGGCCTCTCTTGCTAAGCAAATTTAACTTTTTAAAATGCTTAGACTGCTACTGCTGTATGCCATTAAATATTGAAACTATGCCATTAGTGTTTTCTCTAAGTCTTTGCTCACCAAGCAGCCAGTTTAGATTTTCCAGGTTTTGTTCAAGCCAGTTCTAAATGCCTGTTCTGCTTCAGAGAGACATTCCCCATTTCATTACTTTTTTAAAAAAAACACTTCTCTGCCTCCAATAGTAATGTGAATTACTTAAATGGCAACTGTTTTTCTTCATTATACAGTTAACCCATTGATGTGGCAGTATTTTATTCAACTTCCCCAACATTCATTCAGTCTCCTTGTCTGGTTTGTACTCTACTGTCTACCCCTAAAGTCACTGTGTTAGTTCAAGCCCTTGTCATCTTTTATGCCAGTCCCTAGCTAATCACGTATCTCCAGTCTTTCCTTTCATGTCCTGTCCTGTCCTGTCCTGTCCTTGTTTTCTTTCTGACGGAGGAGTCTCACTCTGTCACCCAGGCTGGAGTGCAGTGGCACAGTCTCGGCTTACTGCAAGCTCGGTCTCCCAGATTCATGCCATTCTCCTGCCTCAGCCTTCCGAGTAGCTGGGACTACAGGCGCCCGTTACCACGCCCGGCTAATTTTTTTTGTATTTTTAGTAGACATTGGGTTTCACCCATGTTAGCCAGGATGATCTCGATCTCCTGACCTCGTGATCCACCCACTTCAGCCTCCCAAAGTGCTAGGATTACAGGCGTGAGCCACCGCGCCCGGCCCCCCCATCTCCAGTCTTTCTTATACAGCTTCTTCCCAGTTCCGATTGTCTATATAGTTGCTAGAGTGAACTTTTTAAAATACAAGTCTGTCCATGTCATTATGTGCTTAAAATCTATCAAGGATGCTCCATTTCCTTCAGGGTGAATTCCAGACTCCTTAACAGGTAGAGGCCACTTTCCCCTCAGCTAGTCCTGAGCTGGAGAGGCAGGTTTCTTCTGATGCTTCTTGAACTGCAGACTCTGAACCGTTCCTCCATGCCACTCTAAACCTCTTTGTCTTTATGTATGTTGTTTTCTCTGTAGTAAAAATGTCCTTTATTGTTTCTGCGTGGCAGTCTCCTACCTACTCAAATGTTTATGCTGCTAAAAGTCTTTTTTAGAGTGAGTTGTAGCATAAATAAATAGGTAGCCATAGAGACTGAGTACTCATTTGCTTCTTAAATGTAATTCCTAAATATGTGTTTGAGTTTAAATCTACATATTGGTATCTGCTCTCTATTTGATGGCCTGTTCTGTGTTCCTTTTTTCATTTTTTTGAATTGTTAGAGTATTTTAAATGATTCTGCTCTTCTCTGTTTAAACTTGGTGGTTACAAGTTGTTCTACTTGTCCTCTTGTTAAAGGCCACAGCATGTATCCTGGACTTATTAAAAAGTCTGACATAATATAGTTACCTCTTTCTTAATAGAGGAGTTACCTCTTTCTGGGCTTTAACTTCCTCCTGACTTAGATGTTATTGTGGTCATGTATTTTAATGGTCTGTGTAGCTCAAACTCCACAAAATGTTTTGTCTTTTACAGTGCTAACCTGCTGATACTCAATTTACACACCTATTTATAGTTCCTGTCATCCTTCATTTTCCTACATCTTTAGTCTTCCATTTGGGATCACGTTCATTCTACTTGAAGAATATACTTTAATGCAGGTTCAGTGAGTTTACTTTTGTATGGAAATGTTTTTATTTTGACTCCGTTTTAAAAGGATCTTTCTGCTGGTTATGGAATTTTGATAGTTGTTTAATTTTAGCGCTTTAAAGATAACCAATTATCTTCTGGTTTTAAAATTTCTTCGAGGAATCTATTATCATTCTTATTTTCTCTTTTCTCTTTTTTCAAATGTATTATGCCTGCCCTAGCTGCCTTTAGTCATTTTTCTTTTTGGATTTTCAGCAGTTTTCTTGGGAGGTGCCTACATGTAGGGTTTTGTCATCACCCCTCCACCGCTACCCCCCTGCTTTTTCTTTTGCATTTATACTGCTTGAGGTTATAAACATCTCTTGAATTTGGAGACTCTTTTTTCACATATTAATTCTATCTCATTCTCACTTGGCCTGAGAATCCAGTTAAACATACTAGGATCTCCCACTCCTACCCGTCACCCAGTGCCTCCTGCATTCTGAATTTGCTTCATTCTGGTTGTTTTCTTCTGACCTATCTTCCTTCCAATGTGCTAAAATCTCACCTCAGTTGTCTAATCTGCTAAAATCATTGAGTTCTTTTTGGTTTCACTATTTTTCACTTTCATAGTTTCTAATCCTCTGCTGAAATGTGTAATCTTGACTTGTACTTCCTTCAATATGTAAGGCACAATTGTTTTAAAATCTATGTGGTAATCCTATTATGTGGATCCCTTATGAGTGTGTTTCTCTGGTCTTTTAGGTTGTGATCACATTGTCTTGTCTTGTGGAATGCCTAGTTGGTTTTGATGGAGTGGTGAACTGTCGGGGAAATTTGAGGTCTAAGATGATATTATCGTCCTACAGAAAATATATGAGATTACCTCTAGCGGGTGGTCATTACTTTATTCCAGTTAGCAATTAAAATCATTCAAAAACGGCTTAGTCCCTTTAAAGGGCATTGTATTTATTGCCTGTTCAGTACTCCAAGTGTGCAGCTCTTTTCTGGTCTCAACCCAAAGCCTAGGGCTTTTACTAGGGGTCCTTCTCATTGGCAGTCCTGAACTCCACTTCTTGTTTCTCTGAACCCAGGGATCTGTTGAAAGTTCTTTTCAACCTTCTTATATGTCTGCATTGTCTTCAATGCACGGATGAACCTGGGGGAAAATGGCTTAAGATGCCAAGCCAGGCTTACTTATAATTCTGTGTTTTTTCCTACTGGATTTTCTTCACTGCCTTATTAGTTTTCTGATGCCTTCGAGCACATTTTTTATATTTTTGTCCATATGTTCTTATTTTCAGCGTTTGCAAACTAACTCATCCATTATTGGAAACAAAATTCTCTTGAATCTTTCTTCAAGACTTGTTTTTTCCACATCCCTTCCTAAGCCAGAGTCAGAGGGATTGTTCTGTTCTTGTATGCACCTTTTACACATTCAACTGTGAGCCCCTTTAGTGCAGAGGTGGTGCTTACCATACCCATGCCTTTATCTTAGCCTCTTACAAGGTAAGTAGTATATTATAGCCACTCATAAAATATTTGCTGAAGTATTGAATGAGCAGTTGTAAAAGAGTACATAAACTTCTTTCTCTTTAGTGTTAATAACCCTTTTTACTATTTTACTATAGCTCCTCTATTTTTGTTTCCAAGTTGTAGAAATTTTCAAGTACCTTTTGCATCAGAACTATAAATAAAGAAGTACAAGGGTAACTACAGGTAGCACTTTTAAACCATTAAATGTTGCTGCCTTTACAATCTGTGTTATAGTTGGCTGACCTCTTGAGCTTGAAGGTTATCAGGTTAAAACCAATTTCCAGTACATAGCACCCTCATTACGGGACAGTTTGGATTCTTTTTCTGTTCAACAGACATTGCCAGTACTCAGATTTGTCTCTCTGCTTAATCATGATTCCATTGAAATAGGTAGGAGAGCTCCATGTCTGTAGTGTGAAAATGTTCTGGGGTTAATTGTACAGTTAAGGACATGTTCTAAAAAGCTCTTTCATTGGCTGTCTTTATCATGGTACCAGTCTTGGATTGAGAAACAGCCCATAACACAATTAATTAGTGGTCTTTCCATGGCTAGAAATAAGAGAAGTAATTGTCTCCTGCATTATCCTAATAAGCTTACCTGTGTTAGGTTGATCAGTGCTGGCTTTCTACGTTGAAGAAAAGTGCTCATTCATCATTTCAACACAACAGTCTTTCCCATGGGACACATAGTGCTTTTTTACATTTGTATTATTAACTAATGAAGAGAGAATTACGAGACATTAGAAAATGCAGGTGATGTATCAACAGGCCATAGTTGGATTTTTATCCTGACGAACAGTTTGAGTTCCTTCCTATGACTTTGTATAATCTATGCATTTTTAAGAATAGGATAGGAAGTGAGATTTTATTAGAGTATTCAGACAGAATGCCAGGAGGAAAAGAGAAACACTTTCACTGACAACCAGTTTTATCTTAGGAAACTGAGTCAAGAAGAGTATGAACGACAAGAAAGAGAGCACAGGCTGTCAGCTGCAGATGAAAAGGCGCTTTCGGCTGCAGAGGAAGTAAAAACTTACAAGTAAGTTCACCTTCTAAAGAGGGTATCAGTGGCTAATGAAACTAGTGTTGGCTTTTTTTATTAGCACAAAAGCATAAATAAATGGTTAGAGGACATGAATACATCAATTCACAAAAAAGAAAAACTGTATTTTAAGTTAACAAATGGAAAAATATTAACAAATAGCCAGTGTTGGCAAAACTGTAAGGGAACTTGATTCGTGCAAACAGTTCTGGGGGTTGGGGGAGGGTGGGGGCAGTTTGTTACATGTGTCAAAAGCCATTAAAGTGATTTTGCCATTTGATAGACCCAGTAGTCCTAACTTTGGGAAATTTTTTTATAATATAATTAAAGGATGAAAAAAGGTTTATAGTGGAAGATATTAATAATAGGATTATTTGAGAACATATTTAGGAACAGTTAAAGAAATTTTAATTTATCAACTCAGAATCTCCAGCTGTTAAAGGAAATTATGTATCATTAGTTTTCATCATATTGTACTTTTGTTATAACCAACCATGTAAAATATGCTTTATATTTCTGGATAAGCTGTATTAGGGTACAGTTGTTAGGGTAAAGGTTAACATAGTCAAGACGGTTTGGGTTTTTATTTGGTTGTGCTTTAAATGATAAAACCAAGTGTAATTCTTAGGCGGAGAATTGAAGAAATGGAGGATGAATTACAGAAGACAGAGCGGTCATTTAAAAACCAGGTAATAATTCTAGTGCCCTACTATATAGTGCCCGGAATTCTTTGATAACTACTACAGGCTATTATAATGAATCTGTAAGCATATTTTGTGATGTATTATCTTTTTCAGATCGCTACCCATGAGAAGAAAGCTCATGAAAACTGGGTAAGATTTGTTTTTTCTTTACCTTATTTTGTGCATAGTCTCCCACAGCTGAATTTGGATATTTTTCTTCAATAGCTCAAAGCTCGTGCTGCAGAAAGAGCTATAGCTGAAGAGAAAAGGGAAGCTGCCAACTTGAGACACAAGTATGTGATTTTGATGCCTGTATTTTCAGTGTGTGATGTCTTAAGGAATTGGTTTCTGTTTCATATTTAAGTCTTTCTTAAATATTCTTTCTCTATATTCAAGATTATTAGAATTAACACAAAAGATGGCAATGCTGCAAGAAGAACCTGTGATTGTAAAACCAATGCCAGGAAGACCAAATACACAAAACCCTCCACGGAGAGGTAAGGGAGCACCTTGTAAAGGGCAGCAATCTGTTTTTTGATGTAAAATGTATATACGTGACTTTTTGTTTCTGTGTGTAATGGTATGGTACCCTAGGAATAATCCCAAGAACTGAGTAAAGAAAAAAAGTCTGTCTTAAAATGTTAACAAGATGCTGTAATCTTAGGTCCTCTGAGCCAGAATGGCTCTTTTGGCCCATCCCCTGTGAGTGGTGGAGAATGCTCCCCTCCATTGACAGTGGAGCCACCCGTGAGACCTCTCTCTGCTAGTCTCAGTCGAAGAGATATGCCTAGAAGTGAATTTGGTGAGCATTTACGTGTTTCCTTGCAATACTCTTTTGGGTGGTTTTTTCCCTTTTATTTGAGAATTCTAATGCAAACATTTTAGAATTCAGGTCTGTCTAGTATAGAAAAGAAAATTTCTTAATTTGTCTTGGTGGATTCAACTGCAAGTATTCAACCAAAAGATTTTGCTTTAGAACAGAAGGCATTTATTACTTTCCTTTATTGTTTTGTTTCTTAGTTTTTTACTCTGAAGTATAAGCTTTTATCTTTCAATTAAAGTTCTGTGGGATTCCTCTCCCAAATACAGCTGACACTTGAACAACACAAGTTTGATCTGTGCAGGTCCACTTCTATGCAGATTTTTTTCAAAAAATATCTTGGGAAATTTTTTGGAGCTTTGCAATAATTTGAAAGAACTTGCAGATGAACCACATAGCCTAGAAATACAAAAAAAGTAAGAAAAATTTATGTATGTCGTGAATGCATAAAATATATGTAAATACTAGTCTATTTTATTATATACTTTTTTATTATATACTATTGTAAAATATACAAAGATCTATTTTTAAAAGTTAAAATTTATCAAAACTTGCACAAGCACAGATGTACCTGATACCATTCACAATTGGGAAAAAATAAACACATGTAAAGATGCAGTTTGAAATCATAAATGCGTAAGATTAGCTGTAGTACATACTGTAATTTCATAATTACAGTATAATTTCATAACCACCTCCTGTTGCTACTACAGTGAGCTCAAGTGTTGTGAGTATCTGCTTAAAACACCATGTGATGTTAATCTCCATGTGGGCAGTTCATCTTTCCAGTTAATTGTGTATCACAGTAAACATAATCTCTCATGGTTCTTGTGTATTTTTCATGTTTAGTGCAATACCATAAACCTTGAATAACACCATGGGACCCATATAAAATGCCACTAGTGATGGTGGAAGTATTCTCCAGAAGCAGTCATGACACTACTAGAGAAAGTTGAATTGCTTTGATATATACCATAGATTGGAGTGTGCAGTAACAGTTATCAGTCATTTCAGTCAGACGATTCATCTTGTAAATAGACCATGTACATGTACAGTACAAATACAATACAGTGCTATAAATACATTTCCTCTTATGATTTCAATAACATTTTCTTTAGCTTGCTTTATTAAAGTAAGAATACAGTATACAATATATATACAGAATATGTGTTAACTGTTTATGTTATTGGTAAGGCTTCTGGTCAATAATAGGCTATTTATTAGTAGGTAGGTTTTGGGGAGTCAAAAGTTACACGTGGATTTTTGACTGCGCAGGGGATCAGCACACTTAACCCCTGCATTGTTCAAGAGTCAACTGTATTATAAAGTAGCCTTAATAACTTTATAGTTTATGCGGCGTACATGTTTCCACTTCTCATTACTTATAGTATGAAACGCTGTTGAGTCTATTTTGAATCCTAAATATGTCTATAATACTCGGTAAGATACAGAAGTCAGATTATATATACACTGAACAAAAATCACCATGTAGAATACAATACATGGAAGTCTGTAGCTTGAAGTGTAGAACCAGAGCCATTAATGTGCAGGATTTATTGTTCTTTCAGTGCAAGGCAGTTTTTATTTTAATTCTTTAAGTCCGTGCATAAATTGTAAGTGATTTCCCTTCATAAGGATTGGGAGACCCATTTTTAATGTTGTTTTCCAGATAGACTTGAACTCTGACCTGTCCACAATTGATTATTTCTTCCAAAAAATACATATAAGGGCTCTGTTATTTTTTTCTCAAGGATCAGTGGACGGGCCTCTACCTCATCCTCGATGGTCAGCTGAGGCATCTGGGAAACCCTCTCCTTCTGGTAAGGGAGCAAGAGTGTTCAAAGAGTCTAAAACCATGCAGGAAGTGGGGAGAGGAATTTTTTTTTTTTTTTTTAATCCTCCTCACAGAGTACACAAGTCAGAATAAGTCTAAATCAGTTCTCTGGTCTTTAACAGATACAGGATCTGGTACAGCTGCCATGATGAACAGCAGCTCAAGAGGTTCTTCCCCTAACAGGGTAATCGATGAAGGCAAGGTAAATGCACCCATTTTGAATAATTAGTTATTTCAGGACATTTAGCTTTTCCTACAACTCTGTCTTTGCCTTATCTCCTATTTGTGTGTTCTACCTGTACTATCTCACTTATTTTTTAAAAAGCAAACTGTTCTGCAAGAGCCTGAAGTCCCCTCAGTTCCCAGCATTACATCTTTGGCTGAGCGTCCAGTAGCAGTAAGTACTTAGAAGTGTGAACTGAACTGGGCTATAAGTTGCATGGCAATATTGATCTTACTTTTATCCTTGAGTTGGGAGTGTTGCTGAAATCTGATGGATTCATTGGCCTTTTCTCCCCTCTCCTGTTTGGTTAGACATTTAACCTGTGTAGAGCATCTGCTGTAACTGTAATTAACTTAAACAAAAGTGAAAAGTCCCCACTCTTGTGTGTTTCAGTGTTTAATGCTGTTAGGCAAAGTAAATTCATTGTAAATTGTGTAATTCATTACTATGTCTTCATTTGGAAGTGTGCTATTTAAGAATACCTCCAATTGTATACTAGGCAAACCCTATTGTGAATGATCTGAAATTACAGATTGATAACAGAAGAATGTTTGCTGGAAGTGAAATACTGAATAGTGGAAGTCTATAATTACCCACTGAGCCAGTTCCCAGCAGTGTCCTTAAACAGTGTTCACATAAGTGTATTCTCTTGTAACTTGTGTAGCTGTTATGGCTGGTAAGTCCTCTGATCATACCTCACTGTGATTCTCTACATTGAAATTAAAATAAGTTTAATGATTGAGAGTTTCCAACCCACTTTCCCATAGGAAATGATTAATCAGTATCTCATAGTAGACAGTATTACTAGTGAATGAAGGTAAATAGAGCTGTGCCTGTGTAATTTGTGTACATAACATTGTTTCTCTTGGAAAATACTTCCAAGTTCCAGCAGAGGACTCCAGGAATACACATCTCTTGAGAAATGTTTTTATCCAAGGGCAGCTTGGATAAGACCCAAGACCCCTTTGAAGTAGGAGACTTCAAAGAGTGTAGAGGCTGCTTTGTGAGACAGCAGAAGCAGAGGTGGAAAGAACGTGGCCTTGGAGTCAAACGTGGCATTGAATTCCAGCCAGCCTCTTACATGCTGTGTGACCGTCAGCAAATCTAATACTCTCTGTGCCTGTGTTCCTGCATATTTAGAACAAGATGGTCCTATTAGAGATTTAGAGATGTGATAATTCGAGTTAATATATGTAAGGCCTACGGAAGGTACTCTGGATAATCACTATTACGTGGTAGAGAATGGATTTTTCATTCCCATTCATTCTCTGCATCCTTAATATGGAAATTACTCTGATGGGAGGGATGTGCAGAGGGAGTGACTGCCTTAGAAATAGACGTATGAATGGCATAACTTCTATATTAGGAATGACCTCCATTTATAACCTGTGCATTCCCTTCCATTTGCAGATGTAAGCAATAATACGATTACAGCAAGTGTTCACTCCTGTGGTGTACTTTTAACCTTTCTAAGCTATCAGTGGTAACAAATGAGAGGGGTAGAGTTTTTTACACTAATTCTGCTCTTCGGACAAATGCCTGGTATCTGCTTCACTGGGTTTTAGTTTTTACTGGTGTTGGTGCTTTTGTCTGTCATACCAGAGTATTTCAAAACTTCAATTGCTTCTACTCTGCAGGTTAATATGGCTCCAAAAGGGCCCCCTCCTTTCTCAGGAGTCCCTCTCATGAGCACCCCTATGGGAGGCCCTATACCACCACCCATTCGATATGGACCACCACCTCAGCTCTGCGGACCTTTCGGGCCTCGGCCACTTCCTCCACCCTTTGGTAAGATGATCTGAACAGTAGTGATTGACTTGTAAAGCACATTCATCTCCCTCTATCCCTTGCTAATACAACTGCAATTGCAGGGCTTTGCAATGCAGTGATGAAGCTGATTGAGTACATTGTTAACTTTTCCCCAAGTTTCTTAGGACACAAAGGGTCTTCATAATCTCCTGTGATTAGATGGGCAATAATTGTCTCTAATAGAACAAGGAAAGGGGCTATTCATAAAAAGCCAGAAATATTAAGCACATGTTTATTGAACATCTGTGGCTGTGTACTAGGCTCTGCAATGGATAGCAAGGTAGATAAAATATATCCCCTAATTAAGATGTCCTGTAAGGTCACAAATATACACATTCTACAACATAAAGCTTCTAATCACCCATAATGGAAGCATAAGCAGTAGGTCACAGGATATTAGGGAAAGATATAAACCTTCAGTCCTCACCTTGGGAATACAAAGGAAGGAGATACGAAAGAGAAGGTAGAATTTAACAGTTATCTAATGAATGCTGCTGAATTTAATTAGATGCAGCTGGAATGCCTTTTCCCGCAGGGAAACACCTTAATTTCTATGGCATTATTAGCTCCATCTTGAGCTACTGCATAATTTTTTTTTTTTTTGAGATGGAGTCTCGCTTGTTGCCCAGGCTAGAGTGCAGTGGCGCGATCTCGGCTCACTGCAAGCTCCTGGGTTCACGCCATTCTCCTGCCTCAGCCTCCCGAGTAGCTGCGACTACAGGCGCCTGCCACCACGCCCAGCTAATTTTTTGTATTTTTAGTAGAGACGGGGTTTCACCGTGTTAGCCAGGATGGTCTCGATCTCCTGACCTTGTGATATGCCCGCCTCGGCCTCCCAAAGTGTACTGCATAAATTTGTAACTGATACACAGTAGTTAATGGAATTTATCAAAATTTTTATTGCAGTGAAGCCATATTTAGTCTGTCTTGGTATGGTGGAGTGCAAATCTCTCTCTTTTTAAGATAAAGATAATAGGCCAGGCACAGTGGCTCACGCTTGTAATCCCAGCACTTTATGAATCCCACCATTCATTAGATGAGGCTGAGGCGAGTGGATCCCTTGAGTCTAGGAGTTTGAGACCAGTGTGGGCAACATGGTGAAACCGCCATCTCTACAAAAAATACAAAAATTAGCTGGGAGTGGTTGCATCCATCTATAGTCCCAGCTACTTGGGAGTCTGAAGTGGGAGGATCGATTGAGTCCAGGAGATTGAGGCTGCAGTGAGCCATGATCACTCCACTACACTCCAGTCCAGGTGACAGGCAAGACTCTGCCTCCAAAAAAAAAAGAAAGGATGACAGACCATATTAACATACTGGCATTATCTTAATTTAGATATGTTCCTAGGAATTTACTAGAAATAATTTTTGTTTTCCAGGCCCTGGTATGCGTCCACCACTAGGCTTAAGAGAATTTGCACCAGGTGTTCCACCAGGAAAACGGGACCTGCCTCTCCACCCTCGGGAATTTTTACCTGGACACACACCATTTAGACCTTTAGGTCCACTTGGCCCAAGAGAGTACTTTATTCCTGGTGCCCGATTACCACCCCCAACCCATGGTCCCCAGGATTGCCCACCACCACCTGCTGCAAGAGACTTACCGCCATCAGGCTCTAGAGATGATCCTCCTCCTGCCTCTCAGAGCACTAGCCAGGACTGTTCACAGGCTTTAAAACAGAGCCCATAACTATGACCTCTGACATTTCGTTGGAGAGAAAGTGTACTGTGCATTATTCATTACAGTAAAAGATTTCATTGGCTTCAAAATCCAAAAGTTTATTTTAAAAGGTTTGTTGTTAGAACTACACTGCCTTGGCAGTGTGCGTTTTTGAGCCAAACAATTCAGAAATGTCATTTCTTCCCTAAATAAGACACCTTTTAAGCTAGAGCGTCCTTACAACTTTGAAATGTGCAATAAAGAATACCTGTGTTTTAGCTAATGTAGCATATGTAATTGCTAAATGATTTAGAATGTCATGAAAAATATGAACATTTCCTGTGGAAATGCTTTAAGAACATGTATTTCCATTATCCTATTTTTAGTGTACACCAGCTGAATATGGAGCAATGGTGTTTATAAGCTTTTTTTTTTTTTAAACTATCTGGTCATAAAGACTGTTACGCTAAAAATGTTTACTAAAAGATAACTAAACTTCATCTCCCCTCTTGCTGAAGTTCTTTGTAGTAACAGCTCATAAAAATTTGTTATTAATATTTCCCAAGTGTCTGTTGATTCATTGGACTGTTACGAGGCTTGTGCGATTTGGGGAACATTTACACTCAGGCTCCCAGAACTGAAGATGGTGGCTGGTGGCACACTTCCGGCTGCTACCCCGTCACCTGTGAACTCTACAAGTGATGTCTTTTTATTTCAAAGAAGTTTATTTCCCACTTGTATAGCATTCACATGCTTTCTTTACGATCCTCATTGTCTATTTAGAATGGTTTTCTGAGAGTGAGTTTACATTAGTAGCAAGAGTTGTTTGACCTGATGTTCTATTGCTTTTACCATTCCTGTAGAAAAAGGGTACACAACAGAAAAATGAAAATGATGTGTCATGGCCATAAAAGTACAGAAATCTTTAAAAATTTTAAAATGTACAGTCTCGTTTTTCCCATTCCTTGCCACTGATTTTTGAGGAATATAATAAAAAAATTGGAAGAGTATAATGCCATGAGAAAGAATGATTTAGGACTATGAGGCTTACAACATGCCCTAGGTCAGCAACCAAGGGTTGAAATCAGTTCTTTTTTAGGGAGGAAGCGGGGGGGGTGGCGACAGATATTATTCCAAAATTAATATTTAAACATTGGTGCTTTTATTTAAAAATCAGTAACTAACCATCTGGAATTGCAGCATACTTAAAGTCTTACCCATTACTACACTGTGCCTTTAAAACAATGTTTCTTTAAATATACATTTCTAAGAACTAACTTCAGACATTTTAATTACAGTAATAATACCACTCCTTTTAAGGAGTTTAAGATCCAGACTAAAACTAAAATCATAAAAGGCTGATACTTTTGTTTGCTGCTAGGTTATATTCTTCCATTCTTCTTTGAAGTCCTATGATGTAATATTTTTGAAACCTAGTGTATGTCTTGTCACTGTTGTGATATTTAATTGATTAAGAATATCTTGTAAAAAGGAGTAAAAGCTTCAATGTGGAACAATTTTCTCTTTATACTGAACAACTGAAGATAGATAGTTTAGAAAGATAAGGACTTTGAAAGAAGGCAACTCTGTCAAAGTTCATAAGGAATATATAAATTCTTCAGAAAAATAATTCAATCTCTATGTCCTCCCATTTAATATCAAGAATAGAAGAAATTAAGAGGAAAACTCCACAGAAGAGCATAGGCCACTTTTAGCCATGTAAAATAAGATGAAGTCACAAATACAATTTTTGAATTTACCTGTCAGTCTCTTTAGGACACAAAACAATGCTGAAATTAATATAATTTCTAATTTTAAATGTCATTTAAGTGTAGATTATGCCATCTAGGAAGGTAAGTAGGAAAGGTAAATCTATTTTTAAAATTCAAAATTAGAGTATTTTTCACCTCTAAAGCCTTTTTTGGTGATTATTCTGTATCTGACATAATTGAGAAACTGGCAAGCTGTGGAGATGCCAGTGTAGCTTCTCTGAGAAGTTGTGAGCCAGTCCATAACTGCTTCCCCTCACATCCATCTGATTGCACCATTTCTGCAGCAAACCCCAAAGCAGGGCGCCAAAATGCAGATGGCATAGGGCGTATCATCCCTCAGTCAAATCACTTCTCCATCTCTAAAGTTTCACCTATTTTGGAAGTCATCTCCAACTAATTGTGTCTGGATTTAGTTGCTAAAATTGTCTTATTTATGAGGCAGCAATATTCAGCCTGAAGGCATTTCTGCTATAGTTGTAGTGACATCATCAATGGCTGATTTTTTTCATTGGAAAGTAAGTAATTTGTGGGATGTAGTATATTCTGTGTCAACTGCAAGACAATCACTCATTTTCCCATTATATTCAGGTCCGAATTAAAGTTAAGCTAATCACGCAGTGTTCAATTTAAGCTTCTTTAATGTTGATGAAAGGTATTTGTAGTTCATATAAACCATACTTATGTGAAGGATAGCAGATGCTTCATATAAATTATCACTTTGATATACATATCTTATGGTTTATGAGAAAAGAAAAAATAATACATCGGTTTTGCTACATTTTAATGGGTTTTTTTTAAGGGACTGTTTTTTAGGTCTTGTCAGCAACATCAAACAAAAGGTACTGAGTACTCCACAGGGTACAGAGTGCTGCCAAGCACCTTAGAAAAATTACATGACACGGAGAAAATGCGCTTCTTGCTCCTTGAAGAGCTTACAGTCTAGGGATTTGACAACTCACAGTCTTAGGAACTGAGTGAACAACAAAGTAAGGCAAATTCTTCATCCCCTAGAGCTATTGTGGACTGACTCATTTTAGAATTTGGAATTAATCCAATCAAGATGAGAGACAAGACTAAATTTGGCCGAGAATTCGTTCAGGCTCACATAGTTTTTATTAACATCCGTCTAGTAAACAGAATGGACCTAACAGACAACTGAAAGTAAAGACTAGATCTCTTGAAGTGCAAGGGCTAAAACAACTTAATTGTGGTTACTTATTTTAAAAAGCAAACATACTGAATGGTATGACTAGGGTGATTACACTAGTTTAAAAATAGGCCAGGTACTGACATTGCATTCCCCGCATGCATTGCTCATTTAAAATAGTGAATATTAAAATATGTGGGCTTTACATCTAACCCACAGAAAGCCCACCACAAATGTTCTGTGTATCAAATATCCACCTCATGTGTACTATGAAAGTTTTATTTATGCCCCATTAAGTCAAAAGTAAATAGTCAAATTATAGTAAGCTAATGACCTGCATATTTTCATATGGATGAATGTCAGTATATCTAAATAGGAAATAAATGGCGATCCTATCTACCTATATAAAAAAAATAGAATTATCTTTCCAGATTTTGCATACTCCTCACTATAAGAAGAGGTATGCGGGTTTTAAGGTTTCACAATCAGTTGTCAGAAAAACAGCAGTTATGCCTGCAGTATCTCGTTAGCATCTGACTCAATTATTTTTAGATTACATGTTTAGAGGACATTGTAAACCCATCTAAAAATTTGTAATACTTTGAGATGGTTCCAATGTTAACCCTAGAATCATCATCAGAAAGAGTAACAATGTGATGTAGAAGAACAGCTAATCAACATGACTAAAAATATGCTCATTTTCAGAAAAACAATCTGGTCATCTGGAAACAATCACAGCTACAACCTAGGAACACTCCCATATGGGATACTGATCTGGCCAAGGCACACTTTCTAAGCAGGAAAACTATCAGATCAGGGTGAATTTAGGCCACTTCAGAGGAGCTGCCTATAAACATCCAGACAGACCTTCTTAGGCCGCAGAACTGGTCCAATTCCTCTTAAAGCAGTCTGACACTACCCTACCCACATCAACCCAAAGCTTGAAGTTAAGTCAAAAGAGCATACTGGAGCAAAAGTGAACAGATGTGTAAACTCTAGCACATTCTTATTGCTGTATTAAGTCTGAAGATGAGCACATCCTACCCACAACAGTATTGTTCCAGGAAGCAGGGTAGGAGTAGTGGTAAATTAGAAAATAGACTATTAATTGCACAATTAATAGAAAAGTAAAAACATGTTTCAAAATCTACAATAAACCTGTATCCAAAGGAGTCCTATATGTCAGTGATGTGCTGGACTTTGAATTCTGTGGTACAGCTTTGCATTGGACTCCCTCTGGCCTACTGGTCTGGGTACGGCTTGCTTCCTGCCTGTTGAAGGGTGAATACGCTACACAGAGCTATGATGGTTTCTACTGAGTGGTAAAATTCACAGAAGTTCCAGGTTCATCATGTCAGGATCATTCCTTGTGCAAAGTTTGATGTAGATGAAGATAAAGTGGTTTCTTGGTCAATAATTGTAATTTCTTTCTTTTAAAGTCAGTGGGTTTCTTGTATCTGTAATCACAACAGAAGGATGATTGTTTAAAATACTTTGATAACTGAACTCTTCCAAGGTTAAATACTGGATATGGGGGATTAAGAAGAAATATATACTAGTCACCATCAAATTATATGCACACCACTTACAGTTCTATTACAATTGGCCCAGGTTTAATTTCATCCATCTCCATGAAAGCAAAACACTTGGTGCTGGTAAACCTTTTTTTAGGCTTGTAGTGTTTGAATTCAAAGAAGATAGCTGCACCTAAGGAATTAAAACAAGCCACATAAACCACAGATAGCACATTTCTTGTGTGTCAATTCATTTTCTTTGATCACCAGAAGCATATGAACAGCTACAGCTGGCATAATTTGACAAAACAACTTGTGCCAGTCTCAATGATTTGACAGTAACTTACTATGGTTGTCACCCCAAACTCGCCTGTATCTGAGGAGAGTGACATTTCTCCTTATCATCCAATTCTACAAACTATAGCAAAACTTCTTGAGCTAGACTGCTTCAAGAACATGTAACAGTTATGTACACAGGTAGAATCATAAGCTGCTATAAACTACGAAATGCCACAGAAGAACAAAGAAGATACTTCAATACACATAGAAATTCATTAGGTAGAAAATGTATTTAAAAGAGTTCCTAAAAAAATTTAAGCTTGAATTATTTCCCTTACCCTGAAACAAAAACTCAAAAATTCAATCTTGGGGGTATTTTGGAATTCAAACAACATAAATCACATGCTGGCTGAGCTGTAAAATGTTATCTCTTTCCTGAATACCTTTTGCAGTATTCAAAGCACTGTTGTGATGTTTTTTTCTGGAACTGCATGTTTGTGTCAAGGCAGTGCTGTAGAAGACAAAAGGTTCAAAGAGCAAATCTATTTATTCTGCCACTCTCCTCCAATGAGCAAGTGATAATGAGAAATTTAGACAGTTCTGGCCAGGTGTGGTGGCTCATGCCTGTAATCCCAGCATTTTGGGAGGCAGAGGTGGGCAGATCACTTGAGCCCAGGAGTTTGAGACCAGCCCGGGCAACATGGTAAGAACCCAACTCTACAAAAAAATTTTAAAAATAGCCGGGCTTGGTGGCAGGTGCCTGTAGTCCCAGCTACTCAGGAGGCTGAGGAGGGAGGACTGCCTGAGCCCAGGGAGACTGAGGCTGCAGTGAGCCATGATCATGCCACTGTGCCCCAGCCTGTGTGACAAAGCAAGACTCTGTTTCAAAAAAAGAAAAAAATAAGCAATTTAGACAGTCCTATGTCCCCAAAGTCCAACAGATAAACTCTTCCCCCAATCCTGCAGAAAAAAGCTAAAAATGGAGAAATAAGTTGCCTCATCAATGTGGCCAAGAAAAATGAGTTTCTAAAGAAGGCATGGAAAGTGAAGGAAGTAAGTCAGTGTCTCACTCTTCACTGGCTACTTCTAAATACTGCCTTAACCAGAACAGTCCAGGAGCTTGGCTTTCGAAGACAACATACATTTAATACTGTCACTGATGACAAAACTCACAAGTCACTAGAAGTTTAGCAGTGTTCAGAAATGTGTGTACAGCATTGGCACTTGGGTCCAAATGGACCACGTCACATGGCAAGGGAGGAAAGAAAAACCAATTGCTCAGGAGACAACGGGATGTGGGTGAGAGAGGGATGGGCATATTCAGCCATCTACTCCCAACACGCTCAAAGGATTACAATAGTTAGGTTACTGGTAACATCTCTTCCCTAGGTGTGTGACCTTGCCATTGCCACAAATGGTGGCTTCTCTTCTCCCTCCCACAACACTCAGAGGCATTTTGTCATTAGAAAACCTCAAAGATTTTTAAGATAGCGGAGTCTTTTCAGCTAGGAAACCCATCTCCTCCTCATGATCGTGTCTTGAGGTTTGAATAAATGTGAATGATAAAGTCACGTTTCAAAACAATGCTAAAGTTCAAATATGTTACCATCATTTTGAGGAAGTTAAATTATTAATCTGCATCACCTGTAAATAATATATTTCCTGCATCCCTCATCATGCTTTTTATAAGAAAGAACAAAACATAAAACAAGAATATCCTGGGAAGATTAAGTTAAAATGTTTGTAAACATGAAAGTATGGCCATTAACACTAATATCAGTTAAAACTACAGTAACGGTAAACAGTAAGTTTGAAGCTGGTGAAAACGAATAAAGTCAAATTTTGAATCTAGTTCTACTTTTATTATGTGGTGAGTCGAGTCATTAAGAAAGAACACAGTGTAATAAAATAGAAAAGTTAACCCATGAAACACTCCACCTTCTCCCCTCCACATCACAAACATTTCTTAAGGCAGCGGAGTTAAAGAAATGAAACAAATCAACAGTTTTTGTTCAGAAGACATACTTTGTAACTGAAATTTCTTCAACATTATTTATTAAGCACCTCCTACTATATAGTCTTCTAACAGCGACTCTGGAGCTTTGTTGTATGTCAGAATCACCTAGAGGGCTTCCTAAAACAGACTGCTAGGCCCGTCCCCATGGTTTCGGATTCAGGATGTCTGGGGTTGCCACCTAACAAGGTTCCAGGTGCTGCTGCTGTTCCAGGAATCATCCTCTGAGAACCACTGTTCTAACAGAAGCACTGAAAGATCTTTTAGTAGAGGAACAGAGGAGGCAGCAGCACCAGACTTGAGAAGTGAAATATCGAATATTTCAGATGCCGAGGCAATCACTTCAAAAGGCACTTGAATATCCTAGAGAGCTTGAACATTTCAGAAACTGCAATTGAACCCTCAGGTGATAAAGGGATTCTGAAGTCACCTTTTTGGAGAACACCGAAATTTTCACTGGGCAAAAAGCATGGGTAAGTATTTAATACTAAGAACTGTACTTGGAAATGTAACCTCACTGTTTCAAAAATTTGCTTTGGTCCTTTCCTATTTCCTAACAATTAACTGCAAGTTATCGTTCTACCAAACTAGAAATCCTGGAAGAAAACCCTGGTTCTTAATTTTAAGATTAAAAAATCATCAGGGAGCCTTAGGGTGCTCCTGCTTCTCCCAGCCCTTCAGTGTGTGAAAAACTTTGTTTTGTTGGTAAAGACAATAAAATTGTATTATCGAAGATTGTTTTACTATATAACAGTGTTATCAGACAAGTAGATAACAAAATTCCTAATTTCTGAATTTTAAAAATACGTATATTTATTCAAATCAATAAACACTATGTTATATTTACTTCTGCCAGATACTAACTATGCTAGGTCCCTCACATGTACAAACACAAATAAGATGAGAATTCTGTCCATAAGAAGCCAATTATTACTTAGGATTACAAACCTTTGGTTAATTTTTCAACATGCTTTTGGAGCTCAATGTCCACATTAAAATGAACATATGTATCTTCTTTTCTTGAAGCCACAGGGGTATCTTGCACAGGAGTTAAATCTATGCCATTCAGATCTAAAGAGAAAAGAAGTTTCTCTTTAGGGACATTCAAATATACAGACTTAAAAACTGCAGGCCAGGCACGGTGGCTCATGCCTGTAATCCTAGCACTTTGGGAGGCCAAGGCAGGCGGATCATGAGGTCAGGAGATGGAGATCTAGCTAATACAGTTTCACCTGACTAACACGGTGAAACCCTGTCTCTACTAACAATACAAAAAAGTTAGTCGGGCATGATAGGAGGCGCCTATAGTCCCAGCTACTCAGGAGGCTGAGGCAAGAGAATGGCACGAACCCAGGAGGTGGAGCTTGCAGTGAGCCAAGATCGCACCACTGCACTCCAGCCTGGGTGACATCTCAAAAACAAAACCAAATGCTAAAAACAAAAAACTGCAAACTAGGTAGGGCGTGGTGGCTCACGCCTGTAATCCCAGAATTTTGGGAGGCCGAGGTGGGTGGATCACTTGAGGTCAGGAGTTCAAGACTAGCCTGACCAACATGGTGAAACCCCGTCTATACTAAAAATACAAAAAATTAGCCAGGCGTGATGGTGCACACCTGTAATCCCAGCTACTTGGGAGGCTGAGGCAGGAGAATCTTTTGAATCCGGGAGGCAGAGGTTGCAGCGAGCCAAGATTGCACCACTGCACTCCAGCCTGGGCAATACGAGTGAAACTCCGTGTCAAAAAAACAAAAACCAAACAAATAAACAAAAAAACCCCCTGCCAACTACAGGGGAAATCCATATTTCGTAAGGATGCTTGCAGAGAGGTGAGAGGAAATTCTTGGGCTAACAGAAATTCCCATTTGGTGTGAGCAGGTATCTGAAGAGTTGGAGGTGATCACAGAGGCATGTGGAGGGGGCTGAGTGAGGGGATGGGAGATTTCGCAGTGGGAAGGAGGAAACCTATCTCAATCAGGTACAAAAGAAAGCTTCTAGAACACAAAATTTCATCTTTATAGCGAAGAAGTGAAAAGAACTTTTTGTTTTCCTTAGGAAATAGGCCACTATATTTTTGTCGGCAATAAAAACTTAGAATGTAAATAACATGCCTCAATGGGACCTTACCCCTAATTTCCAAACTTGATCAAGTGTATGGTTTGGAAAGGCCTTTAAATCTAACGTTATCAGAATCCCCCTGCTGTATTCAAATCTAAGGACCAAAAATGGACATGAAAATTGCCAATGAAACCCTTCCATCAATGAATAATTTTTACAAATATTATCTAAATTCTCATTACATTTGTTATAACAACCTGTTTTATACCAACTAGATGGAACACTAAATTATTGTGTATGGTTTTAATTTCCTGGATCCAGGAATCTTCCAGTTTAATCAAATTCAACATGGACTCATTTAATGACTACTCAAGTGTTTACGTATTACTCAACAGATTTGTCTTAGAGAACTTAAAACAATATAGTTCATTGATTGTTTCAGTTCTTAAAGATATTTACAAAAACATGTTTTAGTTCAACATGTATGCAAAGGTAACTTAACAGCTACTACAATATCATTAAATATCTTTGTGTTTTACAGTGTACATTCCTAAATGAGTTACACAGTTCTGTAAATGACCGATCAAACTATAATGTAGAGTATATATACTTTCCAGTAGGTCATATATTTGATAACTGATAACATCAGTTAAAGTTTCACAGCATTAGTGCTGTGGATCATGGTCTCCAAATAATCCCTCTCTGTGGCCGAATTCCTTTTTATTTTAATTGGTACTAATGAACTTTTGAATCTGAATTTATTTCTATGACTGACAAAAGTTCTCTTCATTTGATTTCAGTCCCTATCTGTTTCTTTGACTTGCCTCAAATTACAGATTAAAGTAAACCACTTGGATTAGCTGTGCAGTTGTTTCTGGATAGGAGTATGACAGCTTCATTCTCAATTGCCCAATAATTATTTTTAAAAGACTGTTAAGTACTTTATAAAGAAAGTACTATATACAATGTTTGGCAACAATATAAGAATTCAACCAATGTGGTTTCCCTCTGGAAGACTGAAAAGGTTAACTACCACACTGGATAGGAGAAAAAAACCAAATCCTAAGAATAATCATGCTTCCTAACCACAGTAACATAGTTAAGGATAAGAAATACTTCACTTGTTGAATGCTCCACAGGATTACATTCAGAGCAGGCATGCTGTGGATCTGTCCTCCTCCCTGTCCTCACTGATCATTCACTTAAGGCCTGATTCTCATCCACCTTTGGAGGACTCTCCAATGTAGACCTCTCTCTTGGACAGGAAGGAGAGGGCCTAACGCAGGAGGGAAACAGAACACTGGGCTCTGCAAACAAACCTACACACCTTTGGAAGGTGAGGGATATTCTGTTAACCTGTATCCTAAATGATGTATCTGCTAATAAAGATGTGTAGCCAGCACCCCAGGTGGGATTTTAAGAATAAAAAGATATACACAAAGAAAAACTTAAAAGCAAAACAATGTAAGTTATAAATAAGAAAATAAGCAAATCTCTCAAAAGTGTTCAGTGAAGAAGTGATGATCTATTCCAGGGATTTTGCCTCATTATATAATAGAATGAACTAAAATGAGTTGTCACAGAAGACTCCTTGCCCCACCACCAAAAAAAAAAGCTGTCCCAAATAAGAAGCAACATTATAAAATTCACCTGAGGGAAAAAAAGTAAACAGAGTTACTTACCCTTTACACTAACTGTAATATAGGGATCAATGCACTGCCCAGCATCTTTCAAACCAATTTTCTCAATTCTGATAGTGAGTAACGTCATTCCTGGTTCTGATGGCAACCTTGGTAATAAAGTACCTGGCAACAGGGAAAAAGCAATAAAAGCTTCATATCATTTCACGATAAGCATTTTAACAAACACAGAGAAGATACAGCCTTGCTCATAACTGACTTAATAACCAGCCAGGCATTATTTTGGTTCCCAAAACTCCCAAACACTTGGCATTATTTTTTTCAAATGTTTAATTATACATAAGAGAAATCTGCACTTCCATGTCTCATAGTCACCACTAAAGCAGAAATTATTCAAGTTTGTCAGAAATTCAAGTCACTCCAGGAAGCCCAATTATAAATTACCACATAATTAATAATAAACTCATATACTTTGTATATGCTCATTTATATAATATACTTCGCATCTCAGTATGAAGTGGTAGAAGAAAAAACTTTTAAAATATTTCTTATATTATCCTAACGTTTGAGAAATATAATACCAGAGTTGATCAACAAATCCTTTTAAATTACTTTTTTTTTGACACAGGGTCTCACTCTTTCACCCAGGCTGGAGTGCAGTGGCACAATCACAGCTCACTGCAGCCTCAACCTCCTAGGTTCAAGCGATCCTCCCACCTCAGCCTCCCGAGTACCAGGGACTACAGGCATTTGCCACTAGTTACTATTGATAGAGGAAATAATTTACAACTTAATAATTGTGTATTTAATGGAATAATCTTACAGTCTAATTTCCCATTCTTTTCCTTATGAACATTAAGGCAAAAAAAAAAAGAAAAAAAAAAAAAAAAACCCCACCTGTTGAAATTGCAGTGAAGTTTAGATCAATTTTAGAAAGAATCACATCTTTAGAAATTGCTTCTTCCAATCCATCAACTGTTATCTCTCAGCTTTTTAAAGACTTTTAATTTTCTCAATGGAATATTATTCTTTTCTTCACGAAAGTCTTATACTTCTTTTGTTGGGTTTATTATAAGATACTTGATATTTTTCTGATACTATTATAGACATTATAATATTTCATTTTCTGAGCACTTATTGCTTATTTAAAGACATAGGATCAATTTTTTAATAATACCTCTGCTGGTAGGAAGAACTGATTTTTATGTACAGATTTTATACTCAGGAACCCTACTCTCTTATTAATACTAATGACTTATCCATAGGTTCTCTTTCATGTTCTAAATACATATTCATAACATCTGCAAATAAAGGGACAAGTTTCCTCCAATTTTTATATTTTATTGCTTTTTCTTATACTAGTACACTGGCTAGAACTTCTAAAGCACTGTTGAGGAAAATAGTTAATAGTAGGCACCCTTGTTTTGTTCCTAATCTGAAAAGGAAAGCTTTCTATTTTATCACTAAATATGACTGAGGCACTAAATGTCATTATAGTTACCTTTTATCAGATTAAAAATGTTCTGTTCTTGGTCTGCTAAGAAAGTTTTAAAATCATGAAAGAAATTAGAATGTAACTGAAAACTTTTTCTGCATTTCTTGAGATCATGAGATTCTTCTCCTTAATCTGCTAATGTGAATTACCTTGATATATGCATCTTGCTGATTTAACAATATATTCTGAAAAAAAAAAAAATCACACAATAGTTCATGGAGATTTTCCTAATTATTTTCTGTAATAGTCCATGTATTGGCTATTCATTCAGCCAATCTTCGTATGGCAGTTAGGTTGTTTCTAATATATTACTATTACCAAAAACACCTCAATAAAGAAACTGGTGTATATGCAAGTATTTAAAAAAATTTTTTTTACACGTTATTGGAAGTGTATCTTCAGAGAAAATTCCTAGGAACAGGATTGCTAAACTCAGAAAACTTGTATATTTTCGTTATTATTGAGCTATTGCTGAACTCTCCTTTAAAGGGACTATTACCACTTTCTATTCCCACCAGTGATGAATGAGCCCATTTCCCTATTGCCTCAGCAACAGTAGTTTTAATTTACATGTCTTTTATCATATGTGAAGTTGAGTATCTTCTAATATGTTCAAGAGCTATTTGTATATCTTGGGGGGTGTGTGTGTGTGTACTATCTGTTCATATCTTTTAACCAATTTTCTAAAGTTTTGGGGGTGTTGTCACAACTTAAAATTTTCTTTATATATTAAGGATATTAGTCCTTTGTCATTTTGACTTTGATTATGGTGTTTTCTGACAGACAAAAGAGAGAAGTTCCTTTTATGATAGACTATTTTCTCCCAAGTAAACATTAAAAATTCTTCTACCTTTAGGTGAATCACTTTCATAACCTGTAATTGTCTAGATCTTTTAGTTGAAATAACGAGGCTGACATTTCTTTCTTCCTTACCAACAAACTTTTTTTCTGCCTGAGAATATAATAAGGTTTAATCTAACTACTAAATACATTTCTAACAATGTAATATGGAGGCAGTGATTCCAAGCCGGAAAGATACCTACTTTATTCAGTTCTTCCCTAATTCAAGGTAGAACATAAAACATTTCACTCCATCATGAAGGTTCAGTTTTATCTTTACTAAGGAACAGCTGAAGCTATGTAATTAAGACAACAGATAATATAGAAAGGTGTATTTCTCAGTGGTTTCTAATGTGCTCTCTTCCTGCCTAGTCAACTCCTACACTCCCTTTGGGTCTCAGTTCTGGCTAGATTACTTTTGCTAAACTCCTTCAGTCCTTTTTTCATTTACTCATAATATACTGTGTCCACCTCTAACCATGATGATGTACTTTTCTTGGCTCTGTCTTACATGGTGAGCATCCTGAAAGACGGGGATGAGTAACTGTTCATGTTTGTATTGTTTGCACTAGTCATAAAGAGATCTTTGTTTTAGAAATATTTTGTTGAATGATAAATGAATTTTACAGTTTTAGAGGTTATTATGCTCTAGTAAACACGTGGCCTGAAAACATATTATCAATGTACTGCCTTATATAATATGCATGAAAGAAGATAAAATACTAGGGTAATACCATACCATTCCAGGGCTAGATTAAAGTTAACATATTTGTGTGTCAAAGATAAAAACATACAATAATTAAAAATCAAGGCAATGTATTAAAAGCCAGATTTCTAAAACAAAAATGGATGCATTCAACTGTATAGAGTAATATGAGAATAAGTAACCACATTTATAAAACTATACCATCTGCAGCTCCTGCAATGGGCTTTGTACTGAGCAATGCAGGTTCACAGTGATGGAAAGAGACTATGCAGCCCCTATAACAATTTTATTATAGGTCTTTGAGCCTCATATGGCAGTAAGCAGTTAAGATTATGCTCACTTGATTTGGTCCATTTAATTTTTTTTTTTTTCAGGAGATAGGGGAAGCCACTGGTAGCTGATGAGCTCTATACAGCAGTCTGACGTCAGCCTCTTCAGCTTTATCTGCCCCAACCTTCCCTTATGCACCAACAGCTGGAGCAAACATGCTCTACTTGTAGCAAAGGAAACTGGAGGAAATTTTTCAATTCAATGTGACTTCTAAAGAAGAGGTATGAGCTAGGAGAGGAAGGTTCTAAGCCTAAGCATAGAGACAATTCTCTCTAAGTAAAAACAATGAATTTCAAGCTTCTGAATCCTTTCACTGCACTAGTGCACTGGGGAACACAAAAAAGTCCATTTAATGATGAGAACTACTTATTAATAAGGTTATACCTGGATGGATAATTTCCAAATTGCATCATCTGTGAAAAACACTTTATCAATGCAGCGATGGATCCAACAAAATTGAAAAATCGCAACTATAAGTCTCAACCATTGATAAGTAAAGATACTGATTATTTTGATATCCTAATGGCCATTTAAAATAGAGTAAAGTTTTGTTTTGTTTTGTTTTGTTTTTTTAAGTAATGTTCAGTTAAAAAGGGCTCAAAAAGAAAATTATTTAGTAGCAGAACTTAAGGCCCAGAGAAAGAAAAGTCACACAGTGGGCAAGGATCTCATAATGCCTGCATGTGAAATTACAAGATGTTTTTAGGACAAGACATAGTATAAGAAATTTAAAAGGCTCTACTCCCAAACTGCACAATAAGTGGACACAGAGATGACTTTTCAGATCCTAAAGAGGTTTTGTGATAAACTATAAAAAAATAGCTTCTCTACTGAGTCTACAAATTTTACCAATAAATGACATGCTATAGCATTTGTAAGGTCTATAAACAATGGTGAACTCAAGAAAATTTTTTCTGCTGTGAAGGCCCCAGACAAGCAAAGGACGCCCTGTCCTCAAGTGTACCTCTGAGGAACTGCCCTGGGCTGTACACTGTGGTGTCAAACAGAAAACCCTGACACTGTCAACTCATGGCTTTCTTCACTGAGGTGCTGCTGTCAAAATTCTCACAAATAAAATGAAAAGAGGCTCTAGGTATCACAGAAATGGCTAAGTTTGTTCAACAAAGACCAGTTCACTCAAGAATATTTTAAAAATTGGTCGGGCATGGTGGCTTACACCTGTAATCCCAGCACTTTGGGAGGCCAAGGTGGGTGGATTACCTGAGGTCAGGAGCCTGAGATCAGCCTGGCCAACATAGTGAAACTCTGTCTCTACTAAAAATACAAAAATTAGCCAGTGTGGTGGTACATGACTAGAGTAGGTCTGCTGAATTAAAACTATACCTGATTAAAGTTGTTTGTAAACATAACCATACACTTCAGGTGATATTAACTGCTTGGCCCCTAAACATGTTCTGGATTTCCATAAAAAAAGGAATGCCCTGATAGTCACAGGAAAGCAATGAACATTTGCTGCAGTTTTTGACTTTCTTACATGTGTGTTAGCAAGAAAAGAAACTGCTTCATTTCAGCTGAAAATAAAATCCATGTTTTCTTCTTTCAAGTTCAACTCAGAATTGAGTAGTTATACAGCAGAAAATAAATACATGTTTGACATTAAATAGGTAAATTTCATTGTTCATTGTGAGTTTCAAAAATAATGTTTTATGCATACACAAGCCTATGTAAGAGATGAAGAACCAGTACCTATGCATAATAATTCTGAAACTGCTAAGACTATTTGAGCTTGGATCATGTTACTTAGTAAGAAAATGCTTTTAAAAGTCTTGTAAAAAGTTGTGTCTTGGCTATTTTTAAAGTTATATTGCTTTGGTTTATCATTTTATAGCTTTACTATTCAAGAGTATCAGTTTATTTCTAGGTTATAAATAATAGGCTATAAGCTTATACTTTCTATTTAAATGAAATCTACCAAGACTACCTTTAGAAAAGTTAACTCCCATTTTGGCTAAGCCAATTATATAACATAATTATGTTTGCCTTATGAAATTAAAAAATTTTGAAAAGGAAGGAAGGAGATTAATATCAAGAAAGGTGAGTAAGCTTGACTACCTTTTTTTTTTTCTTTTCATGAAAGACTGCCTAGAAAGTCATTTTAAATTTTAAATCAGAAAAAAACTATTCTTGGTCATACCGTATCTACAAACCATACGTCATACCCTCACACCTCATTAGCTTAACAGTGGTAGTGGTTAGTATATGAGTTGTTCAAAACTCATTAAAGGTATATATTAAAAAGAGTGAATTTCTTTTTTCTTTTCTTTTCTTTTTTTTTTTTTTTTTTGAGACACAGTCTCACTGTTGTTGGCCTAGGCTGGAGTACAATGGCACAGCCTTGGCTCACTGCACCTCCGCCTCCCAGGTTCCAGCAATTCTCCTGCCTCAGCTTCCCAAGTAGCTGAGATTACAGGTGCCCACCACCACGCCTGGCTAATTTTTGTATTTTTAGTAGAGATGGGGTTTCACCATGTTGGCCAGGCTGGTCTCGAACTCCTGACCTCAGGTGATTCACCTGCCTCGGCCTCCCGAAGTGTTGGGATTACAGGCGTGAGCCACCACGCCCAGCCAAGTAAATTTCATATATGTAAATATCACATTAAACTGATTTTAAATCTTGGGTTCCCTTTGGGTCACAAGAAACTCTTTCTTGCTCTATAATTAAAAGTATTGGCCGGGCGCGGTGGCTCAAGCCTGTAATCCCAGCACTTTGGGAGGCTGAGACGGGCAGATCACGAGGTCAGGAGATCGAGACCATCCTGGCTAACACGGTGAAAACCCCGTCTCTACTAAAAAATACAAAAAACTAACCGGGCGAGGAGGCGGGCGCCTGTAGTCCCAGCTACTCCGGAGGCTGAGGCAGGAGAATGGCGTAAACCCGGGAGGCGGAGCTTGCAGTGAGCTGAGATCTCGCCACTGCACTCCAGCCCCCGCGACAGAGCGAGACTCCATCTCAAAAAAAAAAAAAAGTATCATCTTGCTATTTCAATGAATATAATTTTACAAGTTATTTTTCAATAAGACAGGCCCTGAACAATATGATCCCAAACCAAATATAGTTAATTAAACTATACATACTATTTCTTTTAGGGGGAAAAAAACTCAGGGACTAGAAGGGTTCAGTAATGCATTTGTATCTCTGAAACGAAATATCACAATGCTATATCAGAATACAAATTCAGTTTGGGCTTAATCTTACATAGCAAATGGATTTATGATAGAAGTTCCTTTTCAACTGGGCAATCTAAACCCCATAAAGACCTTAATCTGCCCATTTCATGATTTACATCATCTGCTTCTTGTTTGCTACAGAAGTACAGTAAGCAGGAAAACAACCAAATCAGATAGAAATTTATAGAACTGGAAGCTACACCAATTACAGTATGTAGTTTGAAAAGGCAATAAAAATTATCGAGTCAGTGAAACAGCAAAATATCTCACCATCTTGGCAATCCTGAAATACCCTATAAAAGCAAGAAAAATATAGCTCTCTCTTCATAAAGTAGATTGGAAATAATGCCCTTGTACCAAAGAAACATTATTAACAATAAGAGCTACCATTGATTGATAGTGCCTGCAATGTTTCCAATAACCCTGCAGTGTAGGTACTGTTATTCCCATGTAGAGATGATGATAAGAGTAACAGCCACCACTAATATTAAGCATATGAACAATACGATGCTAAATGGTTTATACTTAGTATCTTGTTAATCTTCACAATAACCTTATGTATGAGTTAGGCACTATCATTATCCCATTTTATAAAGAAACAGAAGTTCAGATTGGTTTAAGACACAGATGCAAAGTCACTCAACTAGTGATTAGCAGAGCCCAGACTCAAAAGCCCAGTTATCTGTTGGTCCGAGCCTATATTGTTCCTACTCCAAATGACTCCTCCTCAAGAAGTATTCAAAATACTGGAATATGAACTATGAAGAAAGCTATCTGAACAGCACACAGATTGTATTTAACTACAATGGAAAGCTTCTAGAATCTCTTCTAAAATGCATCACAATATTATAGCAGATTGCTATACTTCCTAAAGTAAACTAGTTTATCAGAAATAAAAACTGTACTTTATAAGAACAGAACAGAACAGAGTAAAGCAGTAATTGGGAGAGGCAAGAAATTTACCCAGGGTGCTTGCCAAGGTTATTTACAGGGAGGGAATATACTCATGGAGAGCTTCCAGAAATAAAAAAGTTTGCCGTATATTCTTTGCTTCCCTAAAACAAGATGGGGAAGAAAGGGCAATTGTTCAGTATCCACTCCCATGGGTCCACTTTTAACCACCACAAATTGATTAATTAAAGAAGTACTTATGGCTGGATGCAATGGCTCATGCCTGTAATCCCAGCACTATGGGAGGCTGAGGCAGGTGGATCACCTGAGGTCAGGAGTTCAAGACCAGCCTGGCCAACATGGCAAAACCCTGTCTCTACCAAAAATACAAAAATTAGCCAGGCGTGGTGGCATGTGCCCATAATCCCAGCTACTCGAGAGGGTGAAATACGAGAATTGCTTGAAACCTGGTAGGCAGAGTTTGCAGTGAGCTGAGACCATGCCACTGCACTCCAGGGCTTAGGTGACAGAACGAGACTCTGTCTCAAAAGAAAACAAAACAGAAGAAGTACTTATGACAGTATACAGAAAAGAATTAACATAGCAGGCCTAAGACTGTTATTCTTAGAAAACCTCCTTGCAAAGTCAGCCCATGGCTGGCATCTGGGATCTTGGATTTGGGGAGGGTTCCCACCATTCCCTGGTAAGAATGGTCACTGTGCCTAAACTGTGTAAACAATATGGTTTGTGCTAAACACCTTGTTTCCTCTGTAGTCTGGAATTTTGGTCTGTGCCAGGCAGAAGGTACCCACATAACCAGTCCCCAATAAAAGCTCTGGGCACTGACTCTAAAGAGCTTCTCTAGTAGACAACATCATGCATTCCACATACGTTGTTGCAACTTGTTGCATGGGAAATTAAGCACATCTTATGTGACTCTACAGGAAGGGGATTCTTGAAAGCCTGCACCTGATTACCTCCAGACTTTGCCTGTATGGCTTTTCTGTTTGCTGATTTTGTTCTTGCGTTCTCTTGTAATGATTCCTAGCTATGAATACAACTATATAGCGAGCCTTGTGAGTCGTCCTAGGGAATCACTGAACATGGGGATGGTCCTGAGGACCCCTGACACAGAGAGTAAGATAACTTCACACCATACTTATGAAATAGCTACTGCCAATAAAATTTGCCTAAGATTAGCATGAGCTTTAGAGTGGTTGTATTGCCCCACTAGCAAACACCAAAGTAAGTTTCAAACACCCTGACTTTGGATGCAGTTAAGTAATGTTTATTCTTAATAAGTGATACCTACCGGGAACTCTAGCAGGAAAAGAATCAGGACACCCTGCTCCAGCACCACCCTCTTCTTCATCTTCTTCAAATTCCAAATTCTCTTCTTCACCAGGTGCCAAAATTCTTCTACATGAAAAAGGGCAGAAAAAACAACGAACTGCAAAACTAAATATACTAGAGAAGCCTCACAAATACTCGTTTCCCAGGCAAGATGCTGATATTAAAAAATGCTGATAGGTTGGGTGCGGTGGCTCATGCTTGTAATCCTAGCACTTTGGGAGACCGAGGTGGGTGGACTGCCTGAGCTCAGGAGTTTGAGACCAGCCTGGGCAACACAGTGAAATCCCGTCTCTACTAAAATACAAAAACATTAGCTGGGCGTGGCACCGTGCACCTGTAATCCCAGTTACTTGGGAGGCTGAGGCAGGAGAATTGCTTGAACCCAGAGGTGGAGGTTGTAGTAAGCCGAGATAGCGCCATTGCACACCAGCCTGGCCGACAAAGCAAGACTCCATCTCAAAAATAAAATAAAATAGAATAAAATGCTGATATACTGTTATCACTGTTGATGTCAATGATATCAATAATACCAAAGTTGATATTTAAGAAAACCCAGAAATATCTGAAAAAGAGGTATAAAATAAAATAAGAAAACAAATATAAATGTTTCTTTTACCTTAATGGGACAGGCTGAACATCAAATGGGAATTCTTTATTATATGTAAGAATATTCTTTAAGACTAGAATAAGAAGATAAAGAAACATGAATTCTTCCATGAAGCAAAATAAAAAATTATATCTTAAATGACTAATTTTTAATCAATTTTATTATGCATATTAATATATATTTTTAAATTCCCAGCCTTACCACCATTTGAGAGCTACACAGTACATTTGTCTACTGAAGGTCTTAGCAAAATTAAAATATCCATGGTGTACTCTAGGTACCACTATCCTCAGAGTAATGTCAGATCTCCAAGAAGAGTAAGTTCCAGAGTCTCAGAGCCCTCATGGAAAATGAATCCTATCTACAAGGTCTTAGGTGAGACATGGGGTACCAGAAAAAGAGAAGGCCTCCTCCTTATAGTACTTTAATTAAAATATTTGAGCCTGAGCAACACAGGGAGACTCCTGTCTCTACAAAATAAAAATAAAAATTAGCCAGGCATGGGGGTGCAGGCCTGTGGTCCCAGCTACTCAGGAGGCTGAGGTAGGAGGATCACTTGAGCCCGGGGGGTCAAGGCTGCAGTGAGCCATGATCATGCCATTGCACTGCATCCTGGGCAAGAATGATACTCTGTTTCAAAAAAAAAAAGTTGTATAGAAGATGCCCAGTTAGAGATACAGGAGTACATTTTATTTTCAGTCCTGAGAAGATTTCCTCTCAATGTCATCAAACTGATAGTTTGTAGCAGCAAAGTTATAATTCTCATATTTCTTTTAAGACAAAATTTATTATACTGAGTCCTGGCATTCTGAGTCTTAAAAATTATTATAATCAGTCATGCACCACATAATAATGTTTCAGTCAGTGACAGACCACATATGTGACAGTGGTCCCATTAGATTATAATGGAGCTGAAAAATTCCAACTGCCTAGTATATACTATACTTTTTATAGTATATTGTTTACATAGAACTTACTGTACTTACTATATTTTTATCATTATTTTAGAGTGTACTTCTTCTACTTATTAAAAAAAAGTTAATTTTCTTTTTTTTTTTTTGAGACAGTCTCGTTCCGTCACCCAAGCTAGAGTACAATGGCATGGTCTCGGCTCACTGCAACTTCTGCCTCCCAGGTTCAAGTGATTCTCCTGCCTCAGCTTCCCAAGTAGCTAGAATTACAGGCGTGAGCCACCACACCTGACTAATTTTTGTATTTTTATAGAGACGGAGTTTTGCCACATTGGCCAGGCTAGTCTTGAACTCCTGACCTCAGGTGATCGCCTGCCTCAGCCTCCCCCCAAAAAAAGTTAATTATAAAACAGCTCAGGCAGGTCCTTCGGGAGGTATCCAGAAGAAGGCACTGTTATCATAGGAGATGACAGCTCCATGTGTATTACTGCCCCGGAAGACCTTCCAGTGGGACAAGATGTGGAGGTAGATGACAGTGATATTGATGATCCTGACCCTGTGTAGGCCTAAGCGAATGTGTGTGTGTTTCTTAGTTGTCAAAAAAAAAAATAAAAAGTTTAAAACGTAAAAACAAACAAAGCTTAAAATAGAAAACATTTATAAAATAAGGACATAAAGAAAAAATATTTTTGTGGCCAGCGCATTGGTTCACACTTATAATTCCAGCACTTTGGGAGGCTAAGGCAGATGCATCACTTGCAGACAGGAGTTTGAGACTAGCCTGGTCAACATAGCGAAACCCTGTCTCTACTAAAAATACAAAAAAATTAGCCAGGCCTAGTGGCACACGCCTGTAATCCCAGCTACTCCAGAGGCTGAGGCATGAGAATTGCCTGAACCAAGGAGATGCAGGTGGCAGTGAGCAGAGATCATGCCACTGCACTCCAGCCTGGTCAACAGAGCCAGACTGTCTCAAAAAAAAAAAAAAAAATATATATATATATATATATATATAGAATATATATATATATATTCGTACAGTTGTACAAAGTGTTTGTATTTAAGCTAAATGGTATTACAAAAGAGTCAAAAAGTTTCAAAAAGTTGAAGTTAATAAAGTTTATATATAGTAAAGTTAATTTGTTATTAAAGACAGGACAGTTTTTACAATAAATTTAGTTTAGCCTAATTGTACAGTGTTTATAAAGTCTACAGTAGTGTACGATAATGTCCTAGGCCTTCATATCCACTTCTCACTCACTCACTGCTCACCCAGAGCAACTTTCAGTCCTGCAAGCTCCATTCACAGTAAGTACCCTATAAAGGTATACCATTTATTATCTTTTATATGTATTTTTACTATCCTTTTTTTACTATGTTACATACATAAAAACTTACCACTGTGTTACAATTGCCTACAGTATTCAGTACAGTAACAGGCTGTAGAGGTTTGTAGCCTAGGAGCAACAGGCTCTACCATCTAGGTTTGTGTAAGTGCACTCTATGATGCTCACACAACGAAATCACCTAAGGCTGTATTTCCTTGACTGCATCCCTGTCATTAAGTGACAAATGATTGTATATATACACATAGGTACTTACATATGTATATACACACATGTACTTCCATATTTATATACACACATTCACAAAGAGGGATTTATCCTGAAGAGAAGTCTTCAAACAATATGGGACCACCTCCTGTGTTCTGGCTGTGATCAATCTGTATTTCAATGATTACATTCTGGCATGTATACTTAAAGAAAGGCATCTTACAATTCTAGCTACCTCTGAAGGGTACTGTAGGTATGTAATTCAGCTTCATTTCTGGCCTTATGGGTGCCCAGTAACTACCCGTGCTTACATTAAAGTGAATTCACGGCGTTAACTGGAAGACCTAAAAGGCTTCCACGACTTTGTATTCAATTTATTCAATCTTTAATTTTGGAGTTCTGCAGTTTAGAGCTAAAATGGTTGTGGCATATTGGCATCCCAAAGGAGGAAAACCAGAGACTGCACGTTGCAATTCCATGAGTTCCTCCAACATTCCTTCATCTCCTTCTTTTATATATATAATCTATACCTGTATATATATATATATAATCTTATATATAATCTATACTCTTCACACATATAATCTATACCTTCTTATATAATCTTATATACATAATCCATAGTATATTCATTCTTATATATGTAATGTATACCAAACCCTCCAGTGAGAAAGAACTCTGAGGCTTGTGTCTATATTCTCATTCATTCTCTGTCTTTCTTCTTCTCAACAAATACGGATTGAGTGCCTATAATGTTCCAGTCACTGATTTAGGTGCTAAAGAGAACAGTGATCAAGACAGAGAGTCTTTGCCCTCATATATGGATCTCAGACTCTCATCAGAAAAAGCAATAAGCCAACAAGTAAGATAATGTAACTGTGATTAGTGTTATAAAGGACACAAACAGGATGAGTGTGCAAATGGATTAAGTAGAGAAGGAAAACTTTAGCTAAGGTAGTCAGAGTAAGCCTTTCAAAACCAAAATATTAGAAGACATTTGAGCCGTGACCTAGGATGAGAGGCACCATCTGTAGGCGGCTGAAGGGAAAGGGCTTCCCAGGAATCAGCCTGGAGCAACAACAAAGGCTCTGAGGCAGAAACTAGTCAGGCTTGTTCAAGGAATAGAATCAACTGTATAGCAGAAGTTTGATAAGCAAGGCAGAAGTGTCAGAAGACGAAAGCTGGAAGGTTTGAAATCAAATCCTAGCCCAAGAATTATGCCAATGACTTGAACATTCACATAGCCACTCTGAATCTCAGTTTCCTCAATTCTACAATGAGAACATTTCCTCAGAGTCTGTTATGAGATTTAAAATCATGAAATTACATAGAAAAATTTAAAGTACAAGTATAAACCTACATTATTATACAACTCATTCTCTATCACTATTCAGCTGACTAGAATCCTTGCATTTCAGATCTCACTAAAAGGCACTACTTTTTTTAAAAAATTATAAGAACATCCTTTCTAAACTTTGTACATGATAGCTCATTGTAAGTAAATGATAACTTCAACTCAATAAATATCAATTAATCACTAACATAATATTGTATTAGATACTAAGAATGGGAAAGGCGAACAGGTGACAAAAAAGACCATGTGTCCTTCATATCAGAAACAAAAACGTACAGTAATATTTTAATAATAAAATGGGGGGAAACTCATCCTTTAATTTGTGTAAAACACGAATAAAAAAGTTGAAAACTGTATCAGTTACTAGGAATATCTTCCATTTGTATTGTAATAGAAGAATTAAACAGTATTTTCTTTTCTTAGGTATCAATGCTTTGAAAAGGAAATGTTTGTTTTGGCATAATAACCTTTTATTATTTTGTTTTTGCAAGTGTAGAGTGTATCAAATATTTAATTTATGTGGATAATTTTGGAAGCAAAAACAGATCCTTTCTTATTTTCTGTAGAATAGGTTTCCATTTTCATCAATTATAGAATAACAGGGATTCTAATGTCCTTTAAAAACAGGATTTACCTTAAACTTTACATAGGGTTTTCCTTCCACTAGTACTAGTAATTATACTTTAGGAGGATGCAGAGAAGAGGAGAGGTGAGTTTATAATTTCATATAAGGTATTAAATGAACACAAAGTACATCATGGGCTGGGGACTCACTGGTTCATTCAGTAGACTCCACACAATGAGGACCTCTGAATGGCAGATGCAGGGACGTACCCTACTAGTAAAAACTGCACTCCCAGCCTGCTCTCACAGAACATGGACCTGCCACCCTCCTGTAGCTTACACTCTAGAAATGGCACACACACACAAATACCAACATGTGTTCTCTTTGCCACTGACTTGTTTCATTTTTGTGGTAGGCAAAATGGGTACCTGTTCCCATCTGAAAGATTATTTTCTAATATGAGAGAAGTTTCCCTGAAGACATTCAATTCTATTCAATGTAACAAAATTTGCCATGCCCATACTACAAACAAAGCATTGAATTAGGCTCTGTGGGAAAAATACAAAGGCTATTCACAATCTCTTTGAGGAGTGAAACAAATACAGGACAAACAATGAAGATGGATATAAAAAGTGTTACTATAAAAGATAGGAAGCCCCGTTTAATATGGCTAGAGGAACAGAGAAAGACGGGACATCTGAGGGACTTTGAAGGACGAATTTATGGAAGGGAATTTTACAGGGTCATGAAGAGATATGTTTGAGTAAGAAGTAGTATGTGACTGAGGATTATTATAAGCAAATTAAATGTATTTTCACAATCAGTATGAATTTCAGACATGATTTTCAAGAGATTTTTTAAAACTCTGAAGAATACACTAGCAAAACCAACCAATCTAGTTCAACATAATGCAAGTTACAGTCATTAATTTTCCTTAGAAGAGGCTACTAAGGGTTGAAGTAAAACAGCAAATCATTTCAGCTTTGTTCAACTATAAAGTGAGAGGACTCAACTATATGACTCTTAAAACTCCTTTCTGTTCTAAAATGCTATGATTTTATGATTCCTTGCTTAGAAATTTGACTTAGATAGATAAATAAACTCTATTTACATGAAAATGTTAAGATGTGCAATCTTGTCTCAATGAAAAATGAGAATATTGACTTAGATTCATTTAGTTTTATATTCAACTCTTGTGCATTTGCCCATATTGCAAAGAACATTCATCCGAACTAGCAAAAAAGCTTTACATGGCAGCACACTAACCACCAAAATATTTGAAGAAATTATTTACTTCAAAAAAGTTTTAAAGAGAAAGGAAAATGAAGACAACAAAAAAATATTTTGCAGAGCAACTCCAACAGCTGGACTGTATAGTTTTCAATGACATGTAGTGTAAATGGGCATCAATGACTAAAGCTTTACTTTCTCCACTAGATGCTGCTGCAAAGTTTACCAAAGTAACTGTGGTTTTATTAAAGTGAGCAAGACAAAATAAAGGCTAATACACACTTAGATGAGGTACAACCTCATATATTCTATAGCGAAGATAAAATCCAAAAAATAATTACTATAAATGTTACAGAAGTAACAAAAGCACCCAAAAAAATCACATAGGACTAGATATTAACAGAAATAAATCAAATCAGAATCTTTGTTAAATAGCCTTAACATCTATAATAGATTAATTTTCCAAAGGAGTATCACAAAAAAATATAAACTTAAACTTACTTGGTTCTAGCTTCTTCAGGTCCTCCAGTTTAAATTCTTCTTGAGACTGTGTGGACTAAATTTAAAATAAGCATATTACATCTTTTCACTACAAAGATTTCACTGCACCTTGTCTTTTAAGCGGCAAGAACCAAATATTCAAAAGGAATCTATTTCTTGCTTTCAAGGTAGAAAATGAGAAGTCCCAAACTGGTTTTAGTTTATTTTTGGAACACTCAGGCCAAAAATAACAGAAAAAACTGAAGTCATATATTTTATTTTACAATGTACAAAACATGAACTAAAAAAGTATGAATTTAATATACGTTGTTATAAAACACTTCTGAGACAATACTGCTTTTGAAATGAATGTCTAATGTCTTATGAGAATAATGCAGAATAATTTATTTTCCTTATATAGGAGAGGAGAAAAACTCCTTACCTGTAAAGCTGCACTTCGCAATTCCAAGCATGTTGCAATTTTGCCTATGGTTTTCTGTAGAGGAATAGACAAAGCTATAAACACCAAAATTATCATAATTGTTAGTTCAAATCATCAAGTTAATTTTTATTAATAAAAGATCCATAATTCTCTTAAATAAGTTAAACTTTATTTCTTTCTGGCATCTTTCAGACTTTAGAGAAAAGAAATAAGAGGCAAAGGGTTGGGATGAGGGAGAGAAGGTGAGTATATATTCTCCCCTGACCTCATGTGCCACAATTAATTCTAACTCAAGTTTGCTTTGATGACAGCTGTAGATATGATTTGAAGAGCTGCCTGGTATCTTCTGTTCCAAGCTTCACCTTTTCTTCTCCATAAAGCCTAAAATTCACCTTTTAAAAGGCTTAAAAATATCTGAAAGTTAGCACAATGGTATAACTAATTTAATTTTGACCTAAGTCCAACACCAACTTGTTTAATTAAATGCATAGGCAACACTAAGCAAAACTGATATTGTGATAAACTGTGATAAATTTTATAGTTGGATCTGTTTTATATAATATGAGCTGTAAAATGGATATTAATGATAGGGCATAGATAGCGTTTGCCTTTAATAAGCTCATGTTGTATTAGGAGAGAGAAGACAAATACAGAATCATTATAAAAGAAAGCAGACATTTGATTGTATGAGCTTTAGCAAGATATGCCATTATATGACCTAAAGAAACAGAACAAGATCTGTATTAGGAATCAAGCCCCAATGACCAGGAGGATTTCTAAAATTAAAGAGTTTAGAAAATTGTCATGGTTCAATTGTCTCAAGTCTCAAACTGAAAGCAGAAGGAAAGTAAAGTTAGGAGAAGTGGGCTGTCATTCTGAGGTGGACCTCCAATAACTAGCTGAAGAATCTGTGATTACTTTAGCAGTAATTACACAGAAGGGTTTTTTTTTTGTTTGTTTTTTGTTTTTTTAAAACTCTTTCAGATCTGCCCTTTAAGAAGACTACTGTGGCCAGGTGTGGTGGCACACGCCTGTAATCCCAGCACTTTGGGACTCCGAGGCAGGCAGATTACTTGAGGTCAGGGGTTCAAGACCAGACTGGCCAACATGGTGAAACTGTCTCCACTAAAAATACAAAAAATTAGCCAGGTGTGGTTGCACATGCCTATAATCCCAGCTACTGGGAAGGCTGAGGCAAGAGAATCACTTGAACCTGGGAGGTGGAGGTTGCAGTGAGCTGAAATCACACCACTGCACTCCAGCCTGGGTAAGAGAGTGAGACTCCATCTCAAAAAAAAGAAGACTATTGTAATAAAAGTATACATAGGTTGAAGTAGGAAAGGGCAAAGATTAAAGGCAAAATCAATCAGGTTATTTCAATTGTCCAGGTAAATAGTAATCAGAACAAAAATAGGAATAACTAGGGTGGAAATTAAAGGGAGATTCATACAAGAAACATATATCAGGGCAGGCAGCTGAATTATGTCCATTAAGGCTTTTAAGTCCTTCCAAAAGAGATGCTTCTTAAGTTTTTATTAGGAATAAATCCAGATCATAAAAGTATTTATGTACAATGTCTGCAATGCCTACACAATGAATATTCTGGGAAGGAAAAAAACATGTTTTTCTAAATGTATTGATAACTTGCAAAAGTTTAGTAAATTGGGCTTGGTGGTTTTCTCTTTTATCCATTTTCTTTGGAAGGTGAATAAGGAGCAAAGATGAGTAACAAGTGCTGTCCTGGCCCCAGCACTTATGCAAGTGGGCACTACATAACTACTGCATGTACAATAAACGGCTGATACAACAACTCACAAAATAAACCACTACTGAGCAAGATATCACTCGATGCCGAAGAACAAGTGACAATATTGAACCATCTCCACAATCTCTAAAAATTATTTTTAATCCCAGTACAAGAGTTTAGAAGATGTCCAATTTTATTCTGAAAACTTAAAGATTACATCTGAAAATTACATTTATATATGGCAACTACAAAAGATTTCATGATATTCATAGATTTATTCACTCTCAAACTGTTGCATAGAAACCAGCAATAGTCTTTTCTACATAGAATCCAACATCCTCAAATTATTGTTATTCAAACACACCACTCAATTCTAACACAACTAGTAAATAATTCTAAACATAAATATAACAGTAATAGTGATGGCTAACAACTACTGAACACTTAGTAAGTGACAGGCTCTCCTAAGTGATTTACAAACATTAATTCATTTAATCCTCACTATAACTCTATGAGTTAGATACAACCATTTTAAAAGTGTGAAAACTGAAGCACAGGGAGGTTAAGTAACTTGCCCTAGGCATCAATGCCTTCTCCCATACAAGTATTAATCAGGACCAACCCTGCTTAGCCTCCGAGACCAGATGAGATTGGGCACATTCAGGGTGGTATGGTAGCAGACCAGCAATGCCTTCTATGCAATACAGCAATATATATAACAAAACAATATTTCTTTTTTTTTTTTTTTTTTTTGAGACGGAGTCTCGCTCTGTCGCCTGGGCTGGAGTGCAGTGGCCGGATCTCAGCTCACTGCAAGCTCCGCCTCCCGGGTTTACGCCATTCTCCTGCCTCAGCCTCCCGAGTAGCTGGGACTACAGGCGCCCGCCACCTCGCCCGGCTAGTTTTTTTTTGTATTTTTAGTAGAGACGGGGTTTCGCCGTGTTAGCCAGGATGGTCTCGATCTCCTGACCTCGTGATCCGCCCGTCTCGGCCTCCCAAAGTGCTGGGATTACAGGCTTGAGCCACCGCGCCCGGCCACAAAACAATATTTCTATATCAATACCATTTAGCTATACTTTTATGTTCTTTGAAAACTGATTTTTAAAAAGAATTTTGTCTGTATTAAGTGAGATATGTCAATTACTAAGTCTTTTAAAGCATTACTTTCTTTTCTTTCTTTACTATAAAATCCATGTGATTTCATGCTTTTAACATTTAAGGTAAAATGCTGTAGTTTAACAACTATGAGTCCACTAATAAACTATTTTAAATTTAAACATTTCTTGAAGCAGAAGCAACAGTTTTGTTGTTGTTGTTGTTATTTGTTTGTTTTTAATATACGGAGTCTCGCTCTGTTGCCCAGGCTGGAGTGCAGTGGCACCATCTCGGCTCTCTGCAACCTCTGCCTCCCAGGCTCAAGCGATTCTCCTGCCTCAGCCTCCTGAGTAGCTGGGATTACAAGCACCTACCACCGCGCCCAGCTAATTTTTGTATTTTTATTAGAGACGGGGTTTCACCATGTGGCCAGGCTGGTCTTGAACTCCTGACCTTAGGTGATTTGCCCACCTCGGCCTCCCAGTACTACAGGCATGAGCCACTGCACCCGGTTGCAACAGTTTTTTATACAGAAATCTACTGAACTATGGCAAAATACCTCCATAGGCATTATTCATAACTATTTTAAGGAACCACACCCAACCTCAATATTTAAAGAGGAATAGAACACTATCATTTTGGCTATAGCATTAACTTCTAAAACATATAGAATGTATTGAGATCAAAATCAAGCGCTTGCTACTATAATTGTTTCACTTAGAAACAGATGACTCAGAAAAATGATTAAGAAGCACAAGTTCACATGTGTCAGAGTATATTACTGACAATTAAAACTTGAATTATTAGCACTCAAATTAACTGCTCATATCCAATATGGTATAAAAATGTAAAATGCTTTCATTTTCAAAATATTGGCGATTGTGATTGCTAGGAAAATTGACAGCTCAAAAGATCAGTTAAAGGAAAAGATGGAATAGAAATGGACAATTAAAGAGCTAAGTTAATTTTGCTAAAATGTCTTCAATCTGTGTAAGAAAAAATAGGTTTAAAAAATACACATAGGGTAGAATGGTCTCACTTAATCCAGACTTAATATTTTAGATTCAAACAGCCAGAATCTACTGTCTAGCTGGGAGCTGGAGGTGGTGAGGGTAGAACTGGGGGGGAAGACATTAGGGTAAGGGTGGAAAGGAGAGCCTTATAAAATATAAAACAAGCATAGACTGCTGGAATTCTTATTACCACCAAATTTGACTCAAAACAGGGAAATGCTTTCTAAGCATCATGAGACAGGATATTCTATTCTGTCCAGAAACTTACTTGAGAAAATCTACTACACCAAAGTCAGGAATTCAGTGGAATGAAAGCTTTTGGCAGCTATTCGTTGGTTACTAAACCCAGTTGTTATAATGACAACACTATCAGGAACTGAAACGAAAGCTAAGTGAACTAATCATAAAAGAGGACCAAATAAGTGTCATGAATTTTACACCAGAAATTGCTGAGAATATTAAGAATAAAAAAATGAAGTTTTCATACTATTTATCACCAATTAATAAAGTTTAGAGATCAGTAGTTCTGCTTTAGAGCTCGTTAGACTTAAAATAAATATCGTGAAAATCAATGTAAATTATTCTCTCAAAAACGAGAATGTATCCAAAAAATCAGAATTAGTCTTGTCTTAAATAACAATCACATGCGAATAAATATCAACACCTAAGACACAGAATAGCATTTATTCATCAATTTTTTTTTTTTTTTGAGACGGAGTTTCACTCTTGTTGCCTAGGCAGGAGTGCAGTGGTGTGATTTCGGCTCACTGCAACCTCTGCCTCCCGGATTCAAGCAATTCTCCTGCCTCAGTCTCCCAAGTAGCTGGGATTACAAGCATGTCTCACCACGCCCAGCTAATTTTGTATTTTTAGTAGAAACGGGGTTTCTCCGTGTTGGTCAGGCTGGTCTCAAACCCTAGACCTCAGGTGATCTGCCTGCCTCGGCCTCCCAAATTGCTGGGATTACAGGCGTAAACCACCATGCCTGGCCCATCAAACATTTTTAAGAGCTCACTGTGCGCTAGACAGTACCAAGTTTCATTTAAAAAGCACTTTAAAAATATGGTTTTTGTTTGTTTGTTTGTTTGTTTTGAGAGGGAGTCTCGCTCTGTCGCCCAGGCTGGAGTGCAGTGGCCTGATCTCGGCTCACTGCAAGCTCCGCCTCCCGGGTTCTCGCCATTCTGTTGCCTCAGCCTCCCGAGTAGCTGCGACTACAGGCGCCCGCCACCACGCCCGGCTAATTTTTTGTATTTTCGGTAGAGATGGGGTTTCACTGTGTTAGCCAGGATGGTCTCGATCTCCTGACCTCGTGATCCGCCTGACTCGGCTTCCCAAAGTGCTGCAATTATAGGCGTGAGCCACCCTGCCTGGCCAAAGTATGTTGTTTTTTTTTTTAATCTTCTTTCAAAGTTGTACAAACTATTGAAAGGTTGGCATAATTCTAAGATTTGTCACTGCTACAAAAACACTAAAAATAGTAAAAGCATAAAAATTCCAATTCAAGAAAGAACAATTTTGCTTAGCATAATGTAAAGAACATTCTCCATGTTCCTCTTTTGAAGAAAACACAATTAAGTTTTTTCTCCTTTGGCTTGCATGCTAGGTCTGGCATTTAATTAATTTTGCAGATCCAACAGTTTATATCAAAATTTCCCATAATATGTTTCAGAACACTAAACTCAATGAAATGTTCTTTGAAGGGAGAGGGAGACTTCCAAAAGCAAATAAATTTTAAAATACTACATGCCCAAACTCTTTTAAAATATTCAACATACACATGTGCATACTAAAGGTCGCAAGAAGTCACGAACTCTATCTGTTCAAATAACATCTATTAATTTTTCAGAACCAATGTTCCCCAGAATACACCTGGAAGATATCCGTTTTCTAATTATTTATTAATTTAGAGCCTCTGATAACTTCTTCCTTATGTGACATTGAAATAAGGCCTACATGTCAGCATGACTTTTTTTGGCCCACTGTGAATGTTTTACTTGCATTTTTAAAGAAAATTAAACTTTTGAAGTCATACAACTTGCCTTATATTCACAATGTAGTATACAGTGATTTGGGGTTCCTTATCCAAGCCCAGAGAATAGGCAGGCAGGCACAAGCTTTCTCTGTAGTCTCAACTGGCAGCCACAAATGCCTCCTAGGCAGGTATCATAAATAATAAACGCCTCTGAAATCAGGCCTCTAGTAAAGAAGGAGGTGCAGCACACTTCAAAGTAAAGGACATAAGAAGATTCAGGGATACTCTGAAGATCATTTAGAGTTCTCTAGTCCCTCATTTCATACATAAGAAAATTAAGGCCATAGCCAGAGCAAAAGCAAGACTCCCAATCTTCTGATTCCAGGTCTCAGCTCTGTCCTCTAAGTCATGCTGCCTCCTGTGGCCAAAAATACAGTGGTCATGTGGCTGCTAAGGAAAAGCTATAAATTTAAGACTAAATAGCATTATCAAACACCAGCTTCCGCCTTAAAGTTAAAGAAAATTAAGAAAAAGTTAATTTTTTCCTCATTAGTCTAATCATTATATGATAGGCTCATTTCTTGATTTTTTTTTTTTTTTTTTTTTTTTGAGACAGGGTCTCACTGTGTCACCCAGGCGGGAGTACAGTAGCATGATCTCAGCTCATTGCAATCTCTGCCTCCCGAGTTCAAGTGATCCTCCCACCTTAGCCTCCCAAGTAGCTGGAACTACAGGCTTACACCACCACGCCTACCTAATTTTTGTATTTTCAGTAGAGATGGGGTTTCACCATGTTGCCCAAGCTGGTCTTGAACACCTGGGCTCAAAGAATCCTCCCAACTCAACCTCCCAAAGTGCTAAGATTATAAACATGTGGCACCATGCCCAGCGGTGTTTTTTTTAAAATATATTTTTTAGTGTCTTTTAGGTCAAATCACTTAATATTTGAGGTCATGTGGCTCATACATCCTATACCTCAGTGTTGGAAACAGGATGTAAGTAACTCAAACAGGTGATTAAAGATTAAACATTTTTTAATTTCCTGAGTTTTCATTCTGTTTCCATATTCATAACACATTCTGATAGCTATTAATTTATATATGTGGCTATCTGATATTCTGTTTATCAAAATTTAGGTACCGTAACTCCCAATTCTGTGATGCCAGCTGATCATTTCCTAATCAATTCCTAGAGAAATTTCAGATTTTACAGAGGCTCCTTTCCTTAAGCTAATCAGTCATTTCCGCTGTGGTCATTATTTTCCAGGGCTAAAATCCTAAGACTCCTAATATCTACTGTGCATACTAGGAATTACTAAGAAAAAAATATATTCTTTTTTTTTTAAATTTATTTATTTTCAAGACAAGAGTGCTGCTCTGGCTGTTGCTCAGGCTGGAGTGCAGTGGTCCTATCTCAGCTCATTGCAACCTCTGCCTCCTGGGTTCAAGTGATTCTCTTGCTTCAGCCTCCCTAGTAGCTGGGATTACAGGCACGCACCACTACACCTGGCTAATTTTTGTATTTTTAGTAGAGACGGGGTTTCACCATTTTGGCCAGGCTGTTCTGAAACTCCTGACCTCAAGTGATCTGCCCACCTCGCCCTCCCAAAGTGCTGGGATTACAGGCATGAGCTACTGTACCTGGCCAAAAGAAAAAAAAAATTATTTTAAATTGTAGTAATTTTTTTTTAAATACCAAATTAAAAAGTACATTAGATAAAGTAGATCCTAAATATTTTTAAAATGCAAATATACAAACTTGTGTAAGAAATATGGCTAACCCTAATCTTTAGGGGCTTCTTCTTCCCAAACTCCTATAAGTAAGAATCAAATGAACATAGACGAATAGACTAAAATGAATGTTGTTAGGCTTACTATAAAAGTGTGCAAAAAATCATTACCACTCCCTCTGTACAGAAAGAATAAGTAAGAACAAATTAAGTCATCATAGTTTTCACACTTTTCTTAGGAGATGGGGGATAGACTGACAATTTTTTTTTCATTATCTATAAGATTAAACATTGACTTAACACTAGATACTCTGAGCCAAGAGAAAATGGGAGTTGTTTCCTCCCATTTCTTCTCTTTTAAAGCTTCAGTCACCCATTTTTCATAATAACTAACAGTTTAGAGACTCAACTTGACACACAAAAAATTTAATTCAAGGAGAAAAGGCACGATTGAAACATTTTGCAACCTTATGCATTTATTTTGCAGATGGATTTTTATGCCAAATTCTTGACTTGAACTAATTTTTTTCAGTGGAGAGGTGTTTTGGTTTGTCCTGGTCTTTTGTTTTTTGTGTGTATTTGTTTGTTCTGAGAGGAGGTAGATAGGAGTTACGAAAGTTCAGAATCAAATAAGTGTTGAGGTGGAATGCAACTACCCACAATCTTTCTATTTTCCCAAGGACTCTAGACACACTCCAGTCTCTAGGTTTCCCCAATCTTCACCAAAGTGTGGATTGGGTTCTCCCGCTCTTCAGCAAAAGCATGGATGGTCTCCACTAAAGTTACGCAAAGTTAAGAAAAGCCTAAATGGCTGAGTACAACAATTTTATTGCTTTAAAGTGATAAGTCATATGGTATCTCTAAATAATCACTTAATGTTAGGCAAAGCATAATCAGTATCATTCTTTTTACTTAAGTACAACAGTTTTTTGTTTTTGTTTTGTTGTTTTTTGTTTTGCTTAAAGAACTCAAAAGACAAAACACTTTTTGTTTGGAATCTGATATATCTACAGATTATTTTATGGTACCTTTTGTTCTTCTGTGAATTCAGAATTATTGTGTTGAGCTTGGGCCTCTTTTTGGAGATGTCTTGCTAATCTGTAAGAAGAAAACATGCTCTTTAGAATGCAAGAAAAGCAAACTACTGCAACAAAGTGTAACAATTTAAAGCTTTTTAACAATGTGAAGTACAATTATATCTTGTCCTGTTTTTAAAATATAAATCTACATTGAGAATCAAACTCTTCTAAAAAAAAAAACAAACAAACTCTTTATACAATGATGATGAAAGTAAGATACAATACTTTTCATACCATTTCACTGGGACAAACTTCAGCTCTAGGCAGTAAAAATGAGCTGGAAAGAATCTCAAAGGGCATCTAATCCAACTTTCTTTAGTATGCGTGACTTTATTCTATAATAAGCCAATAAGTAGTTGTCCAGATTCTGCTTAAACACTTCCAGAGAGCACCAGTGATAATACTAACCAGAGGTACTTTATCAGTCTATCATTAATTTGGTAGTAAAATTAGTCCTAATCCAAATTACAGCAATGACAAAGTGGTAATAATCCATTCTACTATCAATATATACTTTTGAAAACATGTTTTCATGGAAAATAAAGAAAATTATCCACCAATCAGCAACAGATATCATTGTCTGTCCAATTATCATTACACTTTAAAATAGCAGCTAGGCCTTGCATGAGTTTTTAATGGATGGATCTATATTATTAGTCCAAGCTCAACAATGAGGACTCAAAGCTACTTCTGAGATAGCAAAAAACTCGTACAGTTTAGTTTGTAAAAGTCAATCCCCTTACAAACTAAACTATAAAACTATGGTTTCAACTACACAAAGACCAATTTTGGGCAAAGGATTTGAATAGACAGCTCTCCAAAGAAGACATAAAATGGTCAATAAACACAGGAAAAGATGATTAACATTACTAGTCATTAGGAAAACGCAGATCAAAGTCACAATAAGATATCACTTCATACCCACTAGAATGAGTACAATTTTTTAAAAAAATGAAACTACGTCCTTATGGGGGAAAGAGAAAGAAGATAACAGGTACTGACAGGATGTGAAAAACTGGAACCCTCAGATATTGCTGGTAGGAACGTAAAATGGTACCAGCCACTGTGGAAACAATTTGGCCATTCCTCAGAAAGTTAAATACAGTTACTGTATGACCCAGCAATTTCAAAATCCTAGGTATATATCCAAGAGAACTGAAAAATATGTTTACACAAAAAAACTGAACACAAATGTACAGCCAAAAAGTGAAAATAACCAAAATGTCCATCAACTGATGAATGGATAAACAAAATGTGGTATATCCATTCAATGGAAAATTATTCAGTCAAAAAGAGGAATGAAGTACTACTAACATGTGTAACACAGATGAACTTCAAAAACATCATGCTAAATGAAAAAAGCCAGCTGCAAAAGATTATACGTTATATGATTCCATTTATATGAAATGTCCAGACCAGATCAATCCACAGAGACAAAAAGCAGATTAGTGGTGGCCAGGAGATGAGGGAACTGAGAGTAACTGATACCAAGTATGGTGTTTCTTTTGGGAGTGATGGGAATGTTCAGGAATTAGACAGTGGAAATGGTTGCACAACACTGTGAATACACTAAAAACCATGGAATTGTATGCTTTAAACTGGTGAGTTTCATGTGATGTGATATTTATCTCAATTTCTAAAAAATATAGGGGAAAAAACTAGCAAAAGAATTTGAAAATTAAACTCCCAAACATACTATGTACTATTCTGTGTGGGCAATAGGAACAGGAATACAAAGGGTAGCAAGTGCTAGATTTTCTACCAAGCCAATTGCAGAAGAGAGTTTATGTTTCCAAATAAAATGTACTAGATGGGAGTTCTGTGCAATCATGTCTTTAAAGATAAGGCATAAAGTACCTTATTCTTCCTGGCCTCTATCCAATTTATGAAAGGTTTGCATCCTCCTTAACATAAAGCAGAATTAGCCACAAAAAAAACTTAATATTTGCAAGATAGCTCCACTGTGTTACTTAGTTAAACTGCTTCCATTCATTTATTTATTTTCTCCCAAAGCTGGAAGCCTCATATTTTCCCTAAAATGTCATTCATAGACTCACTTTTTGTGTGTTCTGTACAGGAAAAGGTACAAATAGAAACAACATAGCCATTGTCTTTGTTCTGTACTTGGTTTCTTTTCTAACTCTTACTGGCTTACCACCTGCATGGAGTACTCTCAAGGAATCCATACTCTGTATCCTTAACAACATCAACTATACATCCCTGAACTCAGAGAAGTTACAGTGTGGAATGAGTTTCTTTCTTTGAGTAATTCTACACATAATTTGCAGTGGTGGCCGTCAACCTAAGCAGAATCACTGTCAGAAGGGTGTAATGCTATACTCCTGTTCAAATGCTAATTGGCAATAGGGAAAGGAAGGATGCTCAATTCAAACAGAATCGTGCTATTAAAAATTATGCAAGGCTGGGCAGAGTGACTCACACCTGTAATCCCAGCACTTTGGGAGGCCAAAGTAGGTGGATCACTTGAGGTCAGGAGTTCGAGACCAGCCTAGCCAACATGGTGAAACCCCCATCTCTACTAAAAATATGAAAATTAGCTGGGCATGGTGGCCGGCGCCTGTAATCCCAGCTACTGGGGAGGCTGAGGAGGCAAAGGGTACAGTAAGCCTAGATCGCCCCACTGCACTCCAGCCAGGGTAACAGAGCAAGATTGCGCCTCAAAAAAAAAAAAAAAAAAAAAAATCACATACTGCATGATTCAAATTACATAAAATGTCTGGAAAGGACAAATCTATAGAGACAAAAGGTAGATTAGTGGTTGTCTGGGGCTAGAGTGGGAATATGGAGTGACTGCAAATGAACACTAGGTATCTTGTGGGGGTGATGGAAATTTTCTAAAATCTGTAATGACGGTTGCACATTTTGGTAAATTTCACTAAAAAATCATTAAATTGTACATGCAAAATAGATGAATTTCATGTATATAAATTATACCTCAATAAAGTTGTTTGTAAAATAACTTTTTTTTTGAGACAGGAAAAAAAAAAAACTTGCCTAGGCTGGAGTGCAGTGGCATGATCTTGGCTTACTGCAACCTCTGTCTCCGGAGCTCAAGCAATCCTCCTACCTCAGCCTCCTGAGTAGCTGGGACCACAGGTGAGTACCACCACATCAGGTTAATTTTTGTATGTTTTGTAGAGACTGGGTTTTGCCATGTTGCCAAGGCTGGTCTTGAACTCCTGAGCTCAAGCATTCTACCCATCTAGGCCTCCCAAAGTGCTGGGATTACAGGCATGAGCCACCGCACCCAGCCTTAAAAAGAACTTTTCAAGCTGACATGAAAAATTAATTTTCTATTTCCACAAATGAGTATACCATTTTAAGACAAAGTGACACCTGATTTTGTCCAGAGGGAAATCTACTGTTCTGAATATTAAATGAGCAAATAAAAGTTGACATTCTATTAGGAAAAGTGAAATAAATCTGTCAAATATTCTTCTCTAGAGACTCATCTCACCCTACAAAGGTACCCACAAGTAAAACAGGACTATTCTCAAGGGAGAGTTTTAAACATACCTTAAGCACATACATAAGTAACTCCTGGAAACCCCACAGCATTCCGTGACACAGAAATTCGTGTTTCTCAAACCATCTGTAGCAAAGGATCACTTTTCCACCAAATTTGTTCTAGACTAATACTTACATAAAATACAATTTCAAAAATATCATGAGGATGTCAAGTTGCTATAAAGTTTCCACATGTTTACTCTCAATTTCTTTCCTTACCTTACTGCACAGCAGTAACAGTTTGTAGACCATCACCAATTTGTGGACCACACTTTCAGCAGCAGAGACATAAAACACAGCAAAAATGACAAGTAGGGCTGGGCCCAGTGGCTCATGCCTATGATCCCAGTACTTTGGGAAGCCAAGGCAGGCAGATCACTTGAGATCAGGAGTTTGAGACGAGCCTGGCCAACATGGTGAAACCTCATCTCTACTAAAAATTTAAAAAAAATTAGCCAGGTGTGGTGGCATGCTCCTGTAGTCCCAGCTACTCGGGAGGTGGAGGCAGGAGGCCCGCTTAAACCTGGGTGGTGGAGGTTGCAGTTAGCCAAAATTGCACCACTGCACTCCAGCCTAGGCGACAGAGCGAGACTCTGTCTCAAAAAAAAAAAGACAAGTGGCCATTATCCAGTCTTCAGACTAATCGATTCACTTAGCAGATACTGCTTTGTTTTTTTAAGACAGAGTCTCGCTTGGTCACCCAGGCTGGAGTGCAGTGGCACGATCTCCGCTCACTGCAACCTCCACCTCCCAGGTTCGAGCGATGATTGTGGCTCAGTCTCCTGAGTAGCTGGGACCACAGGCACATACTAGCATGCCCGGCTAATTTTTTTGTATTTTTAGTAGAGGGGGGTTTCGCCATGTTGGCCAGGCTGGTCTTGAACTCCTGACCTCAAGTGATCTGACCGCCTCAGCTTCCCAAAGCGACAGGCGTGAGCCACCACACCCGACCAGTTAGCAGATATTTACTGAGTATCCATGTGCTAGATAAATACCTCAGGATTGATCCTGTGAAATGCCTGATTCTGAGCAACAGTTTCTGTGCCACTCTACCATAAGTTAGGGGCCACATATCCCCAAACAGCGAAATGCGTTACTTTTAATTGAACCATCTAATACTTTGGATGACTATTTTAGTCTTGACAGAATTCATCTAAGTCTTCCAATTGTAGTTTGGCATCAACTCCTTAATGCTCCCATAGCATACTCCTAAATTCATTCAATAGAATAACTACATAATATCTAAACAAATAATGACATGTGGAGAGCCTATTACTACTCTGGACACTAAGTATACAGAGAGAACAAAATAGACAGCGTCCCAACACCCTGCAACATATGCCCATACTCTACCCTCACAGAGCTTACAATCCAGTGGGGAGAGAGACAGTAAACAAAACAAATACAGAAAATATACTTTTGACTGTGGCTGGGCACGGTGGCTCACACCTGTAATCTCAGCACTCTGGAAGGCCGAGACGGGTGGATCACAAGGTCAGGAGTTCAAGACCAGCCTGGCCAAGATGGTGAAACCTCATCTCTACTAAAAATACAAAAACTAGCTGGGTGTGGTGGCGTGCACCTGTAATCCCAGCTACTCAGGAGGCTTAGGCAGAACTGCTTGAACCCGGGAGGCACAGGTTGCAGTGAGCCGAGATCACGCCACTGCACTCCAGCCTGGGTGACAGAGCAAGACTCTGTCTCAGAAAAAACAACAACAAAAGAAAATATATTTTCAACTGTGCTAAGTACCATGGAAAAAAATGAAAAAATGAAGCAGGATGGGGAACAGGAGGTGTGAAACTGAGATAGAGGCAGTTGGGGTGGACAAGAGACTTTGCAATTTTAAACAGGGTGTGGCCAGAGACAGCCTCACTGAGGATATTTGAACAAAGACCTGAAGGAGGTGACGAAGTGACCCAAACAGATAATGGGGGAAACAGTGTCCCAGAAAAAAAAATACAAGAGGCCTAAGGCAGAACTATGTTTCAGGAAATAGCAAGGAATGTGGGAGCACTTATTCTTTTCATACTTCTATAATTGCAACACCCAGTTACTCCAAAATCTTCCACTGGATTCTCAGTGCTTTGAGGGCAGAAATCAGATTTTATTCATCTTTGTATCCCCAACCCTTCCTTGTTGAGTAATGAAATTGTTTAAGCTACAGTATTACTACTGTAGCAATAATACAGATACTTACTATCATACCATCTGAGATAGTATGATAATACAGATACGTACTATCTCTCCCCCTACATCCCTCCCATAAAGCAGCTTCTGTATGTTGTATGGCTATAAAAAGACTGCTGCCTACCCAATTAGAAATCCCAATTATCCTAGACTCTTCCTCCTTCTACACCCTCGATATCCAGTCAATAACTAAATCCTGTCAATTCTTGTTTACATCATTAGAGTGGCCCTCAATTCATGTCTTTTGCTGCAGCCTTTCCTCCCAGGTATTTCAAATAAAAAAGATAATTTGCATTCATTTCTGGATATATTAATTTTAAACTCTTGATCTCATTTTATATGTAGCCTACATGTTTACAGAATTTAAGCCAATCATTACATGTCTTCATTGAAATTTGACCCTGGCAGGTTTTATAATTTGAGGACTACTAGAATCATGAAGTTCAGTGGTTAGTACTGAGGTCCTACAATGGATTTGCACGTGCCTATCACCCTCACCTTCAGGTTCCTAGAAATTCACACTAAACAGCTTGCATTTTCAATTTTCCTTTGTAATTTCAATTGGACATGGTATTCTTTACTTTCCATTGTGAAGTCAGCCACCCAGTGTCAACAGCTGCTAGGTCTCACATCACAAGTAAGAGATGGCTTTCTATTTCAAGCTATGCAATATTAGTTAATATACAGAATGGGTATACATAGGTGCTTACTGTCTAACTGGCTGCAGTATGGAAGGGTGTGTTCTCCGGTAATAAAGAAAATCTTATAATTTGTCTAATTCACTTAGAGAATTACTCTCTCAGTGCATCTTAAGCGCTCTGTAGTAGAAATAGGATTTGGATTTTCTTCTTTAAATCCCAGATTTCAGTGGTATCAGCTTGTGACCTGAGTAATCTGTTTAACCTGAGCTTCAGTTTTCCTCATTTCGTAAAATGAGAATAATTATATTCTCACTGAGTTATTGCAAGAGCAAATGAAATCATGTGAAAATGCAAAACAAATGCTACTAGTTGTTACACATGGCAAAATGGCCCAGGGCACGGGTTTTTGTCGGAGCATTTTGAAACTACAGGCAATTCAAAGTCAGTACCTACACATTTAAATTATCTTAATAGATAAAAACAAATAACTATTGTGGCGACAGGCTAAGAGTTTAGATCATCCAAGTACGAAGCGTTTATTCTTTCCAGAAATCATTGTGTGTCAGGGGCGGAGAGGGGGTGGTGGGGAAGGCCGGGTTATTCTACTCATACATGGTTTAATACTCAGTGAAATCTCAAACAATAACTTGCTTTAAACAAAGAATAATTAATGGTGAGTTTGCAAACAATAGCATTTTGGCAGACAGTTCTTAAGTTCAGAAAAATGTGCAAAAACCTAAGCAACATTTTATGTGTATATAAATCTTGTCTTTTATTTTTGAAGACATCCCTGAAGTTTTCTGCGGAAACCAGAAAGGGCAAGAAATTGGTCTTAGGTTGCTCAAGGAAACTGGTACTCACTTGTACCCTGCGGCTATACATTATGTACAGGAAAAGGAGGAGGGATCCAAGGAGGGAGTGGTGCTCCAGTGCGTGGTCCATTAATTCACATTTTGCTCTCTTCTGTTCACATCCTGCGCGGACTCCACCCAAGGCAACCGAGCGAGGGGGTGGGTGGGACTCACAGCCTACCAAATAACAGTCCCAGAAACCGAAACGAAATCGAGGTGGAATTCTGAAAACACGGCTCACCAGAAAGAGGGGTGGAGAAGGAGCGCGAGAGGAGACCCTTCTTTTGGCAGAAGAGGTATCCCTGGCCCTCGCTGCTTCCTGGGGAACCCCCTCCCCTCAATCGCAACCAGTTCCCTCCTTTCCTACACATGGAGGAAGACACACACAGAGCAAGGCCACTCATTCTTGGAACGTGGGCGGAGAACACACAAGTATTCCTCAGAGAATTTCAAAGGGAAATCAAGGAAGGGGAACCTGGGAGAGGAGGAGGAAAGGAAACTGACTGCCAAGTGGTGGACCCGTGAGACCGTGGAAAGGAACTAAGTAGATAGCCTACTAGGGCCGGAGCCCCAGGAAAGAAGGGCTACCTGTTGAATGGAACTGTCCCTGCGGAGGCGGAGGGGGAAGAAGGCGAGTCACCCCAGAGAGCGGAGCCCTTGTCCCCAGAGCAGTCTCGCTGGGGCTGGTGGCGAGGGATCTCAGCCCCAGTGCCTGCGGGGCCCCACCCTGAGAAGCCTTGGCTGGCAGATACAGTGATGAGAGACACCGACAGAAACAAGGGAGAGGCGCACGACTGGAGCCGGTCTGGCCCGCTCCCGCGGTTAGTCACTCACATCTGATACTCGTCTATCGCCTCCACCAGCTGGCCCCAAGAGTCGAAGTCGGCGCCTCTCCTAAAACTGGCGCCCCAGCGCTGCAGCAGACTCCGGGTCACCTCCGACATGGCCGGTCCCCACCCCGACCCCTCCCGCCCCTACCCCAGCAAGGCCGGGTTCTAGGGCGCCATCCTCCCCGGGCCTGGCCCCGACATTAACAGGGCCAGGAGGAACCGCTACGGCCACCACCGCCACCCGCCGAGGAGCCGCCCAAGCCCATTTGCCGCCACAGCCAAACTTTGCGGCTCCAAAGCGACCGCCCCGCCGAGACCCCGCCCCTGAGGCCCCGCCCCGCGTTTGGTTGAGGCCGCCCCACTCCGCCGAGGGCCGCCATCGCTATTGCGGCATCCTCCCTCGGCTCCGCAGGCAGGGGCAACTCTTCTCTTCCTATCTGGGAAAAAGACCATAGCTCAGAAGGAAAACCGAGGGAGGAGAAGTTAGAAAGAGCTGAAGAACGGAGCGTTTTGAGGGAACTGTGACGCCGCGGCAATCCGCGCCCCTGAACTGCGCGCACTACCGCCTCGGTAGCTGTCATGGCCGCCGGGCCACGTGACTCCGACTTGGCGCCGGCCTGGCTTTTCGTCACTCTGGTTTTGTAGTCTTGGTTCTCCGACTCCCTCTTTTTCCTCGCTTGTGGACTCAGATATTGCCCTTCTTCCCTTAGAAGAACTGCTGTACCGACTCTGAGAATTTGGTAAGTATGTCAGAGGATGGCTCTTTCTCAGTAATACCCCCCGCTGTTTCTCCGGAGTCTCAAGCAATAGGGTCACCACCTTTTACATTGGTCTCCATAGACCCCTGGACAGCGAACCGAAAGTCTCCTTCTAATGCCTTGAAACAAACGACAGAAAGAAAATCCATATTGGTCCCCACAAATCAGTAGCATTAACAGCTAGATTCGCTGAATCCCCTTGCCCCGCATCTCCATCGGTCTTTGGAGAGCTTATAGTAAAAGCTAAGCTGGGGTTCGTTCGGCCGTTGTCTGGCCACTTGTTCCGAGTTGACAGTATCGGCTTTCCACAAAAATGCCTGTTTGGAAAGAGGAGAACTCAAGTGTTGGCGCGTGCGCACGGTCGCCGCCCGCCGCCTCGAACGGGACTGGGCACGGGAGGAAGAGGCTGGGTGGTAAACAGGAAGTGGGCCCTCAGAGCTCGGGGGCGGCGCTCAGGTAGGTTACTCGGGGGACTGGGGGCCTCCGAAGTGGGGATCCCTTGTCAGGAACGGGAGTCCTCTTGTGGAAGTGTGTTAGCGTACAGCTTCGATCCGAATGTTGTATTGGTGGCTCTAAAGTCACACCCTTGTCCCTGCGGGTGGGTGTGTCCTCCTTCTATCCCACCCTAGGAACTCCCGAAAACTGAAGAGCGCCGGGTCACAGAAGGGGAGAAGATGGGGCAGAAACTTACCCTCTTCTTTCCTGAAGTAAAGATACGCAAAACTTCAGACATTTTCATCCAGGAAATAGGAGGCCACATTAAAAGAAGTATTTGTGGAAGATTACGCAGCATCAAGTGCTGAGTGTGATACTAGCTCTAAGTTTATTTGTAGGCACGTAGATGCTGTATTAGGCTATCGGAATTTATATGGAAGATGTGTAGAAGATGGTATTTTCTGAAATAGCTCGTTAAATGTTTCGAGTCCTAAATAAACCTGCTCAGTTTTTCATTGGGTACACACTGCGTTCTCTATTCGTTAAATATGTGGTGCTCCTCAAAACAGGCTTTGTCATGAATAAATAAATAACATAAAGGAAGCACTTAATGTAGGCATTTCATAGACTGTGCAGCCAACATTATTTTCTAATAGGAAAAGTCGATTGTCAGGCTTGTACAGTGCCTTAAAATTAAGTAAACCTTACCAGAATTTCTTTGTTACTTCCTGGAAGCTAATTGCCATGTTTAGGTCTTCGCCTTGGCTTTCTCCGTATAATCTGCTGCACTGCCTACTCAAGGACATTTAGACAAGACATGCTGCTTTTTTGTTTTTTTGTTTTTATTTTTTGAGACGGAGTCTCACTCTGTCGCCCAGGCTGGAGTGCAGTGGCGCGATCTCAGCTCACTGCAAGCTCCGCCTCCTGGGTTCACGCCATTCTCCTGCCTCAGCCTCCTGAGTAGCTGGGACTACAGGCGCCTGCTACCACGCCCGGCAAATTTTTTTTTTTTTTTTTGTACTTTTAGTAGAGATGGGGTTGCACTGTGTTAGCCGGGATGGCCTCGATCTCCTGACCTTGTGTGATTCTCTTGCCTCGGCCTCCCTAAGTGCTGGGCTTACAGGCGTGAGCCACCGCGCATTTATTTTTTAAGTAGAAGGTATGGAACTTCATTTTTTTTTTTTAAGTTGGCATCTCACTTAGGTCGTTTTTTGTTTTTTTTTTTTTTTTTCCTTTTTTGAGACAGGATCTTGCCCTGTCGCCCAGGCTAGAGTGCCATGGGGAGATCAGGGCTCACTGCAGCCTACATCTCCTGGACTCAAGGGATCCTCCCCCCTCAGTCTCCCCAGTAGCTAGAACCACAGGCGTGGCCACGATGGCCGGCTGATTTTTGTAGAGACGGGGTCTCAACACATTGCCCAGGCTGGTCCCAAATTCCTGAGCTCAAGCGATCCACCCACCTCGACCTTCCAAAGTGCTGAGATTACAGGCGTGAGCCACCACACCCAGCCCAGTGTTTTCATTTTATAATAGAATTTATTGGTCAAGTATTGTATTACATTTTTATTTTAAGAATATTCTTTAGATATTTTTTGGAAAGTACATTTTATTGTAGAACACATGTTATAACCAATCCACTGTTGTCAGCGATATGTCTGAAATACAGCAATTAACTTGAAACTTATTACAAGTAGCCTTAGCAATATAATCAGGGTTACCATTTGAACCCGTTTTGGAAATTACATTCATCTGGTCCTGTGCCCTTTTTACTTGCAGTTGTCCAACCAAAATCTAGTACTTTGCTATTCAAAAGTGTGTGGGGACCAGCAGCATCAGCATCTCAGGTCCTGCCCCAGGCTAATGACTTAGAGCCTGCATTTGACAAAACCACCCACCCCCAGGTGATTTTTATGTATGTTAGAGTTTAAACATTACTGCTCCTATATAGGTATGTTAACATTGAAGTTATTGTGGGCAGATTTTCAAATTCTGTTCTGCTTTTTTCTATAGGCCTGATTTGAACATAGACCATCATAAATAGACAAAACATACCTGAGGCCGGGCGCGGTGGCTCACGCCTGTAATCCCAGCACTTTGGGAGGCCGAGGCGGGTGGATCACTTGAGGTCAAGAGTTTGATTCCAGCCTGGCCAATATGGTGAAACCCCGTCTCTACTAAAAATACAAAATTTAGCCAGGCTAATTTTTGAATTAGATTTTTATACTATTGAAATAAATTTTTATACTATTTACCTTGTTTATTAAATATTTTATATTTAATTTTTATACATTTTTTACTTTTTTGTCTGTAGAAAACGTCTGGAGAAAATGACCCATTGGTTTCATAGGAACCCATTAAAAGCCACAGCTCCTGTGTCTTTTAATTACTATGGTGTAGTCACTGGCCCTTCTGCTTCAAAAATATGCAGGTAAGTTTACTGATTAAACCACTCTTAGATGCAAGGTACTTTTTTTGGTTCCATGGGCAATACAATAATATGTAACACACTGTTTCTAACTTTAAGTTCGTTATAAATTTATAAATAACATGTAAACAGTTAAATCATAGATTATTTAAACTTTGGTAGTCTTCTAGCCCTGGATCCTTAATTTTAGATCAGTAAATGAGTCCCAGAGAGGCTAAAGCAATCATAGTAAAACAGTTAATCTGTGTATTACAGCAGTACAAGAGACTACACAAAGTAGTGTATGAAAATTTTTATTTTTTATTTTTGTTTTTATTTTTTGAGATGGAGTTTCACTGTTTTCATGCAGGCTGGAGTGCAATGGCTTAATCTTGGCTCACTGCAACGTCTGCCTCCTGGCAGAGGTTCAAGCAATTCAAGCAGTTCTCCTGCCTCAGCCTCCCAAGTAGCTGGGATTAGAGGCGCCCGCCACCACGCCCTGCTAATTTTTCTACTTTTAGTAGAGACAGGTTTTCACTATGTTGGCCAGTCTGATCTCAAACTCCTGACCTCAAGTGATCCACCCGCCTCGGCCTCCCAAAGTTCTGGGATTACAGGCATGAGCCACCATGCCCAGCTGTATGGGGACATTTTAAATTGGCCACATATTAAACTTCTTGACTTCAGAGTAGGGAGAGGAGAGATCCCTATGACCTGAAATGCCTTCAAAGTGTTCACATAGGAAAAAGTACTTGTGATAGGTCTTAAATGAATTGTATGGCTTAGATCAAGGGTTGGCAAACTGTCCTATGGATTTGGATCATTGGTTGTTTTTATTGGAACACAGCCAGCCCCAAATCACATACTGTGTATGGTTGCCTCTGGCTGTTTTCCTCTACAACACCAGAATTGAATAGTTCCAATGGGTACCTTATTACCAGAAAAGCCTGAAATGTTTACTATTTGGTGCTTTCGAAAAAAATATTTGGGTATTCTTGATTTAGATTGTCAGAGGGGAGAGGAGAAGGTTATTTCTGTCAGGAAAACCTTTGTGCTAGTGATAGTGAGTAGAGCAGTTTGGCTGAAACGAAAGCGATAAATGCAAAAGATGTTTTGAAGGAGGAGTCAATGGACCTGATTAACTTAATTTGCCTTGGGAGGCTGAAAAGGATTCAGTCTATATGAGATACAGAACCTAAATGATTAAGACATTGGTGGTGCCAATAAAGGAAAATCTGAAGACTTGCCGCTTTTATGGGAAGAAGTGATTACAACAAAATATAGGATAATCGGCTTATTAATCTAAACCAATGGTCCTCAAACTTTTTTTGAAAGCTGCATAGTATTTATTTTAGGCTTTGTGGTCCACATGCAGTCACTGTTGCATATTATTCTTTGTTCATTTTTACAAGCCTTTTAAAAATGTGAAAACCATTCTTAGTTTGAGGACTGAACAAAAATAAGCTGTGGAGTATACAAAAACCGGTTACAGTTTGTAGTTTGTCAACCTCTGATCTAGACTCCTGGAGGCAAGTCCCAGCTTAGCTGTTTTATCTGTACCATTGGGCAAGTCCCTTAACTTCTTTGAGCTTAATTCCTAATCCATAAAATGAACAGCCTCAATTAAGTATATCTGAGGTACATTTTTCTCAAATTCTATAATTTAAGATGAATAGAACTTTACAAGTTGAGCTGTAGGTGATGATCAAGCATCAGTATGGAAATAGCTAGCAAATTATTTGAGTGCAGAATAGGCTTTAAGGATTCAAATTTCTGCCTAGTCTAGGAATTGAATCACTTTCCAGCTTCTAGAGATATACCTCAAACAATGATTAATTCGTAAGATAGCCAGTCACATTTTCAGTCTGCTGTTTGTAATTGGCAATACATACATACACTTCTTGGAATGAGCCTCCTTAGAGTTAGTACCAATGAATAAGTACTACATCTAGACCATTCAGGATTAAGTCTGTGCTTTCTTCTAAACATCACTGCTACCTTAATCTAAATCTCAAAAGAAAATATTTGAAAAGTTAGTATTCTTCCACTCAACAAGTAATTTTGAATATGTGCTTTATCCTACGCACCTACCAAATTCTGGATATATAGCCTCTACTCTCTTGATGCTCATTTAAATTTAGTCTTTCTTTAATGATTTACACATATTTCAAGGGTCTTTGGTCATATCCATGTATTGTAATTTCGGAAGCCTCACTAAGCTAATTGCCTTCTGAATTCGATTTGGAACTGAAATAGAACCAAGTGAAAGCTAACGATGGAGAGCTAGGAATTAATATAGTTGAAGCTATACTAATCGATGAGATCTCAAAAGAGAGAAAACCAGAAAGCCAAAGACTGAACATTTCTGGAGTTGGGAATGAAAAGGAGACACAGAAAAAAATATAAAAGGAACTTTAAAATGATAAGGGGAGCACCTGGAAAATTTGGTGTTACTGGAATCAAAGGAGAAATAATTTCAAGAAGGAAAAAGTGGATCTACAACATTTATTGCTGTAGAGAAGTAAAGGAGAATATAGATTAGGGAGCAGTTTTAAAACAACTAATGGCCACATTTTTGCATATTCTTGACGTATATATTGAATTATACGTCAAGAATATGTAATTATATATAATGTAATTTTATTTTTAAGATATTTTTATGCAGTATATTTTCACATTTTTGTGTTTTATGTCAGATTTAGAAACTTTAAGGAGATATTAAAATGATACACAGATAAATTTTCATTTTTCAGGAAACTTATTGTGAACTGCTTAATTTTTTATTCATTCTTCTCTCCCCACATCTTAAATGCATGCATTTGTTTGTTTTTTAATGAAAACTTGCTATACATTTTTATTATGTAATTGAATTCAGTATTTGCCTCTTTAATTGGTCTGAGTTTATTTTAGTACAGCTTTTAAAACAGTTATTAGAAATTTTTTCTCTAGATTTAGTTCTAATTAAATTTATTTCTGTGTATTTGGTAATCCCTTAGAGGAGGTGGGCATGTGCATGCATGTGTGTGTTTTAAAGCTTTTACGTTGAAACCTGGTGTGTGTGTGTGTGTGTGTTAAAGCTTTTACATTGAAACCTGAAAACCGCTTTTATGTGAGATTGATTGCAGTACAGCTAACTTTACTATCTTTTTCTATCTCTTATAAGTGACTTGAGGTCATCCAGGGCACGACTCCTTGAACTGTTCACTGATTTGAACTGTAATCCAGAAATGATGAAGAATGCAGCAGATTCATATTTTTCACTTTTACAAGGTTAGTTATTTATATGAACTTGAGGTTTTTTAAAAAACTGTCTAGAAGTTTACATTTAATTCTTTGACTTTTCAAATTTGATTAGTTTACTCTTCTAGACTATATTCTTTGTAAAAGGGCAAGGAAGTTTCATTCAGATACCTGGAAAAGTAATCTGAAAATTTTTCCAAACAGAACACTCAATATTTCAGAACACTCAAAAGTACAAAACTAAAATGTCTTGTACTTTTCTGTAGGTTTCATAAATTCTTTGGATGAATCTACCCAAGAAAGCAAGTTACGATATATTCAAAATTTCAAGTGGACTGATACCTTACAAGGACAGGTTCCAAGGTAAGCAACACTAAGGTAGTACTAAATTGGAGCCAGTTTTTGTAACTGTGTAGCCAGTGGTTAACTCATAGCTCTGTATTTGGAGAAGAAAAATACAGGTCTGCTCGGCATTTTCTCTTACCAGGAAATTAATTAAAAGAATTTGAGCTCAATCCTAGTACATAGTAAGTAAAAATATAATTTGTTTCTCCCAAACAAATCTATTTTTGAGGTAATCAATACAAATGTCAACTATAGTTGAACAGCCTTGACCTTTAATAACACACGAAGGATGATTTGAGGATTTAGAACCCAAACTGAGATTCCATGTGTGCCTACATTCAAGCTGAGCAGAATTTTAAGTTTTTCCCTTACTTTTCTTTTGCTGATGGATATGTCATGTGTCTTCCATTAGTCTTTCTCTGTCTCATTCTTTCTCTCCAACTTCATACTCTTGATTAACAGTAGGTGTTTTCTTCCTTATCTCTCTTCCCTATTTCTACTCTTTTTAAAAACTTCTCTTCAGAGCTTATCACTCACTTGAAACTATTTCTAATAGGTCTAATTATAACAGGAAATGGATCATAAAGATGTTAATTTTTACTTACCTACTGTTTTTCAACACTATTTTGTTGTTTAAATGCCCATATATTTTCATCTCAATTTGCTTTAGAATTACTATTTTATAAAAACAAAGGAAGGAGTGGAGGTTGCTGAAAGACCAGAGCAGGCTATACATTATAGTGGAAAGAGTATGAACACTGGGTTTGTACATATTTAGATGCAAGTCCTTTTTCTACTGCATGAACATCTGCTTCTTCAACTGTATCTTGAGGCTACAGATACAGTATTTTGTGAGAAGCAAAATAAGAAAATTTTTGTTAAGTGACTGATAACAGTACTAGGCTTATAAGACATTCATTAAATATTCATTTCCTTTCTTCCTTCCTTGGGAATATTTTATGTAGAATTCATAATATTCTGGGATACTCAGATTTTCTAAGACCTTGTTTTCTGTTTTTTAATGTGACCCATTTGTTTTTAATCCAAAATTAAGGAATTTTTTTGAATTAAGACTTTTTTAAAGAATCAAACCTCTGTCATTATTTTGACAGATTCTATAACGTGTGCATTTCATAAATTTGGTGCTTTTCCAAGCATGCCACATATTGCTTCCGTGTAGTAGTGAGCTAAAGTCGAGTACAGTGGCTCATGCCTGTAATCCCAACACTTTGGGAGGCCGAGGCAGGCAGATCACTTGAGTTCAGGAGTTTGAGACCAACCTGGCCAATGTGGTAAAACACGGTATCTACTAAAAAATACAAAAACTAGCTGTGCGTGGTGGAAGGTGCCTATAATCCCAGCTACTTGGGAGGTTGAGACAGGAGAATCGCTTGAACCCAGGAGGCCAAGGTTGCAGTGAGCTGAGATGACACCACTGCCACTGCACTCCAGCCTGGGCAACACAGTGAGAGTCCATCTCAAAAAAAAGAAAGAAAGAAAAAAGTGAACTACTATTTAACCTTTTTTCAGCAGTTGTATGAGATCGTGAAGAATTATGTGATGAAGACTTTAATACTAAATATACAGCACAAGTGAGGCTTCTAAATTACTTTATTCTTGATTGCTACTTACTCAGTAGAGATTATGTTGTGAGTTTATCTGTTCTGAAAAATATTTTTTCCATTATAGATGCTATGACTACTACTTTTATGTGGTATCATAGAAATGGAGTGTTTGGAAGCAAGGCATGTTGACATAAATGAAAGATTATAAAGGAAGAGAGTTATTTATGAGACTTCACATAAATTAGCCAAACCGTTATATTATTTAAAGGTAAAGTTATAAACTAGACATGTCCACTAGATCTCCAGATGTAATTCATTTGATAGTTTCCGTGCAGAAAAGAATAAGCTATTACACTATGTGTTAAATTTTTTTTCAGGAGGATAAAACTGTTTTGAGAAGTTTGTTCATAACTGTCATTTTTGGATGTTACAATCTATAGTAAACGATAGTTTAGACATTATGATTTAGTTACTACATATAACACTTTTTTTTTTCTCTTAAAAAGTTCCCATATCTCCATTTCTCTTAAGACAGGGTCAACAAGTAACTAAAAAATAAAAAGTAGAGCGATAATTCTGGTTTCTTCTTCTTTTTGGGCAGCTTTTCTGTGTCTTCGTATTGCATGTGTAAAATAAGAATATTCTGCTTTCTTCATCAGTTGAGATAAATGAGATCATGTGTAAAAAATTTTCAGGTTCTTCTAAGAACAGTAGTGAATATATATTGTTATGAATATCTTATTTGCTTGATATGCTTTTGCCATCTTTATTTCATACTTAGAATCTGAAGCAAACAAACAAGGTATAAAATATACTTGTGTTCAGGACCTTTTTCTGGAATACTCATTGGCTAAGCATTCAGAATCTTACACAGTTTGCCTTCAGCTTTCTTTTTGCACTTCTTTCCCTTCATTTCTTGTTTACATACCATCGCTTCAGTCAAGCTCATTGGGTCACTTCTATCTGAAAAATTTTTATACTCCTATTGTCCTTTGATGGCATTGTTTCCTTAGCTGGGATGTCCTTTTGCTTCCCTTCTAGTCGTCTTTCCAGGGACAGTTCAGATTTTATATATACCATTAAACCTTCTTAATTATTCTAGCCCGAAACTATCCTCTGAATTTGATTTTTCTAAAATGTTGTATAAGAGCCACACCTTTGAGAATCGATTGAGTACTTGTTAAAAATACAGATTCTAAGCCCCATCTCAGGCTTTCTGATAAGGCCCAGAAATCTGTATTTTAAAAGCTACTCTATGTACAGTAAACTTTGGGAACTCCTATTCCCATGCTTATTATTAAGTACATAGTACCTTCTGGACCATTATACTTAGGCATTTGTAGTTAATTAGCTGTATGTCTTATCTCCCCATCTATATGAAACACAGCCATTTTCCTCATACATACCAGTTGGCATATACTTCTTTGTACTTTTGAGTCGGATGTCCAATAGGCTTCATGGTGTGATGTCTTGATAATTGACAGAACCTAATGATCCGTGTTTATAATTCCAGTGCCCAGCAGGATGCTGTTTTTGAATTAATTTCCATGGGATTTAATGTAGCTTTATGGTATACCAAATATGCTTCAAGACTGGCTGGAAAAGAAAAGTAAGTTAAAAGGAGAGGATTGTGTATATCTGTTTTATTTTTCAAGTATATGGTGCTTCATTATTTTAAAAATCTATTTTAAAAAGTACCACTTTGGACATGTGAAGGATTGCCTTGTAATGTTAGTATTTTGAGTGTCAGAATTATGGCACCTAGTGTTAAGAGGTAAAATAAATTTTAATAGTCTTGTCATATGGAAGGTCTTGCTAAGTAAGACCCCAAATCTAGAAACCATAAGGTAAAAGCATGACTATTTAACTACATCAAAGGACCATAAACAAAGTTAAAAAACAAATGTCAAGATTGGTCAAAAACATTGCAATTCATATGATACATTGTTTTTATAACGTATACTCTTATAAATCAGCAAAGGAAAGACCCTCAAATCAATTGAAAAGCAAAGGACATGAACAGGCAATTCACAGAAAACAAATACAGAAGGCTAATAGTATGTGAAAAGATGTTTTGAAGGATTAAAGAATTATAAAAGGTGATACAATTTTTATAATAGCAATAGTTGATACAGCAATAGGAAACTGTCAATTTATAGTTCATCCATACATGGAAACAATATGCAACCACTTGAAAATGATGTCAGATTTTATGTGCTGATGTAAAATTATCTCTAAAGTAAATTAGGTGATTAAAATAAGAGCAGAGTAATGATTATAGCTACCATTGTATATCTATGTGTTTCTTAAGCATGTATATGCGTTAAATATGTAATATTTTGTCTTATTTATGTACAAATTTCTGTAAGGAAAAGTAAGAAGGCTTTGTCCGGATTTTATTTTGTTTTGTTTTGTTGTAGAGGTTAGGTCTCACTATGTTTCCTGGGCTGGTCTTGAACTCCTGGCTTCAAGTGATTCTCCTGCCTTGGCTTCCCAAAGTACTGGGATTACAGGCGTGATCCACCATGCCTGGCTGCAGATTTTACCCCTAGTTAGCGTCTCTCTTTTTTCATTTGTAGTATCTTCTTTTTGGAGACATATTGATAGACTTTTGCCATCTTAATGTTACCTTTATGTCATATACTTGTTTTTCATTTGTAGTGTCTTTTTGGAGACATATTGATAGACTTTTGCCATCTTAATGTTACCTTTATGTCATATACTTGTTTTCAAGACCTTTTTGAATAGTGGAATACTGATTGGCTTGGCATTCAAAATCCTTTACAGTTGTTACGAGTTTTCTATAAATGTACATTTCATGTGCATTTGCTCCTTTTCTAGGTGTCAAAATTAATTTTTTTTTGATAGGGGGTGGATGGAGTGTTGCTCTGTCGTCAGACCAGGCTGGAGTGCAGTGGCACGATTTCGGCTCACTGCAACTGCCGCCTCCTGGGTTCAAGTGATTCTCATGCCTCCCAAGTAGCTGGGATTACAGGTGCCTGCCACCATACCCAGCTAATTTTGGTATTTTTAGTAGAGACAGGGTTTTGCCATGTTGGCCAGAATGGTCTCAAACTTCTGGCCTCAAGCAATCTGCCCGTCTCAGCATCCCAAAGTGCTAGGATTACAGGTGTGAGCCACCCTGCCTGGCCTCAAAATTAGATTTTTTTAAAAGGAAGAAAATTAGCAGTGAGAAACATAAATGACTACTTTGGATATATAATAATGTATTGGTTGTTATGTTTTAATACCAGAAATGGAATTCATCCTCTAACTAATGTAACCCCTATCTTTAAGTATAACAGAAGATGAAGCAAAAGAAGTTCATCGAAGCCTAAAGATTGCAGCTGGGATTTTTAAACATTTAAAGGTAAAACAAACAAACAAAAACCATTATTTGTTCTTAATGCTTTAATTCTTGAGTAATTTTTCTTTTTGGGGGATATGGGGAAAGAATTGTTTCATTATATTAAAAAAGGTACTATGTGTTCTGTTTACCTTATGTTAAGTATGTTATTGATGAGTGCAGCCAGTTACTAAATATTAAATGTCTCCATTTTTGTTTTAAAATCACCAGTGACTTTTCTAATTAGAAAACTAAAGTTTTAGTGCTCTGCTTATTTTTCTGTGTCCTTAAAAACATAGGAGAAAAGAAAGCAGAAGTATTGATGGTTCTTACCTACCTCCTTACTCTCCACAGAAGTTACCAGGAGCAGTCCTGATTCTGCGAAACTGAACTTCTGATTGTATTCTCTGTATCTCACTAAAAATATCAGAGGGACAATCAGTGCACTCTAATTATATTAAATTGCCAGGAGATGTGATGGGAATTAGAAGAAAGAATATCGTGTCTTTTAAGCAATGTCTCCCCAGTTCATCCTAATTAAATCACTTTATTGAAGGCCTCCTAGAGGCCAGTGTTGAGTTTTTTCATGTTAAAATACGATGCTTTTCTAGTGATTAGAAAACTCTGATCCTGAGTTAGATGTAGAATTGTAGTGGGTTTTTTTTTTTCTCTTTGAGACAGAGTCTTGCACTGTTGCCTGGGCTGGAGTGCAGTGACGCGATCTTGGTTCACTGCAATCTCTGCCTCCCGGTTCAAGCAGTTCTCTTGCCTCGGCCTCCCGAGTAGCTGGGATTATAGGTGCCCGCCACCACGCCCAGCTAATTTTTTTTATTTTTTAGTAGAGACAGGATTTCACCATGCTGGCCAGGCTGGTCTCAAACTCCTAACCTTGTGATTCACCCACCTCAGTCTCCCAAAGTGCAGGGATTACAGACGTGAGCCACCGCACCCAGCCTCTTTATATCTTTAATTATTAATGTGAATGAACATTTCAGGCTATCCTGCAAAAGGAATTTAGGTTACTATTTCAGTTAACGTTTTTCAAGATGATAGTGTGACTTAGGTATCTCAGCAATCTATCATGACTTAAATTTTGCTCTTGAATTTCTTGTTCTTATAAAAGCTGTTTTAGTACACAGGAACTTTTATTCTTTATAAGCTCACTGTTGTTAGGTTGTTATAGTTTTTGTTTATACCCCGAATTTCTGCTATGCATCCAAATTGAATGTCTCGTAATTTTCATTTTCTTCATCTCTAACAACTGGATTAAAATAAAATCTGGCTGCTTTATTTTTTGTCTTTTTTGTTGTTGTTCTCAGGAAAGTCATACCCCAAAACTCATTACACCTGCAGAAAAAGGAAGAGATTTAGAGTCACGACTCATAGAAGCATACGTTATTCAATGTCAGGCTGAAGCTCAAGAAGGTATCCTAAATATTGTAAGATTTTTTTAAATGAAAGTCTATATTGTCATTGAATTCCTCTTTAAAAATCAGACGTTGGGCACTGTGGCTTATGCATGTAGTCCCAGCACTTTGGGAGGTCAAGGTGGGCAGATCACTTGAGCCCAGGAGTTCAAGACCAGCCTGGGCAATGTGGCAAAACCCCAGCTCCACAGCAAATACAAAAATTAGCTGGGCATGGTGGCACATGCCTGTAGTCTCAGCTTCCCACGAGGCTGAGATGGGAAGGATCGCTTGAGCCTGGGAGGTCAAAGCTGTAGTAAGGCAGAACCATGCCACTACACTTCACCCTGGGCAACAGTGTGATACCCTGTTTCAAAAAAATTAATTAATAAATAAAAATCAGAATTAACTAGAATCAGGTTTTAGATTTTGAGAAATTTTTGAATGAGGAATAAGTTTACCTTTAGCATTTGCCTTCACTCTTAGTTAGCAGGAAAAAGGCCTTACAGTTTAATGGCTCTTTTTAAGAGGATTTTGATTTCACGTTATTTCTGACAGTACAACATTAATTCTTTAATTCGTCTTTTCTGTCTCTCCTGTGCTCATTCTTTTTTCTCTTTCACTCTTTGGCTTACCTTAAAGTCTTCACTTTTCAATGGCAAGTAATAATGACACTCAGCCTGAAACAGTTAAGAAACTTTGTAGGCTTTCGTTTTTCTTTATTTCAAACTCTAGTGTTCCTCTGAAGATGGCTGGGCTGGTGGCTCACACCTGTAATCCCAGCAGTTTGGGAGGCCGAGGCAGGAGAATTGCTTGAGCCCAGGAGTTTGAGACCAGCCTAGGCAGTATGGCAAGACCTCCATCTCTATAAAAAGTTATTTAAAAAATTAGCCAGTTGGCTGGGCGTGGTGGTGGCTCACGCCTGTAATCTCAGTGCTTTGGGTGGCCTAGGCAAGCGGATCACCTGAGGTCGGGAGTTCGACACCAGCCTGACCAACATGGAAAAACCCTGTCTCTACTAAAAAATACAAAATTAGCTGGGCATGGTGCCGTATGCCTGCAGTCCCAGCTACACAGGAGGCTGAGGCAAGAGAATCCCTTGAACCTGGGGGGTGGAGGTTGCAGTGAGCTGAGATCACGCCATTGCACTCTAGTCTGGTCAACAAGAGTAAAACTCCATCTCAAAAAAAAGAAAAAGAAATTAGCCAGGTGCCATGGCATACACCTGTAATCTCAGCCACTTGGGAGACTGAGGCAGAAGGATCACTTGAGCCCAAGGGCTGCAGTAAGCCATGATCAAGCCACTGCACTCCAGCTTGGGTGACAGCAAGACCCTGTCTCGAAAAAAAGGATTTGCTGTTAGGTCATGCTGTTTTGTAGTAGTGATTCTCTATGATTAGCTAGTAATTCACTGATGATTTATTTAAAGAAATGGCATCAGAACCAACAAGCTCAGTGTTTTTTGTTTGTTAATGTTTGCATTTTCTGTAACTTTGCATGTTAAAACGTTTAACAAACTGTATTAAAATCCCAGAGAGATTGTCAGACTGTCTTTTGCTATTATAATTAAGTTTAGGATGAATAGAGTGAACTTAATTATAGATTCACTTTATTGTGTTTGGTTACAGTAACAATTGCTCGAGCAATTGAACTAAAACATGCTCCTGGACTAATTGCTGCACTGGCGTATGAAACAGCCAATTTCTATCAAAAAGCTGGTAAGCTTCTAATTCTGTTTTACATTTTTTAGTCTTTAGCTTTTCAGATTTATTTGATCTTGAATTAATAGGGAACAAAACAAAAGGTTTCTCAGATTCTGTCATTATTTGCAAAACTGGAGTAATACTTTATCGCATTTAAAATAGAGCTGTTCATATTTCGTATGCTACATAACTTATAATGGAAGGGAAAATCAGTGATGTCTAATAACATTATACAGCTTTTTTTGCTTAAAAATTTTTTTTGGTCTTTATAACAATCTTATAGTTACTATGCTTTAGACAAGAATCCGAAATCCAGAGAGTTAACATGACCCGTAATTTAACTGCTAGAAAGTGGGAGATTGGGCGTAGAACACAGCTACTGTGATAAGCCTGTTACTCTTCATTTACTTATTTAGGAAACATGCATGTGTTTTTATTTATGGGATAGTTACTGTTTTTGTTGCTAAGGAGAGGTAAATAGAAAAGATTTGCAGTTTAGGGAAGAAGAACATGTCACCCCATTATTATATCCTGAAGTAAGACACCACAGCAGTGAATTAGGAACCTTAACAAGCTGGGCATGCTAGAGAAGGACTCTAGAAGAAGATGCTTTAGTCTTATTGTGAAGTGTAAATAAAAGTCTTATGTTTCCTAGGAAGCTTTAGAGTTTGGGTGTAGAATTCTATAGTAAGTATGGACATAAGAAAGAACTTAGCACATTCTGGAAACTTCAGACAGTTGCTTTTACCTGAAAGACAGGATGAGTGGTAGGAGAAAAGTTTGAAAAAGTATGCTTGCTTGGGAATCAAACATTGGTTTGTAAGCCTTTGACCTTTCATTCTGTAGATACTTGGGATCTGTTAGAATACTAAAAGGCTGACTTGATTGGATTTGAATTTAAGGAAGGTCCCTATAGTTGCAGTATTAGAGAAAGGCTTGCTCCATGAAGGAGTAATAGGCTAACTTAACTTAGCACTTAAGAAATTCTTCAAGTTTATGAAGGAAATGATGAAAGCTTTGGCAAATACAGCAAAGTAGCAAATAGGAAAAAATAGATTTGAGAGATGTTTGGTAGAAGGATATGTGAGTGAATATGTGTGTGTTTTATATAAAATTCAGTGATGGGGTTGGAGAGGAGAGTATCCTGTTTCTGACTTGTGACTAGTCTACTATTTGCTATATTATATACGTTTTTTAAATTAGCTAATATAATGGTATAAACAGTATTCACTTTGAAGTTCTTGGTCACAATCTGTTTTTATCATTATCTTTAACTTAAAGTTGTATTAACCATCAAATCAAAGAGCTGCCATAGTATTTAACCAATCTTGTGTAACTGAAAGTATAGATTTGGGAAAATCAAGTAAAGATGTTTTTTAAAAAAAAAAAATTAAATTCTTGAGTTTTAGACTTGAATGGCATTCTTTCTGCTTTTATCATCAGAACACATGAACTAAAAGTCTTCTAGTGAATCAGGGTGAAATTATATTTTGCTTTTTAAAATGTAACTTTAGATCATACTTTATCCAGTTTGGAGCCTGCATATTCTGCCAAATGGAGAAAATATCTTCACTTGAAGATGTGTTTCTACACAGCTTATGTAAGTATTCATAATGCTAAAAACAATGTAAATTATTGTTTCTCCAGTCCTTGGAGTGCCAGGTCTCTCATCTCACCAGAGTCTTTCATTAGCATTTTACAAATAATGGACAGCTAACTCACAGTAAATGTTCACTGAGAGTCAGTGCAACCATTGTGAACTAAAGTGGGTGGAAAGAGATGATGTAGGATTGTAGAAGTGGATTATAGCAATAGAATTATTGTTTGATTCAAAACCCACTTTCGGCATACTTAATGAAATTCTTTCAGTTGTTTCATTCTGTGCATTGAGAAACATATTTACTAATTCTAATATTAAGACATACCACACAATAAATCACCTAGCTTAGTGAAGAACCATCAATAAACATCATTTTGGAAGTTACGTATCAGTCTGTTATACCCACCAAACTTAATTGTTTTGTTAATTAGAGTATCATATGAGAGATCATCAAAAACCTTTTTCAGGTCTGAGTAGATAATATTTCTTATGCCTCCTTCTTCCTCTGCATTAGCACAGTTTCCTCCTTTATCTACTATTTCCTAATTTTAAATACAGATTTCGGCAGATAACTTTTGCTCAGTACATGGTTAGAAGGCTGTTTTGGCTCAAGACTTGACATATTTCCACCTTTTCTATGAACAAAGGTTGGGGAAGAGCTTACTCAAGTAAAGAAATGTAAGGGATTGCATTGATACTTCAGTGTGTGAAGATACTAATTTATCTGATAGATACATAAAACAATAATAGGGGAAAGCATCTTGAAGGGAGAGAATGAATAAAAATTTGTTTATTTCATCAGGCTTACTGTTACCATGGTGAGACTTTATTGGCTAGTGATAAGTGCGGTGAAGCAATCAGGTCTCTCCAAGAAGCAGAAAAATGTGAGTATTCCTGCCAGAATATTAACTCGTCTTTAAAAAACAAATGACTTTATCACAAAAGGGAATATGTGCTTAAAGAGATTTTGGCTGAGTTCATGAAAGGGAAATGGGAATGGGTGACATAATTGGACAAAAGAAATAAATGTTTCAAAAACCTAGAACCGTAGAAAATCCACACCTTCTACTTACAGTATTATTATTGGTATTGCTATTATATTAGGTAAAGAGCAGCAAATGTCTTACCACTTCCAATTTAAAGCCTTATAGGGATAAATGGGCCATGTTAATTATAATCAAAAGACTTTATATCTCTTTCACATGCAGTGTATGCAAAGGCGGAAGCACTGTGTAAAGAATATGGAGAAACCAAAGGACCTGGACCAACAGTCAAACCGTCAGGACATCTGTTCTTTCGGAAACTTGGAAACGTTGTGAAGAACACCTTAGAAAAATGTCAGAGAGAAAATGGATTTATGTGAGTACAGCTTAATATTATTTTAGTAATATTAATATTATTGATATTGATTTATAATTAAAATACTAGTATTTTAGTAATACCATTTTTGTTAGTCTCTATTCCCAAAAGTTTTATGCTGAATAGCACTTATGGGCTAGGCGTGGTGGCTCACGACTGTAATCCCAGCACTCTGGGAGGCCAGAGTGGATTAATCCCTTGAGCCCAGGAGTTTGAGACCAGCCTGGGCAACTTGGCAAAACCTCTCTTTACAGAAAATACAAATAAATTAGCTGGGCATGGTGGCACACGTCTATAATCCAAGCTACTCAGGAGGATGAGGTGGGAGAATCATCTGAGGCTGGGAAGTCAAGGCTGCACTGAGCCATTATTGAGTCATGGCACTCCCGCCTGGGCAAGAGTGAGACACTGTCTCAAATATATATAGTGTTTACATTTCACATTAATTTTCTCTTTAAATTGGTGATAAAGTTCAATTGTGTAGGGCCTTTTATTCTACTTAGGATGATAATATATAAAAGCAGACTTTAAAATTAAAACATGAGTTGTTAACGTAGAGTTCACTTCATTAGGACACTCACAGTATCCTGATTTTCTCTTAACTCTGTTTCCCTGCCGTTCTTCCTCCATATGTTTTAAATATATCTTCTCAACCTCCTTTGCATATTCATCTCACTCTGGTTTTTACCTATAAAGAAGGAAAATACATTTTCTCTCCAGTTTTTCTTGTTTTTTTTTCAAGAGGTTTTCCATTATTAAATCAGTGCTGTTCAAACTGTAGATCACTATCTGTGTAGGTGGGTAGACTCAATCTCATTCCTGCTTTTATCTCCTTACACTCTTCCCCTTATGTTCTTCATCTAGTCATACTGAGCTTTTCACTTCCTTAAACATGCCTAGTTCACCTTTAATCACTTCCTTTGGAAGTCACAGAACTTAATTCTGGGTTAATTCCCCTTGTCTGCATTCTCATGGCACTCTACATCCATGGTAGCTCCAATTGCATTGCATTGTAATTGACAAAATTTCTTGACTTTTTCACTTTTCTACATGAGGCAGAAAAACCTCTTATCCATCATTAAATTGTCATTGTCCCAAACAGGACCTTGAACATACTAGGCACTCAAATAATGAACAAATGAATGAATTGCTATTTAAATTACTTTTTGCAGTTACTTTCAAAAAATTCCAACAGAAGCCCCACAGCTGGAACTCAAAGCAAATTATGGTCTCGTAGAGCCTGTACCTTTCGAATTTCCTCCTACAAGTGCTCAGTGGACACCAGAAACATTGGCTGCATTTGATCTCACCAAAAGACCCAAGGATGACAGTGTATGAGATTTTTTTTTTTTCTCTCTCATTCACAGAAGTTTAAAGGAAAATTCAGAGTTCGCATTTTGATATTTTTCTCTAAATAGATACATATCTTTGTCTAAATGTTAAGTTAGCTAGTTATAGTGCTTAGTGTAATCTGTGGTAGAACACTCTCAGAGGTAAGACCTCTAAGCCTTAAATGTCTTCTGATTTTCTACGTAATGACATTCTTTTCAACACATTATCTTGCCTCTTTACAACTTGTCAGTGCCTCCTTTAAGAAGAATGTGGGAGAAAAGATCATCCATGTTTGTATTGCTATGGCAATACTCTGTTTTAGCAAATTGCAGAGTGTTTGAAGATTTGGCCTAATTTCAGTATTCTGTGAATCCAGGGGCAAAATAAGAATGCTTTTATTTATTGATATCTAAGTACATCTTGGTGTTCTAAATCAAATGGTAAATTAAGTGGAAATTTTGAGGTCTAACTACCAAAACACTAGGGATTTGTGACAAATGAACAGGAATTATTTTACAGCCATTGCTCTTTTCTTGAGATTGAGTTGTATTTATCTAATTTCCTCTCCATATTAAAATTTATTCCTTAAAATAACTATATTCTGTTCAGCTATAAAATAATGCCCTAAGAGACAGCCTATTGCTGTCATAAGTTATGTCTAAGCTTTAGGGTTCTACATGTATAGATAGTTCACTTAGAAAAGAGCGTGGAGTAGGAGTACCAGTATTTTGATTTTTGCCTACCAAACTAGGTTTTCATCTCTACTGAAATGTTGTTTTCTGATTATATCTTAAAATGAATTGGTCTATAGTTTCTGGAAATAGCTTTGTCAGTATCCGTGTTATATAATTTAATATAGCATCTTTTAAAAGTCTGAAGTGGAAAAGATTTGGTGTTTGTTTTCTCAATCTTAGTTTATGTACTTAAACTGTGGTTTTTTTCTCCCTAGACTAAACCCAAACCAGAAGAAGAAGTGAAACCCGTGAAAGAACCAGATATTAAACCTCAAAAGGACACTGGGTGCTACATCTCCTAAAATACTCCTGAAATACAGTTTGCACTTAGAATTTCTCTAACAGGAGATAAGATAAACCACAGAATTTCAGTTCTTATTTCTCAAAATGATTTCTCTGAAGCTTGTAGAATAACTATTACATTCAGAGGGTTATCTGCCTTCAGCTTACTTGTTCTTGATTTTTAATACAGTGGAGATGTTTCTTTGTTTTCAGCCTCTCCTTTTTAATCAGGACAACATTTGAAAGATTTTATTGTGCCTCTAAAGGGTATATTTGGGTATTTGGGGGTTGGGTCTTTTTGTTAAACTCTGGATAGTAATAAGTTTCAGGTCAATATAGGCCCAAATCATGTGGTTTCAGGTATGTTTTTCTTTTTCTTTTTTTTTTTTTTTTTTTTTTTTTTTGAGACTGATTCTCCCTCTGTTGCCCAGGCTGGAGTGCAGGGGCATGATCTCGGCTCACTGCAACCCTCCGCCTCCTGGATTCAAGTGATTCTCCTGCCTTAGCCTCCCTAGTAGCTGGGATTACAGGCACATACCACCACACCCAGATAACTTTTGTATTTTTAGTAGAGACGTGATTTCACCACGTTGTCCAGGCTAGTCTCGAACTCCTGACCTCAGCTGATCTGCCCGCCTTGGCCTCCCAAAGTGCTGGGATTACAGGCGTGAGCCACTGCGCCTGGCCTCAGATATGTTTTTCTATCTACACACAAAAAAAATTTATTTTCCTTCCTCTTACTTGATATCAGAATAATGACAGGAATCAGTTTTTAACAGAGATAGTTTTTCCATTTCTCCGTTGTGTTAATCAGAGCACAGACTTACATTCTCAGTCATTTATCTTTTCTGGTGGGGGATAAAAAGTCACTTATAGTTAAAGATGAGAAAATTATCACACCAAATCCTTTACATATGTTAGAATCAATAATTTACTAAAAAATCAGTTTTTATAGGTATGTTGGGACCTTATCCAAGAACTTATCCCTGTTCCAGTAGCCCCATGCTTCATTCAGTATCAGTAACCCTGCAATGATTTTTACAAATATCTTTTCTAGTGCGTTTTTTACTTAGAGGACTGAACTTTGTAATAGCTCTTAATGTTTATATATAAGAGAAGACAGAATGGAAAATGTTTTTTGAAGTCAAATATTGCGTGATGTAAAGAAAAAACTTTAAACTTAAATGAGTAGATTGTCCTGAATTACACTGGTAACTCTATACTTCTTTATTAAAGAAGTTACAGTAAGATGCCTTTGTTACCTGATTTCAGTGTACATTGTTTTTATGTGGTTTTCTGATAATGTCCTGTCAGAATTGTATTGGTTTAGGCCAAAGGCCATAGCAAAAACAGAGAACAAATATAGATACAATATGATCTTAAAAATAGATTGTAGCATTTTAAACAATTAGTTTAGTAATTTGGGAAATAGTGGATGCATAATACTTTAGCAGAAGTCACACATCTGTAGGTTTATCTTTTGATTATTCTGGGGCATTAGATAATTTTTCTATTATAAGTGACAGATTGATTCACTTAATATAAATAATACAAGTAGCATACACTAAAAGCTTACTGTGTGCCAGATACTGTGCTGGACACTTACATAGATAAGCCATTGAATCCACAAAGCAGCCCTGTGAGAAATAAGTAAAATCTGCATAAAGTGTTGAAATAGGAATATGCATTTCATTATGAAAAATGAGTAATTATGCCAATCTGAATCAATACAGCATTCAAATAAGGGATTACTTACATCATATATCATAGTTTACACTCCTTAAAAAAAGGTACATAAATTCAGTGAGGTTTTTTTCTTAACATATAGAAATACTAAGTACTGCTTGCAACATAATATTAATATTTGAAGCTGTAGTTTCCAGAATAAGTGGAGTAATAACTAAACAGGCACTTAATTTTATTTCAGTATCTATGGAAAAAATACTTCATTACATCTCTATTTTATGTTGTCTTTATTACAGAATCACTTGTCTGTTTGTTGTGTGCCACTTACTGACAAAACTTCAAATAGTACTTGATGTCAGCTCTTTACTCTCTTGGCTGTGGGACCTATTTCTCTTAGGTACTTGTGCTTATTAATCTACTTACTAAATTTTCACATTGACAGTTTTGGGAATAATACTACCATGTCTGAACTGGAAAATGTAATATGCTTAGTACTTGTAAAATGCAGCAATACTAGTATTACTTTACATCAGTAGGCATCTTTGACGTGAGCCGATATTTTGTTGACTCAGCAAAGGTAACACTTTGTGACTAAAGTATCCCATTATATATAATGTTTTTTGAAATGTTGGAAATTTTGGGAAATTATCACATATATAGAAGTTGCATGAAGGTTATAGAGAGATGTAACTATTTGTTAACTATTACATGGATTTCATAGGCAGTGACAATGTTACTTCAGCTAAAAAGTGTATAATGGGTTATCTTTTTATTTATGAAAATAAAAGTAATTTTACTTACAATTTCATTGAGATCTTTCATTTTTTGACAAATATTTTTATACTTACTAAGCCAGTAACAGTTAAAACAGTGCAAAATTATTCTTCACAGTAATGTTTTACTAGGCATGGTGGCTCACGCCTATAATCCCAGCACTTCAGGAGGCTGGGGCAGGAGGATTGCTTGAGCCCAGGAGTTGAGACCAGCCTGGACAACGTGGTGAAACCCTGTCTCTGCAAAATATAAAAAAGTCGCTGAGTGTGGTGGCACGTGCAGTGAACCACAGTCATGCCACTGCACTCCAGCCTGGGCGACAGAGTGAGGCCCTGCCTCAAAAAAAATAAAATGATAGATACATTTGCATCAATTGTGTTATGCTTCATGGGTTCATTAAATATTCAACACTCCTTGACTTGTTCAGTTTCTACTTACATTTATTGGTACCTATCACTTCTTAACCTCAAAGGATTTTGATTGGCCTGTTTATGTCTCATGCTTAGTAAAATCCAACATGATGCAGTATTTGTACTATGGTATGCTAAGCTAAAGAGTTTATCATTATCTTTGTACAATAATCTGTAGAAAACTTTATTCCTTGCACACTTGAGGCAGCACTTTTAGAGTTGTATAAATGCATGTAGAAATAAAACCATATTCAGAATTCTTTTAGAGTAATCATGCTTTAGAAAATACTGCCTTTCTTATCTCTTAATGTGTGTAAAATAAACTTGGAATGTCACTTTGGGTTACCATAAGTTTGTATCTAAAGATTTTATTTGACATTTGAATAATTTGTTTAAAATTTAAATTTTTGTTTAAGAATGTAGTAATAAAGGGATCAAAATAGTTAATCTGGAAGGGGAGTTGACAAATTATAAAACAGAAAACTATATTTGTGCATATCCAAAAAGCCAGAGCTATCACTTCAGCAATTTAATGTATCTAATGCCTGTGATTTTCTTGAGGTTGGTAGAATCTTATATAGTCACTTTCAGAGCACTCGCCTGAGATGTCAGACTTGAATTTGCTTCTCTAATGCAGAGCTTCTCAAGTAGTTTGTCTCGAGGCCTTCTGGGTGGCTAGCTGGACAGCACTTAAGGTGGCTGGAGCTCCCAGGCTGGTCGCCTCCAGAATTCCAAACAATTTTCTCTATCTGCCATGATGTAAAAAATGTTGGGAAACACCACAGTGGGACAGGCATGCAGGCAAGTGGGGTGCATGTGTGTGGTTTAATACTGAAAATAAGGATACAAAAATCCTGCCAGGTGATGCTCTGTAATTCTCAAGGAGCAGCAGTGATTTCTTATTTCACATTTTTCCTCACTCTGCCCTTGACCCTGACACACACACTGCGAGTCACTGATTGGAGAAGGCCAGTTCCCTCAGGCGAAGGGGCCTAGAGAAATGTCAGTGAATACTGTGCTGTGAAACTGCATCTGAGGCACACAGTGGGGCTTTGGCTCTCTCCTCTCACCAGGGGTTTGACCTTTCAACCACCTAAGAAGAAGGAAAGGTGGAAGCAGGAAGGGGGACTGGTAGCTCCGGGCAAGCAACGCTCATTAGCTCCAGTGTGATGACTCAGCGTCAGTTCTCAGCTGAATTTTAACATAGTCCATTTGAAAACATTTTCTAGATCAATGAAAATGGCCAAGAACTCTAGAAAAATGTTTAAGTGTTATATACTTAAAATAGTATATTTACTTATTGAAACTGAATGCCAAGATGTAGAACTAGTGTGTTATTTTCTTGGTACAGATTACAATGCTGTGTTTCAGTGAAGGAGCTAATTAAAATGAAATGATTCATAGATAGATGTAATCAGAAAAATCTTAAATGAAGATAGTCATTTCTAAAGTAGGAAAGAAAGACAGTTACAAGTCTGTTCTTATTTTTCCAATGTTATATACCTCCTCCCACCCATTAACATTAACTACATGTATGATTCATTTGTTAAACAAATACTGAGTTCCAGCTATGTGTAAGGCATTGTAGGGGCAGAAGATACAGCAGTGAACATAACAGGTAAAACCTTCCCCTTCTGCCAAGGAGTGGGACAGGGAGGAAAGGGAAGACAGAGACATGTGGAATATGAAGTGTTCAGCGTTGGTAAGTGCTAAGGAGAAAAAATGAAACGGGAGGTAAGATGCAGAAGGTAGTGGTGAAGGCAATGGGAGGTTGCCTTGAAAGCGGAACTCAGCATAGTCTCCATTTGAGTTAAAGACTGGAAATGAGCAAGGAAACAGTCTAAGGAAAGAAAGACTAATAGAGCAGCCAGCACAGAGCTCTCTGCAGAGAGAGAAGGCGGACCTGTGTGATCAAGGAATTGCAGTAAGAAGACCCACGTGTTCGAGTGATGTCAGTGGAGGGAGAGTAGTACAAGATGACATCAGAAAACTCATAAGGGTTAGATATACAGCCTTTTAGGCCATTGTGAGGACTTTGGCTTTCATTCTAGGTGAGACGGGAACCCACTAGAGAGTTTTAAGCAAATAAATGACATGATCTCACTTAGAATTTAACAATTCTGGCTCCTTTTCGAGCATAGACTGGAGGGGGCCAATTAGGAGGCCGCTGCAATAACTAGGTGAGAGACGATAGCATGGGTGAGAGATGATAGACCGGGGTGGTGGCAGTGGAGTAATGAAAAGTATGATTCCAGAAATATCCAAGAGAATTTCCTGGCAGATTTGATGTGAGGTGTGATTAAAGAAGAGCCAAGAATGACTTTAGTGTAGTTGGCCTGATCAACTGGAAGTTGCCATTTATTGAGATGAGAAGGCTGCCAGAAGAGTAGAGGTAAATGTGTGAGTATGTGCATGCTGGGGGAATGGAGGGAGAGTTGCACTGACAGCGTGAGCAAAGATTTAGACAAATTAGGATTGAGATGTCCATTAGACAACTAAGAAGAGATGTCAAGCAGGTAGTTGGATCTATGAGATTCAGGGAAAAAGTCTGACCTGGAGAATATAAATGTTACAATCATCTGTGTGTGGATAGTATTGAAAACCATAGGGCCAAAGGAGATCATCAAGAAAGGAGATAGAAAAGAAGTCCAATCACTGAGCCCTGGGGTAATACAATATTTAAAAAGTCAGAGAGATTATATGGCCTGTTAATTACATTACATACTTAGGAACTATCCTTCATAATCTATATTTGGGGTTTTTAAGAAACAAAATGTAGAAGTGCTCCCAAGAATTAAACTGAGCCAGGTGCAGTGACTCATGCCTGTAATCCCAGCACTTTGGGAGGCTGAGGCAGGATGATCGAGTCCAGAAGTTCAAGACCAGCCTGGGCAATATAGGAAGACTTCATCTCTACAAAAAACCCAAAAAAAAAAAAAAAAAAAGAAAAGAAAAGAAAGGCTGGGCATGTGGCACACACCTGTGGGAGGTTGAAGTTGCACCACTGCACTCCAGCCTGGGCAAAAGCAAGACTGTGTCTCAAAAAAAGAAAAAAAATTAAACTGAAGCCAAAAGAAGATCACTTAGAAAACATCCACATCTAGGTGTGAAGCTAGCAGTTCTCCCAAGGTTTTTGTAAATAAGTTGAGTTCCAAGCTGTTCACTATTGAGACCCCTCTGTGTGACATGCACTGATTACAAAGATGAATTTTGCATAGCATATTCTAAAATGCCCATTAGGTGGCAGAAAAACATTCAGTAAACCAGCTGTGAGCTAGCTAGTGTTCACTCTTGTGCTCATTCACAGTCTCTCTCCACTCCCCTCCAACCTCCCAAAGAGCCCTCTGAACTTAAAGATGTGTATGGCTATTAATGCACAACACCATGATCATGAAGAACGAAGACTGGTATTTTCAGAGAGCCAACAGATATCATCAGTCTGTAAGCTAATAAAGGCGAGCCAGGTGTACAGGGGATAAGGATGTGTGTGTTTCATTTGGTTTGGAAATGTATGAATTTGGACAGTCTTAAGAGGAGTAAATTGACTATAATGAGACTATTAGGCCTTATTTTTAAACGTTTCTTATTTAAGTTTTTTAGCTTGGGGCAGGGTGAAGAAGTGTTCAGAAAGTCAAAAGCAAGAAAGCCTCTTGGAAAAAAAATAGACAAGATGTCTTACAACTAGCCTGATGTTTAAGCTTTCTGCAATACACCGAATCCCTAAATCACAAGTCTCTTTCTGTTTCAGTTTCAAAGTTTCTTCTTTTCTCACTCTCTTTAGGGCACTGGTCCCCAAACTTGCCTGAACATTGGGATGACCTGACAGCTTCAAAAAATACTAGTGCCTGAGTTCCATCCACAGAGATTGTGATTTAAGTGGTCTGCGGTGTGGCCTGTCTTTGAAATTATTTAAAAGACCCCCAGATGATTCTCATAACAAAATAATTTTGAGAACTGCTGGGCTTAGCTAATATTGGATGTGTAAATATTGACCTTCCCACAACTCAAACATGTTCCACCCTGTAAGACACGCAAGAGAACACTTCCACGTCAGCATATCCAAATGCACTGTATGGCCTCAGCCTACAGAACCCTTAACTCTTAAGTTTATCATCTATTGAACAATTTATAACATCAAAATTTATACTACTTTCAACATCACTAATTAATGAAAAATACAGAGGAATCATGTAAGTTACTTTTTGAAAATGTTTTATTTTCTTTTGTTTGTTGCAGAACGTGCTTTGTTTCTTACGGCACTGATAGTATTTATTTGTGCAATAGTATTATGCGTAACATATTGTTGATCTTACATACCAAATTAAAATGGGTATTTTTTGCTGCTCTTCAGCATCAGAAACTAAATGATAATACCTCTTCCTACTTCTTACTGAGGCTTTTCTATGATACACCATATGTATCATATGGTTATGATACTCAGGGGAAACCACATGTACCATTCAGAGGTCCCCAAACAGGGCAGATATCACATCATCTTGCTGTGGATGACAGATGTAACCTTTGGCAGATCTTTTGCAACTCTGACCTTTGACAAAGGCATTAAACTCAGCATTGTAGCAATAAGATTTGGTGATTTATTTGCATATATATATAAGCGTATGCAAATCATGTTTGCATTGCCCATAAAATATTTTTAAAATTCGATCTGCTAGTCTTCATTTTAACAGATGGCTGACAATCCATTTGCATTTATTATGATTATTGACTTACTTGGAATTAATGCTAATATTTTATTTAGTGTTTCTTTTAATCATGATTTTTCTTTACTGTTTCTTCTTTCTTGCCTTCTTTCAGAGTGTTTCTTTTCTTTTTTATTTTCTTCTGCTGGCTTTGAAGCTATACATTCTGATTCCATTATTTGTCTATTTACCTTTCAATTGTTAATATGCATACTTAACAACATATCTTATCCAGCCTATCCCAAAACAATACTTAGAAGTCAACTTACATTTTTTGTTATTATCTAATACTTAATACTGTTTTGTCTTTATACTGTCCCCACCAAAATAGTGTTTTTGTTTTTTGTTTTATTTTTGAGACGGAGTCTAGCTCTGTCACCCAGGCTAGAGTGCAGTGGCACCATCTCGGCTCACTGCAAGCTCCACCTCCTGGGTTCAAGCGATTCTCCTGCCTCAGCCTCCTGTGTAGCTGGGACTACAGGCACACACCACCACACCTGGCTAATTTTCTGTATTTTCAGTAGAGATGGGGTTTCACCGTGTTAGCCAGGATGGTCTCCATCTCCTGGCCTCGTGATCCACCCGCCTCGGCCTCCCACAGTGCTGGGATTACAGGCATGAGCCACCGCGCCTGGGTTTGTTATCCTGTTTACTAATTTTTTACTTATATTTATTGCATCTTACTTTTTTTTTTTTTTTTTGAGACAGAGTCTTGCTCTGTCACCCAGGCTGGAGTGCAGTGGTGCAATCTCAACTCACTGCAACCTCTGCCTCCTGGGTTCAAGCGATCCTCCCACCTCAGACTCCTGATTATCTGGGACTACAGGCGCATGCTCCCAAGTCCAGCTAATATTTAATATTTTTGTGTTTTTTTTTTAGTACAGACGGGTTTTCACCATGTTGGCCAGGATGATATTGAACTCCCGGCCCAGCCTTGCCCTCCCAAAGTGCTGGGATGATAGGCATGAGCCACCATGCCTGGGACATCTTACTTTTTCTTACCTCTGGGTTTAGTTTTCTTCTTCTTGACATAGAATTTCCTATTATTAATCTTTCAATAAAGATGCCGGAATGGTTAATGCTCAGTTTTTGTAGGTCTGAATGTATCATTACATTACTCCCACTTATTGTTTAGCTGGATATTGAACTCTTTTTTTTTTTTTTTTTTTTTTGAGATGGCATCTTCTCTGTCTCCCAGGCTAGAGTGCAGTGGCACAATCGCTGCTCACTGCAACGTCACCTCAAACTCTGACTCAAGCAAATCTCTCACCTCAGTCTCCCAAGCAGCTGGAACAACAGGCATGCACCACCTTGCTCAACTCTTTCTCTTTCTTCCCTCCCTCCCTCCCTCCCTTCCTTCCTTCCTTCCTTCCTTCCTTCCTTCCTTCCTCTCTCTCTCTCTCTCTCTGTCTCTCTCTTTCTCTCTCTCTCTTTCTTTTGTAGAGACAAAGTCTCACAATGTTGCCCAGACTGGTCTCAAACTCATGGCCTCAAGTGAGCCTCTTGCCTCAACCTCTGAAAGTGCTGGGATTATAGGTGTGAGCCACAGCACCCAGCCTGTATTCACTTCTGAAACTCCTATTAGACGTACTGAACTTTCTCATCTATTATTTTTATCACCTAACGTTTCTTTCACATTAAATATATATCTCTTTTTCTTTCATCCCACACTCCAACATAAATTATACTATATTGTGAGAGCTTTTCTTAGATTTTTTCGTATGCTTAATCAATATCCAACTTACCACTATGTGACGATATTTTTTTCCTGCAATTTTTTTCTGCAATTTTTCTGACTTTTTTCAAGTCAGCCTTCTTTTGGGATTTTATATTTTGCCTCTTTTATGTTTTTGAATATATTAGGTTGGTGCAAAAGTAATTGTGGTTTTTCCATGACTTTTAATGGCAAAAAATGGAATTCCTTTCGCACCAACCTAATATTAAGCACACTAATTTTAAAGCTTCCTGTTGTCCTATCATTCTAATTCTCAGGTGAGGACGCTTCCAGTTTTCTCATCAGCTGAACCTTCCTCCAGATGCTTAGTTTCCTCATGTAGTTTGTAAGTTTTTACAATAAGCACATCCTCAGCAGGCATTTGTTGGGGTTTTGTTTTGTTTTGTTTTGTTTTGTTTTTGTTTTTTTGACACAGAGTCGCACTCTGTCGCCCAGGCTGGAATGCAATGGCATGATCTCGGCTCACCGCAACCTCCGCCTCCTGGGATCAAGCAATTCTAGTGCCTCAGCCTCCTGATTAGCTGGAATTATAGGCTCCTGCCACCATGCCTGGCTAATTTTTTATTTTTTGTGGAGGTGGGGTTTCACCATGTTGGCCAGGCTGGTCTGGAACTCGTGATCTCATGCGATCCGCCTGCCTTGCCCTCCCAAAGTGCTGGGATTACAGGCGTGAGGCACCATGCCCAGCCAGGAATTGTTTTTAGTGGAGATTAAGTATACCATGTCTTGTTGAATTATTCCTCCAAGATAACTTTGTACTTGACGTCTGACAGAGTTCAGTGGATTACACTGCCTTTAGTTCACTCAGCTTTATCTTAGGTTTTCACAGCATATGAGGACTATGAATTTGGGCCACACACCAGCATGTGGTACTGGCAGGGGTTTCCAATTTTTTTAGGTGACTATTTCTACCCTTGTTGCTAGGAGATAGCAAATACTTTGCTACTTTTGCAAGCCAGGGGATAGATTTTCCTGTCCATATTTTATAGATAAGATAGTATTTTATTATCTTAGTTTTATGCAGGTGACTTCATTTCAGCTCTCCACACTCATGAGATCTGAGATTTGGACTCTCCTCTCTCTATGGGTATTAAAACTCCAGCCCCAAGGCCTATATCTGGTTCTGAACCCCCCAGCAACCATCTTGGCTTCAGCTCATACTTATAGTTTTGTTCTTTCTCTTATTCTGACATCTAGACTGGCTGACTCGCTTTCAACCCCCTGCCCCTCTCTCTCTCATCTCTATCCCTAGGGCTATCTCTTTTTTCTACTTCCTTGGTGTACTTATGATTTAACGTTTTCATTTAATTTCATCCAGCATTTCTGCGTGTTTGGAATAGGAAGAATTATTCTACATCAGTTCAGCCATATTTGTTGATATAATCTTAAAATATCTTAAATATTAATTAAAACAATACGAGGCCAGGTGTAGTGGCTCACGCCTGTAATCCCAGCACTTTAGGAGGCCGAGGCGGGTGGATCACCTGAGGTCAGGAGTTTGAGATCAGCCTGGCCAACATGGTGAAACCCCGTCTCTACTAAATGTACAAAAAATTAGCCAGGGGTGGTGGTGGGTGCCTGTAGTCCCACCTATTCAGGAGACTGAGGCAGGAGAATCACTTGAACCTGGAAGGCAGAGGTTGCAGTGAGCCGAGACCATGCCATTGCTCTCCAGCCTGGGCAACAAGAGTGAAACTTCGTTTCAAAAAAAAAAAAAAAAAGCAATAATACATGTGTACGTATGCTTACAACACTGGAATACTGCCTGACATATACACTGCTAAGTAAATTATAGGTACTTAATAATAGCCAGCTTTTATTAACCAGTTACCATTTGCTAAGAATTGTTCTAACTTCTTTATGTATCTTTACTCATTTACTCTTCATAACAATTTTATAAGGTTGCCACTGTATCATTTCATACTATTATTTTATAGATGAGAAAACCAAGACACTGGGATATTACATAACGGGATTTTAAATCCAGGAAGTCTGTCTCCAAAGCTTTCCAACTTTATTAAGATATACCTTAAATACAATAAAATGAACTAATTTTAAGTGTAGAATTTGAATCATTTTGACACATTATACAGTCAAGTAACCAACATTATGATCATGATATCTATTAGAACATTTCCATCACCCCAAAAAGCTCCCTCTGTCACTTTATAGTTAACCTTAACCCCTTACCCACTCTCCTCTAGCAAACAGTGATCTGTTTTCTACTATAATTTTGCCTTTTCTAAATTTCTACATACATGGAATTATATACTACGCAGTGTCTGGCTTCTTTTGCTTAGCATAATACATTTGAGAGTCCCTTACAGTGTTGCAAATCTTCACTGTTTATTACTTTTAATTGGTGAGGAGCATTCCATTAAATATATGGACCACATTTTGTTTATCCATCATCAGTTGATGGACATTGAGTTGACTCCAGTTTGGGGCGTTCACAAATAAAACTGCCACGAACGTTCCCATACAAATCTTTAGGGAGACATATTTTTTCATTTCTCTTGGATAAATATCTAGATGTGAAATTACAAGATTTTATGTTTAACTTTTAACAGCCCAGGCATAGTGGCTCACATCTGTAACCTCAGCACTTTGGGAGGCCAAGATGGGAGGACCTTTTGAGCTCCGGAGTTCCAGAGCAGCCTGGGTAACATAGTGAGACCCCATCTGTATAAAAAAAAAATTTTTTTTTAATTAGCCAGGCTTGGTGGCACACACCTGTGGTCCCAGCTACTCAAAAGGTTGAGGCAGGAAGATCGCTAAAGCCCGGGAGGTCAAGGCTGCAGTGAGCCATGATTGCACCACTGCACTCCAGCCTGGGCGACAGAGCAAGACTCTGTCTCTGCACCTCCCCCAGAAAAATTTAGGCCAGGCACAGTGGCTCATGCTTGTAATCCCAGCACTTTGGAAAGCCGAGATGGGTGGATTATTTGACATCAGGAGTTTGAGACCGCCTGACCAACATGGTGAAACCCTGTCTCTACTAAAAATACAAAAAATTATCCAGGCATGGTGTTGAGTGCCTGTAATCCCAGCTACTCAGGAGGCTGAGGCAGGAGAATCGCCTGAACTCAGGAGGCAGAGGTTGCAGTGAGCCGAGATCATGCCATTGCACTCCAGCCTGGGTAACAAGAGTGAAAGTCTGCTTCAAAAAAACAAAAAAAAATTAGCCATTACAGTGGGTATGTTATGATATCTCATTATGATTTTAATTTGCATTTCCCAAATGACTAATGACATTCATCGTCTATATATCTTTGTTATTTGCCCATATTTTAATTGAGTTATTTGCCTTTTACCTATTGAATTGTAATCGTTCTTTACATGTTCTGAAAATAAGTCCTTTACCAAATATATACTTTGCACATGTTTTCTCCTGTCCATATGAAGTCTGTACTCTTAACCATTTCCTACATTGCTTCTCAATATTTATTGAAATAATCAAGAAACTTCTGCAGGGCAGTGACCCCTTCCTTCCAGCAATTATGGGTTTTAACGTTAACAAAAGGTAAGAAAACCCTGTTGACACTTTTGTTTGAAGACTGAAAGTTCACATTTTCACTACTTATCAAATCTCTTCCATTTTGGTACACAACAGAACAATCCTTTTTTGGATTTGAAGAATTGATGAGGTCACAACTGTGATTACTTCTGAATTCTGTCTTTACTATCCATTGAAAATAACTAGATAACCCTCAGCTCTGGGTAACTTGCCCTAAGGTGCCCTGTTTTTAATTTTCTAGTTGTTTTGTTTCATTATGGAGATAGACGGTTTCCAGCAGTTAGACCTAGAGAAGAGTGTACCTTCCAAAAAGACTACTCCTAAAAGGATTATCCATTTTGTTGACGGAGACATCATGGAAGAATATAGCACAGAGGAGGAGGAGGAAGAGGAAAAAGAGGAACAGAGCACAAATTCACCACTTGACCCTGTAAGCTTAGTATATCAATATTAGGGAACATGGTGAGGGAGGCGGTGAATGAACGAGAGATTGAGCCAGATAAGCTGTATAGAAAGAATAGCTTTAAGCTAAGTCCTTGGTCTCCTTTTTTGCTTTCTAGATCCATGTGTAGGCAACTTATAGTTTTAATCATCTTAGTCTCTTCATCTGTGACAGAGAAAATAGAACATATTACGTAGAGCATTTTGAAATCTCTACATTAAAACAAATCTGCAGTCACCATTCCTCTTATTAATTACTCTATCTCGATTTCTCCTTTTTTCAGTCTAAACTTTCCTGGGGACCCTACCTGCGATTTTGGGCAGGACGGATAGCAAGCACCTCATTTTCTAGTAAGTACTGCTAAGGTTATGTTTTTTCTATCCTAAACAAATATATATATATATATATATCGATAGGCCCTCAGAGTTATGTGGGACTTCCAATTGTGTAAGCCACTCCATCGCATCCTGAATAAGTGAGATCTGGGCCAAGCTTTCATTCCCAAAGGCACAGAACCTCGCATCCTCAGGCAGACCCTTCATATTTTACCAACTCTCATCAGGAAATTCTTATCTCGGCCCAAATGTTATCTACTTCTAAAGTTCCTACTTAACCTTTCTTAGAACCATACAAAACTGGTCTAGATGCGTCTTTCATAGGACAAAGTTTCCCATATTTGAGGGCAATAATCAGTCCTCCCTGGGTTGACTCTTCACCTAAATAAACTTCCAAGTTAAAAAACAATTATTGTTGTATGACGCAGTTCTAAGTTTCTAACTTCCCTAAACATAACTGCTTTATTATAAGCATGAACTTTATTGATCCCTCCTAGGGACATAATGAATGGGCTAAGTGAATATTTATAACAACTAAAATAGTAAATCTTATTTTGCTTGACTTTCACCAATTTTTTTAAGACATGGTTGACAACATCTAGTTACTCATTTCCTTCTAACTTGCACATCTTGTGAATGTGATAAGAAGGCAAACTACTTTAAGAGTCTGAGAAAATAGAAGTTGTATTAATAGCTCTTAGAAACTGATCTTCATTCATTCATTTAAAAAACATTAGTAAGTGTCTACTATATGCTCAGCACTGTGCTGGACCCTGTGACACAAAGATGAATGACAGTCTCTGCTTTCAAGGGGCTCAATATTCAGTGAATCGTATAGACCAGCAAACATGCTCGCAATTATAATTTGTTGTCACAATTGCCAGGGTAGGAAGTGCATAGGGACTCTGACCTGGAAGACTCGGGCATGCTGACATATGGAGGAGGCACCTTAAGAGAGCTACGGAGGTGTGACTGGCTAAGGCTAGCTTGAGGACCATGAAAGTGACCAGGGAGTCTTTAGATTACAGTAAAAAGTAAAGATGGGGTGATTTAGGCAGATGGTATGAACCTTCAAGAAATAAGTTCTGTTACACAAGCGCAGAGGGTTAGTGATTTGGAAGTTACATTGAAAATCCCAGTGAATACTAAACCTACTCTGACCATAATATGTTAACAGAAAAAAAAAAATGCTGTCTTCCAGAGAGCTCTTTACACTTAGGTTAAGGCAAAAGGGTTTGAAAAGATATGTTTTAGAGGGAGAGAATCAGAGAAGATTAGGTTGCGTAAAAGAAGCAAAACTCAATATGGGATTGAGAGTATGGAGAAGAAGAGTGATTTGCATGTTGGGTTTTGATTTAAGATTGCAGGGATAGGATGCATGGTGAGCCTAGCTTCCTTGTAAGTTCCAAACAGAACTGCAGTGGTAAAATGCTCCTGACTGGGGCTTCAAGATTGTAGTGGAGGCATAAAGATGCTAGCAGTCAGTGCTGTGGTCTCTCTACACAGAGATTTTGTCTGAATGGAGCTAGAACCCAGCTGATACTGGTAATTAACTTTTTCAATTTAAAATTCTAGTAGGTCGTAAACAGGAAAGCTTCCTAAGATTTATTTTAATATTAAAAAAAACCTATCTTCTACACATGTACTAGGCACTGCAGCAAATAAACAGGACAAAGAGATAGCATATTCATGAAAAGATAAGACATATTTTAAAATAGCATCATTTTGATGCCCTATATGAGCAATATCCCAAGAGGTAGAATGAGTCAGAGGAATCAGAAAGTCCTATAATTGGGGGGTAAGAGAAGGCTGTCGGAAATCCTGTAATTGTAAAGGAAAACTTTTCTAGGAGACATCTTTAGGAAACCACTCATTAATCATGCTATGCCTTTACCCCTGACTCTAACAATCCCAGTGCTGAGCCTGCAGGCCACCTTGCTACTGAAGGCAGACAAGGAAGGCCTTAAATGTCTTCTGAGAAGTCTGTCTGGATGCATGGAAGAATTCCTGATGTGGGTCTTGGTAACACTGGATTGAGTTTGGGTTTAATTTGAAATACACTTGGAGTGGATGTTTAGCTGGAAGGCATGGGGATAATGAGCAGTACCTGTTCTGATTGCTCAGGACCCATGCTATACCTGTTGTGAAAGTATATTGAAAATCTCTCCTGATATATACATCTGGAAAAAAATAGTTTATATATAATCCCATATAAAGATAGAAGATTTGACAAATTTCCTTCGAATCCTAGAATCTTTGAGAGGCCAAGGCAACTGAAATGTTTTGTCGGCCTTGAAGTTAGGTATAGTAATAGGTCATTTGCAGAGTAGTTTAAACTCTGGGCATCTCAACTGATGCGAAGCTTTAGTTAGTAATTCAGTTTATGCAAGTGCTTGTTCTTTCTTTTAGCATGTGAATTCCTTGGTGGAAGATTTGCTGTCTTCTTCGGTCTTACTCAACCCAAATATCAGTATGTGTTAAACGAGTACTATAGGATACAAAACAAGGTATGTGACACTCTGGTGGAGACAAGGGGCCTGAGATGGGAATATTGATTGCTCCAACTTTAGGCCAGTATAGAAAAGTATTTTTCCCACCTGGTCATCATGCACTATAGTTTCACCAAGCTCCCATAGTCAGACTGACTTATTTTTCTTGTTCTCCTTGCCCCAGGACACTTCTTCATATTTGCCTCACTCCTGTGAAGTTAGGATGCCATGAGCTGTGTGGTAGTTGGGTGTGAAGCCTGAGATTGCTTAAAGTAGAAGCTTCTTACGTGGGCATTATATACAAGAGGGGGAGTTCAGAGGTCTTTGTACAGTTAAACATTTCCTTATTTCTCTCCAAAACAGAAAAGTGACAACGAAAGTGAAGGGAATGGATCAAAGACCCAGACAGCTGAGGTTCCTAATGAAAAGTGTCACTTGGAGGCTGGGGACCGAGAGTATGGAACCATACAACAGGACACAGCAGAAGCCATTTCTCAGCGAAGCACCTCATCCAGGGAAGGTCTGGTGGCAGATCCTAGCTCATGATGGCAGCAAAGACTATAGTTTCCCTGGATCTCTGTTCCTTGGCCATTGATTACCATGGCAACAACACCAGAGGTAGCACTTCTGAGCCAGATCTGATTCTAATCTCCATGTAACTTAGTCTCAAGCATCCAGGAATTACAAGCAATAATGAGAGTAATTTTTGACACTTTCTCAGAATAATTTTTATATGCAAGCCACCCCACCTAAACTCCACCCCAGTGATACAAGTCCAATGAGTACTGACATTTGCATAGTAGCATAAATGTCTATTCCTCAGAAGAAAATTTGGGCAACACAAAGTCTAAATAAATCCCCTTTCAGGGTTTGACATAGGTGTGTACTTCCAACAACCATCCTGGCTTAGTTGGGGATTGCTTTACAATAAGTAAACATTGCTAATAGCTCTGTTATAAGATCATTATCAAGATCTTTGAGAATCAGGTACATCCCTCCAAATTAAAACAATCAATAAATAATATATGCTCTAGAAAAAATATTTTTAATGGATTATTTTCTTATTCATTTGTCAAGAAATTTTCAAAACCTGGAAAGATCAAACACGGAAATCACTGTTAGATAACACAGGGTGTGCCAGCCAAAGTAACTGTGAAACAGTAATAGTAAAAAACAAAAAGGAAAAAAACACAGGGCCTGCAGTAGTAAGACATGAGTTCCAGTTTCACTTCTCCCATTTACTAGTTGTGTTATTTGAGGTGTCCAGATTTCTGAGCTCCAGTCTCCTTTGTAAAATAAGAGTGACTTGACTTTGCTTGTTATTGTTATACAGAATTACGAGAAATAATAATTTGTTGTTGTTTTAAGCTTTGAAGTGGTTTGTTATGCAACCATATATAACTGAAATTGTAGCTGTAAGAGAAGAGGAAGTTGGAATTAATTTAATGTGAAATCAAAGACAAAAGTAGTCCTGGAGCATAAGGGGTTGTTAGTTGAATATAGTAGGATAAGATAGATTATGCTGCACAGACACCTCCAAAACCTCAGTGTCCTAAAACAAGATAGTTTATTTCTTTCTCTTAAGAAGTCCACTGTCAGTTTAGGTGGCTTCCCAGACAGGTGTTCTCCATGTGATAGCTCAGTGTTGCATGCTTCTTTGATCTTATGTTTCCTCCATACTGTGATGTGCTCTCAGGGTTGCTGGAAAAGGAACAGCATGGAGAGTTAAGCAGTGGCAATCAACACTCCACTAAGAATGAATCATGTCACCTCTGTGTATGTTTCTTTCACCAAAGCAAGTCACATGACTATAATTAATTTTACGGGAGTCTGAGCCTCCTAAGATAGCTGAGAAAAGGAAACACTTTCTTCTAATGGCATAGGAGATAAATGGTAGGCTCAAGGGTTAATATGATATTGATTTAATATCAGTTCTGCTGCCTCTTTGTAACTCAGTAGCTCTGTGCAAGTTACTCAACTTTTCAACGTTCTCAGATATAAAACAGGTTTGAGACAGGAAGCAGGAAGCAAATATAATTTGAACCACCTTTGTGCAACAAAAAAGAATTTTGGGTTACACTGAGTTATCAAATGGATGCCAAGGGGAGATTAGTCTCAATAGGATCTGAACAATGTGACAAGCAAGCACCCAACAGGTACTCTCTGTCCACCTCTCATCTTTCTTACACATGAGGAAGATGCCCACTCCATAGCTCTTCATAACTCTTCCGTTCAAGTGACTGATATACTAGTCTTTCATCCCCATTTCAAAGTATAGTAGGAATAGAATCTGTTTCGCTCCTTTTTGTCAAGTATCACTCTCTAATTCAATCAACTGTGGCCAGGGAGATGGAGCCTTGTAGTAGCAACATGGTTATGGGACCTATTTCTGGGTAAGGATGGTTCTCAGGAAAAGGAAATTGAAGTGAGCTACGTAGGTATCCCATGACTGTTTCATGTTAAAATTGAGGAAAAGCATGTAAAGCTGTGGATCTAATTAGGTGCTTAAGTCATAGTATCAATTATTATTATTAATATTGATGAGATTAATTCTATATGTCAACTTGATTGGGCTACAGGATGCCCAGATTAAACATTACTTCTGGGTGTATCTGTGAGGGTGTTTCTGAATGACATTAGTATTTGAATTGTTGGACTTAGTAAGTGGATTGCCTTCCCAATGCGGATGAGCATCACCCAATCCACTGAAGGCTTGAATCAAACAAAAGGCCAAGGAAGGAGGAATTTGCTCCTTTTTTCTGCCTCACTGCTTGAGCTTGGATATCTCATCTCATTTCACCTTCTTCTGCCCCTGGACTGGGATTTACTACATTGGCTTCTCTGGTTCTTACGCCTTTTAACTCAAATTGATTTACGTCACTGGCTTTCCTGTGTCTCCAGTTGGTGAATGGCAGATTGCGGGACTTCTCAACCACCATAATCGTAATGCATTCAATTCCTCATAATAAATCTCATTGTATCTATCTATCCAATTATCTGTCTATCTACCTATGTCTCTATAAATCTATCCTATTGGTTCTGTTTCACTGGAGAACCCTGACTAATACAATATTGAATGAGAATCCTGGTTTCATGGATTCTGAATGACTTGTCCCCACTGAAGAGTCAGTCTTAGTTCTTCATCTGACGTGTTCCATTAGTCCAGTGTCAAGGAGAAGTAAATCTGAAGGTTTTATCGTATTGCAGAAGAAGTGACCAAGTCTAGCAGTTGAGCATTGGTTACTTCAGTCAGGTGTCCGGTCATACTAACAATCTATGCCTGTTTACTTACTATTGTGCTTCAGAATAGCCCTAGGAATGGACTGTTTTTGACTTTTCCACTTTCCTTTTTGTTTTTTTTTTTTTTTTTTGAGACAGAGTCTTGCTCTGTCACCCAGGCTGGAGTGCAGTGGCGCAATCTCGGCTCACTGCAAGCCTTGCCTCCCAGGTTCAAGCCATTCTCCTGCCTCAGCCTCCCAAGTAGCTGGGACTACAGGCGCCCGCCACCACGCCCAGTTAATTTTTTGTATTTTTAGTAGAGATGGGGCTCCACCATGTTAGCCAGGATGGTCTCGATCTCCTGACCTTGTGATCCACCCGCCTCAGCCTCCCAAAGTGCTGGAATTACAGGTGCGAACCACCACACCCAGCTGACTTTTCCACTTTTCTGAAGAATTATCCACTTCTTGAATATCCACCTATTGATGATTCTAAGGAACCAGGTGGGCTTTTCCCTTTCAGACACCCCTCTCTCTCATGAGAGAAAGAGGGCTGCTCTCCTTTCTCTTTCTTTTGCCCATTAAACCTCTGCTCCTAAACTCAAAAAAAAAAAAAAAAAAGAACTAGGCAAAACAAAGTGTGATATTTGAATTGAAGTGGATTTTTATGTAGCAAATGTTATACCTCAATTTAATTTTCTTTCTCACTAAAAGAAAAGATTCTCTTATGGTCAGTGACCATATGCAAATCAGTTGAATCTTGAGCAAAATATAATAAAGAAGACAAATGGAACCAAATACCCAGATCTTATCAGACTGTTCCTGCAGGATAGGTCCACAGTTTCTTTAATGTTAAAATTAATTCATTATTTAATATTAATTGGATATCTACTGTGTGCCAGTTTTTTCTTTTTGTTTTTTTTAAGGTACTATCAACCAAACAGACAAAAATCTCTACTTTCCTGTTGGTCCTTAATTACCAACAGATAAGTTATTAGGACATTCAGTCTTTGTATGGCCAGCCTCTCAGATGGTCCTCAATGATCTCCACTTCCTGCTATTCATACCTCGTGTAGTTCCTTCTCACACTGCACCAGGGTGATTTATGTAACCAAAATAATATGGCAGAATTAATGATATGCCACTCCAGAGATTGTTCTAAAAGATACTACGGCTTCTGTCTTGATCTTTCTCACTACTTTTCTCTTGGATCATTCATTCCGAAGGAAGCCATCTGCCGTGTTATGAGGACACTCAGCCAACGCAGCAGACTGAATATGTTCCCCCACAAATTCATACGTTGAAACCCTAATCCCAGTGTGATGATTTTGGAGGTGGGGCCTTTGGGAGGTAATTAGGTCATGGGGGTGCAGCTCTCATAAATGAGATTAGCACCCTCATAAGAAAGGCCAGAGAGCTAACTGGCTGTCTTTCAGCATGTGAGAATACGAGAAGTCAGCAGTCTGCAACCCAGAAGTGTGCCCTCACCAGAACCTGACGATGCTGACGTCTTCATCTCAGACTTCCAGTCTCCAGAGCCATGAGAAATAAATTTCTGTTGTTTACAAACTACCTAGTCTACAGTATTCTATTATGGCATCCTGAACTGAACTGATTAAGACTTGGAGAGTGCATTGTGCTAAGGAACAACCAGTGCTAAGGATCTCCAGTGAACAACCTTTGAGGAACTCGAGGCCTGCCTACGACTACATGAGCGTGCTTGGAAGACCACCTTCCTCCAGTCTGCAGAGGATTGCAGCTCCAGCCAACAGCTTGCTTGCAGCCTCATGAGAGATGCTGAGCCAGAACCTCCCAGCTAAGCCACTCCTGGATTCCTGGCTTATAGAGAATATTAGATAAATGTTTATTGTTTTAAGCTACTAAATTTTATGATAATTTCTTATAGTGCAATGGATAACTACTGCATTTTTTATTCCTAAATATTCCTAAGGACTTCTAAGGATAAACTCATCCAAGAACTATAATGCACCCAGAAGGAATGCAGGGATTTTACCTTACTCCCTCAAGGCTAGATGAAACTCACTGAGCCGTATCAGATATGCTTCCTGCCTTACTGCACTGTGTGGGGGCCTAACTAGGCAACCATTGCCTGTAAGTTGAATCTGGCTGTTTTATTTGCCATCACTGCCAATTCCCATATTTGCCACCTGCTGATTCACCCAAAGGGGTTTTCAATATACCAGGAAAAACATTAGTCATGAACATCCCAAAGCAAAAAGTTTAGGTTCCCAGAAAGTACAGCTTTTTAGCGATAAAATATTTTACTCAGATAACCATACCATTTTCACCAAAGCACAATCATAATGTCAGGTTGACTCAGCAGGAAGGTATATTAGTTCATTCTCGCACTGCTATTAAGAAATACCTGAGACTGGGTAATTTATAAATAAAAGAGGTTTAATTGGCTCATGGTTCCACAGGCTGTACAGAAAGCATGGCAGCGTCTGCTTGGCGTCAATCGTGGTGGAAGGCAAAGGGAAAACTGGCACTTCGCATGGCCAGAGCAGGAGGAAGAGACAGGGGGAAGGTGCCACACACTTTTAAACAACCAGATCCCATAAGAACTCTGTCATGAAGATAACATTAAGGGAATGGTGCTAAACCACCAGAAACCTCCTCCATGATCCAATCACCTCCCACCAGGCCACATCTCCAACGTTGGGGATTACAACTGAACATGAGATTTGAGTGGGGACAACCATATCAGAAGAGGTTCCACCACTGGCCATACTCTATCAGAACCTGTGCTCTTCATCAACAATCTGGACACTGGTATCGTACTTGTCAGGGGTCCAGACTCCCCCTCTTTTATAGCAGATTTCCTCTTGAGCTTTTATTATCTTTTCATGCCACCTGGTCTTGGTCAGTGTCATCCCAGCCCATCTTAACTCATTTTCCTCCCCTTGACCCTGAGAGAAGGAGTTGCAGTCCTAGTCCTTTTCCTCCCAGGAGGTATTTCTGCCCCTTGTAAATTTATGGATGCTAAACAAAATGTGGAGAAAACATATTACCTTGCTCTACCTGGCAGCTTCCAAGATGCAATGATACATTGGGAAAGGAGTAACTCACTTCCCCTTCCAGCAACATGTAAGCCCTAGACTCTTGCCAAGCCAAATATATCCCCAATTAAACAAATTATGTAGCAGAAAGTCTTTTAATTAATAAACTAAATTTGAATAATTATCTGGTTCTTGATGTTTTTAGTTATTTATTATGACCATACTTCATTGTGCGTAATGCAGGTAAATGAAAGTTAATTTTATTATTTCTCTTTCTAATGATGGAGTCATATAAACCTTAACCTTCAGAGTGGAAATTCAGGGAGTCTCAAGTGATCAAAGAAGCTCTTTAGCAAATGCACACAGGCAACACCCCCCGCCCACCGCCCCTCCCCGCCCCCGTCTGCCTTTATCTTCATACATACATAATTGAAATGGCTTTCCCTGAATGGGCAGCCCTGCCAAGATTTGTTTGGGTCTTTCTCATCTTTGTTGGTGAGGTGGTTCTTCAATTATCTGTAAATGTTTCTATCCTCTGCCAAATTACACCACTTCCAACTGCAAGATATAATTATTTCCTCTACCTACAGCAAAGTGAAGCCAAGTACACCTTGAACCGTTTTCGTTCTCAGGTACCTTATATAGATTTGCCAAGAGCCGAGAAACACAGTGGTCAGCTTTTCGGGCAAAAGTTCTTTAGGGAAAATCTTCTCTGTAAGTGTTTATTTAAGTTGGGAACCAGAGGGGAGTGGCATGTTTCTATCAGTCTGAATTTAATCTGGGTGGGAAGTATTTTTACTGGGAAAAAGAAAATGAAGGATCCCCAACAAATTACTCAAAAGGAAGTGGATAGTATTTTCCTGGAACATTTTCTTAATCTGTCATCTTCAAGCCTGCCCTCAGGCTGACTGGCTGTATAATCAGGGCAAAGTGGCAGAAACAGCATTCTCTTCAGAATTGAGTGAATTTCTGTAGAAAATGTGTCCTAAGGTAATAAGCATTTTATGATGGTCTTTGGTGTCTTGGGGAAAAAATTTGCTTCAGTGACAGAGCGAGATGACCCCAAGAGTAAGACAGCTCCCAAGAATGTAGTGATGGTGGAAAAACCTACTTCTTTCTCTTCAGATTGTAAGAAGGTAGTTCTCGAAACTTTGTATATAAAATTATTAGTGCCAATTTTAAGGAACTGATCAAAATATCAACTTTTCCTCATTGGTTGATGTGATGGCTAGTTTCATATGTCAACTTGGCGAGGTTCTAGTACCCAGTTACTTAATGAAATATTAGCCGGGCGCGGTGGCTCAAGCCTGTAATCCCAGCATTTTGGGAAGCCAAGAGGGGCGGATCACGAGGTCAGGAGATCGAGATCACGAGGTCAGGAGATCGAGACCATCCTGGCTAACACGGTGAAACCCCGTCTCCACTAAAAAATACAAAAAAACTAGCCGGGCGAGGTGGCGGGCCTCTGTAGTCCCAGCTACTCGGGAGGCTGAGGCAGGAGAATGGCATAAACCCGGGAGGCGGAGCTTGCGGTGAGCTGAGATCCGGCCGCTGCACTCCAGCCCGGGCGACAGAGCGACTCCGTCTCAAAAAAAAAAAAAAAAGAAAAAGAAAGGAAATATTAAGCTAGGTGTCGCTGCAGAGGTATTTCATAGTTAATATCTACAATCAGTTGACTTTAAGTAAAGGAGATGATGCTAGATAATATGACTGGGGCCCCATCCAGGTAGTTGAAGATCTTTAAGAGCAAACCCCTGAAAAGAAAGAAATTCTGCTTCAAGACTATAGCATCAGCCAGGCGGAGGCCAAGGCAGGAGGATTGGTTGAGCCCAGGAGTTGGAGACTGGCCTGTGCAACACGGTGAGACCCCCATCTCTACAGTCAAAAATTAGTCTGGCGTGGTGGCATGAACCTGTAGTCCCAGCTACTTGGGAGGCTAAGGTGGGAGGATTACTGGAGCCCAGGAGATTCAGGCTGCAGTGAGCCATGATGGTGCCACTGCACTTCAGCCAGGGTAATAGAAAGAAACCCTGTCTCAACAAAAAGAAAAACAAACCAAAAAAAAAAAAAAAAAAAAAAGCCTCTACAGCCTCAAGTCTTATATGTGTTTCCAGCCTGCTGGCCTGCCCTACAGATTTCAGACTTGCCAGCCCCTACAAGTATGTAAGCCAATCCCTTGAAATAAATCTCTTTGATTCTGTTTCTCTAGAGAACTCTGATAAAGCTGTTACCCAACATGCATTTAGGACAACTACCATATTTAGTTAACTATTACGTGGGCCAGTTGGCCAATATTATCATCACGCAGTGTGCAGGACAGCTGTCTTCTCTGCTTCATCTTAGTTCACACAGTTCAGATTTAAACAGCTTACACTCTCACATTCTTGCACAAAAACCTTTCAAATGATGTTTAACATCTTTATATTTACAAAGAAGTACCTGGGCCTGTGTTCACTCTTTCTACAGATTAATTGCGATCACATAGAACTGCGTAACTGAGAACTAAAACCTTTCCATCCAGCTGGCTGTGGGACAGCGAGTGGATAAAAGACAGGCCCAGCAGTTCCTACCAGAGGTGGAATGTGAATGCCTGGAATCTGAGAAGGGAACTTGGAGATTAAAGGAAAAGCATAGTGAGTATTCAAGAGCCAGGAAACCTAGATTTTAACTCCAGGGTCTCTAGTCATTAGCTGGGGGACCATAACACAGGCCAAGTATCAGACTTGTCCTCAAAATGAGGATAATAAAAAACCAGCATCCCTAAGAAAGGTGAGAATTAATTGAGGTCCTGTATGTGAAAGCATTAATCAAAGCTCTATACCAATGGCACATCAGTGTTACCTTATCCCCTTTGGTCTCTTCAACCCCTATCAATAATATCTAGAAATAGAAAACTGGACAATGAGAACATGTGCTAAAGATTATTCCTATGCCCTTCTCTGCATTAATTCCCATAGGAGGTGTGATTTTATGGAAAACAAAATATGTTATATTCACCCCCTCCACCCCATGTTTATACAGTTATAAATGGTTCAATTTAGTCCCTATCTAAGGAGATACGTCATTGTGTGGGAAACATATATAATAATATACTCTTCACCATACAATAAGCTCTTCACCAACCTTGGGGGTTTGAGAGCTTCTTGCCTGGGGTGGAAGTGAGGGAAGTGGGCAGGATGGGGCAAATGAAGTCTCACATCTTTCAGCTGATAGTAGTTTAGGAAAGAGACACCGATCATCATCTTCATAGCAATTAGAAACCTAGAGAGGTGGGAAGAACACTGGATAATGAGTCATGAAAATTAGTTTCTAGTCCTGATTCTGCCACTAAAAAGTTATATGACATTAGAAAAGTTTACTATCTATGGGTTTGGTTTTCTAATTTATGAAATGAGGTGGTTTGGACTAAATTGGCTTTACCTAAAGTATGTTCTTCTGAATATTAATAAATTATTTGTTTTGTTTTGTTTTGTTTTTTGAGACAGGGCCTCGCTTTGTTGCCCAGGCTGGAGGGCAGTGGCACAAAAATGGCTCACTGCAGCCTCGAGCTCCTAGGCTCAAGTCATCCTCCCACCTCAGCTTCCCAAGTAGTTGGGACTACAGGTGCATGCCACCATGCCCCTCTAATTTTTTTTTTTTGGAGACGAGATTTTTCCATGTTGCCCAGGCTGGTCTCGAAATCCTGGGCTCAAGTGATCCACCTGACTTGGCCTCCCAAAGTGCTTGGATTACAGGCGTGAACCACTGCAGCAGCCAAATAAGTTTTATATGAAAATGGAGGATCTGAGAAACTTAATTTTTTGGAGGAATTTGGTTAAACAAAACAAAAAAGTATCATTGCCACAGAGTTTTTCAGGGTATTAATAAACTAATGTGCCTCACTAAGCTCCAAAAGGCAGATAGTCGCAACCACTTGGGAGGCTGAGGTGGGAAAATCACTTGAGCCCTGGAGTTCCAGGCTTCCGTGAGCCATGTTCCTGCTACTGCACTGCAGCCTGGGTGGCAAAGGGAGGCCCTGTCTCAAAAAAAACAAAACAAAACAAAAATACACAGTATACAATATTTCCCAATGTATTTGGTCATAAAATCACTTGTGCGTGGAGTATTTCCAGAAGTAGCAGGCTGAGGAACTTACTTTGAGAAACACTAACTTAGAAAATCTATAAAGTGCCTTTTAATTCTAATGTCCTTGTTTGATAAAGCTGGTGTGGTGCCAAGAAAGTGGACATTTGCCAGTTGTATGAATGACATACTAGAGTAGAAAATAGTTTTTATTTTACCAGCATCTCCTTTAAACTTTCTCCTCTTTTAATGGCGTCACTATTATTGCTGTCAGCCAAGCTGGATACTTCAGTACTTTAGGGGCCACTTTGACTCTCGGCCATCAATCTGTCCATTGCTAAATCCTGATAATTCATCTGAAACTCATTTCTATGTCACTAATCCTGTTTCCAGGCTTTACTGATGGACCTGTGTTTTGATTGTTGCTTTTGCTGGTGGAAATTATGGAAATTTCTCTAGCAAAGACCGGAAAAGTCTCCTTCTCTCTGCCGGTCTATTCTTTACCTTCATGCCAGAGGTTTCTCTTGCAAACCATGAATCTAATCAGGTTACTCCTCTTCTCAAATATTTTCAAAGGTCCTACATTGTCACAGAATAAAATTTTAAATTCTTCAAAGTCAGTCAATGTCCAGGCCTAACTTTCCTTTCTTATCTCTATAAGCCAAGTTCTCTGCTCTTTAAAGATATCTTATTTCACGCTTTTTCATCTCTTTTCACATAACTTTCTGTCCTTGAGATTCCTCCTTTATTAAAACACTTGTCTCCAATAAAACATTTGTATCACTCAAGACCCAGCTCTAATGCAACCTCTTCTTTGAAAGGTTCCCTTGCACACTTATTCAGATATGAGCTCTCCCCTCTCTGCACTCGACTAGTACCTCTCTCATCTAATATGCCCCCTCCTGGTATTATGACGATCTATAAAGTCATGCTAATCATTCTTCAAATAATACATTTATTGAACACAGGGGTACAGCGAATGACTTGACTAGGCACAAAAACTGCAGCCAGTTCAATCATCTCTGATCTCATTCATTCAATCAGTCATTCAACAACTATTTATTATGTGCTAGGCACTGGGGAACATAAACATGGTTAAGACCTTACCATCAATTCCTTCGTTGCCCTAGTCCGGTTCCTAGTCCTCTCCTTCAGGAGAGGCCCCACTGCAAGTCCATCCCAAATCTCTCACATTCTTCTTGAGCCAGTTCACAGTTCAGTTACTCTGTTCAAACAGTAACTGCACAAGCCCCAAATGCCACTGTTGAATGTCGTTTTTGTCCAGGTGATAAGTGTTCTCTCATTTGAGTTCCTTAATGTTTCTTAAAAACTCAACATTAAAAGACACCTGTCCTTTGATCAAACCTCCAAAGCCTCATTTTCAGATTCATCCTATTAAGGCTCTGGAACAAGCCTGCACTAAACCCTCCACAAATCCTGATGCACTTACTTGAGTATTATTTACTGTAACCTTCATGAATGTGCAATAAACACACAGAAGTTCCCAATGCTGAAGGCTGGAAAGACGTGGCAGGATGATAAATAAGCTTTGATGATGATTTCAATGGATGGTAATTTCTTGCTTCCACAGAGACGCCACAAACACAGCTGTCAGAAGTGCATTGTGTAAATCAGATGCTAATTAAATTAAATTCCCACTGGAATTAAGGCAGCAAAGTATTTTGTCTTGTTTTCTTGCAAACTAGGCCTCTCAATCAAGACAGCTGGAGCACTGGCATTTCAGGTACGTGGAGGCAACAGCTGCAGTGAAGCAAAGCAACTGCTTTCATGATTAAATTGCCATCGGTAAAAGGAAAAGAGATGCCATTTTTGACATTAGTAATGCTAAAAATTCAAACAATTTAGCAGAAGCAGAGCTGGGCCAGGAAAGAAGAGGTCTGGGTTCTGATGTAAGTTTTGGCGAAATCATTTTATGACTCTAAGCTTCAGTTCCCAGCTTCTTCTCCCCTTTTTCCTCCCTTTCCTCCTTCTTTTGTTGTTTCTGCTAAATATTTATTGAATGCCAGTTACTGCCAGGCAACGTACTGGGTCCTGAAGACCCAAATACATAGGACATTTTTTGTCCTCTTGGCGTACCTGGTCTTTTTGAAGAACCAGTGGCTGGGACTCTATGATCTTGGCACCTTCTGGGAGTTCTATCATTCAAAATATAAACGTTTTTAAAACCAGCATTTAGGTGATATTGACTTCACCCCACTTCTCTGTTAAGGGATATAGAAGATACATCCCTGACCCTGCCTTTAGTTTTTAGTCTAGTGAGAAACCAAAGCACACATGACTGGAACAGCATTTGATATTCCACAGCCGGAAATAAGCAGACGTAAGAAAATACTGCCTAAATTATGTAGAGAAGGACTGAAGCAGAAGCTTAAGTAAATAAGTCATTCAATGAATGCTTTTTTTCTTCAGTCAATACTTCATGAAACATTTACTAAATGCTTACTATGTGCCAGGTTCTGTGCTGTATGCTGGGGATACCAAGGAGGCAGTCTCTGCCATTAAGGAGCCTGCAGTTAATTGGACAGGCAAATATATAAAATGGTAATTATGGTAAAATATGGTTACAGCAATGTTAGAAACATTAGAAATCATTACAATAGACGCATGGCACAGGAATAGGTTTACTCGAAAAACAAACTCAAAGCACTACTGAAAGTATTCTATCTCATCCGTTCTTTCAGTTGTCTCTACAGTTCATATTCCACAAATCACTCCTTATTTATTTATTTATTTATTTATTTATTGAGGCAGAGTCTCACTCTGCCACCCAGGCTGGAGTGCAATGGTACAAACTCAGCTCACTGCAACCTCCGTTTCCTGGGTTCAAGCGATTCTTCTGCCTCAGCCTTCTGAGTAGCTGGGATTATAGGCACGAGCCACCATGCCCAGCTAATTTGTGTATTTTAGTAGAGATGGGGTTTCACCATGTTGGCCAGACTGGTCTGGAACTCCTGAATTCAAGTGATCTGCCCGTCTCGCCCTATCAAAGTGCTGGGATTACAGGTGTGAGCCACCACACCTGGCCCCATTAATAGCTTAAGACTTAAAATCCTTGAGAAAGTAACTGTGTGTTGTGTATTTGCTTTGTACAAGGTGGATCCCAGTACAGGGTAGCAATATCCCTCACAAATACAGTCTGATGCTAATGATTATTTACTCAAGAATACATGATGTTATAATAATTAAAAATGGAAGACAAACTGGAATATTCATAAAATGGAATACAACCCAACAATAAAAAGGAATGAGCTACGAATATGTATACATGCCACAAGACAAAATCTTAAAAACTAGGACAGGCAAAACTAATCTATGATTGAAAAAAATTAAAACAGTGATTTCCTATGGGAAGCAGGAGAGGGGATTCACTGGGTAGTGGCATGAAGGAACTCTCTGGGGTCATGGTAATGTTCTCTCTTGTTAGCAGTTTAAAATATAAAGATCTGTACATTGGGTTACACAATACATACTTAAGATTTGTGCATTTTGTTTAATACACATTTTACCCTAAATGAAATTTGTAAGAAGTATTAAACTCCAGTTAATAATCTGTATGCTGTCATCCTGATATCAAAGCCTGGCAGACATACAACAAACAAAAGAGAATTTTAGACCAATTTCCCTGATGAATATTGATGCAAAAATCCTCAATAAAATACTGGCAAACCGAATCCAGCAGCACGTCAAAAAGCTTATCCACCATGATCAAGTCGACTTCATCCCTGGGATGCAAGGCTGGTTCAACATATGCAAATCAATAAACGTAATCCATCACATAAACAGAAGCAAAGACAAAAACCACACGATTATCTCAATAGATGCAGAAAAGGCCTTCGACAAAATTCAACAGCACTTCATGCTAAAAACTCTCAATAAAGTAGGTATTGATGGGACGTATCTGAAAATAATAAGAGCTATTTATCTGAAACCCACAGGCAATATCATACTGAATGGGCAAAAACTGGAAGGATTCCCTCTGAAAACCAGCACAAGACAGGTATGCCCTCTCTCAACCCTCCTATTCAACATAGTATTGGAAGCTCTGGCCAGGGCAGTCAGGCAAGAGAAAGAAATAAAGCGTGTTCAATTAGGAAAAGAGGAAGTTAAATTGTCTCTGTTTGCAGATGACATGATTGTATATTTAGAAAACCCCACCGTCTCAGCCTAAAATCTCCATAAGCTGATAAGCAACTTCAGCAAAGCCTCAGGATACAAAATCAGTGTGCAAAAGATCACAAGCATTCCTATACACCAATAACAGACAAACAGAGAGCCAAATCATGAGTGAACTCCCATTCACAATTGCTACAAAGAGAATAAAATACCTAGGAATCCAGCTTACAAGGGATGTGAAGGACTTCTTCAAGGAGAGCTACAAACCACTGCTCAACAAAATAAAAGAGGACACAAACAAATGGAAGAACATTCCATGCTCATGGATAGGAAGAATCAATATTGTGAAAATGGCCATATTGCCCAAGGTAATTTATAGATTCAATGCCATCCCCATCAAGCTACCAATGACTTTCTTCACAGAATTGGAAAAAACTACTTTAAAGTTCATATGGAACCAAAAAGCAGCCTGCATTGCCAAGACAATCCTAAGCCAAAAGAACAAAGCCGGAGGCATCACGCTGCCTGACTTCAAACTATACTACAAGGCTACAGTAACCAAAACAGCATGGTACTGGTACCAAAACAGAGAGGTAGACCAATGGAACAGAATACAGGCCTCAGAAATAACATCACACATCTACAACCATCTGATCTTTGGCAAACCTGACCAAAAAAAAAAAAAAAAAAAGAAATGGGGGAAGGATTCCCTATTTAATAAATGCTGCTGGGAAAACTGGCTAGCCATATGTAGAAAGCTGAAACTGGATCCCTTCCTTACATCTTATACAAAAATTAATTCAAGATGGATTAAAGACTTAAATGTCAGATCTAAAACTGTAAAAACCCTAGAAGAAAACCTAGGCAATACCATTCAGGACATAGGCACGGGCAAGGACTTCAAGACTAAAACACCAAAAGCAATAGCAATAAGAGCCAAAATAGACAAATGGGATCTAATTAAACTAAAGAGCTTCTTCATGACAAAAGAAACTACCATCAGAGTGAATAGTTAACCTACAAAATGGGAGAAAATTTTTGCAATCTACCCATCTGACAAAGGGCTAATATCCAGAATCTACAAAGAACTCAAACAAATTTACAAGAGAAAAACAAACAACCCCATCAAAATGTGGGCAAAAGATATGAACAGACACTTCTCAAAAGAAGACATTTATGCAGCCAACAGACACATGAAAAAATGCTCATCATTACTGGTCATCAGAGAAATGCAAATCAAAAAACCACAATGAGATATCATCTCATGCCAGTTAGAATGACAATCATTAAAAAGTCAGGAAACAACAGGTGCTGGAGAGGATGTGGAGAAATAGAAATGCTTTTACACTGTTGGTGGGAGTGTAAACTAGTTCAACCATTGTGGAAGACAGTGTGGCGATTCCTCAAGGCTCTAGAACTAGAAATACCATTTGACCCAGCAATCCCATTACTGGGTATATACCCAAAGGATTGCAAATCATGCTACTATAAAGACACATGCACACGTATGTTTAATGCGGCACTATTCACAATAGCAAAGACTTGGAACCAACCCAAATATCCATCAATGATAGACTGGATTAAGAAAATGTGACACATATACACCATGGAATACTATGCAGCCATACAAAGGGATGAGTTCATGTCCATTGCAGGGACATGGATGAAGCTGGAAATCATCATTCTGAGCGAACTATCACATGGACAGGAAAGCAAACACCGCGTGTTCTCACTCATAGGTGGGAACTGAACAATGAGAACACTTGGACACAGGGTGGGAATATCACACACCGGGGCCTGTCGTGGTGGGGGGCAGGGACAGGCATAGAATTAGGAGAAATACCTAATGTAAATGACGAGTTAATGGGTGCAGCAAACCAACGTGACACACGTATACCTATGTAACAAACCTGCACGTTGTGCACGTACCCTAGAACTTAAAGTATTATAATAATAATAATAATAATAAAACAATCTGTATGCTGAAGTATTTAGAAGGAAATATATTATTGTCTGAAATTTACTTTCAAATGCACCAAAAATAAGATGGATTCATGGATGGATAGGAGGATGAATAGATGGACAGATATATCATAAACCAAGTATAGTAAAAAAAAAAAATTAATTTTTTTGAGGCAGATTCTCACTCTGTTGCCCAGGCTGGAGTGCAGTGGTGTGATCTCAACTGACAGTAAAATATTAATGATAGAATCAAGATGCTATGGATATAAGGGTATTCACTATCGTAGTCTTTGAACTTGGCCGTATTTCATAATAAAATTTGGGGGAGGAAAGGATACACGATGGTCCCAAATTGCTGACACCTCTTGGGTGCTCTCTTGCAGAAACTGTGCATCTGTCTAAGTCCTAGTGTAAGAGAGCACCTGGGATCCTGTGTGGCAGCAGTTCCTAATCACAGGTGAATGTAAGAATCTCTAGCTGAATATGGTGTTTCATACCTGTAATTCCAGCACTTTGGGAGACCGAGGCAGGAGGATCACTTGAGCCCAGGAGTTTGCAACCAGCTGGGGCAACATAGTGAGACCTTGTCTCTACAAAAAAAATTTTTTTAAATTAGCGCCCAACTACTTGAAAGTGGGCGCAGGCTGAGGTGGGAGGATCACTTGATCCCAGGAGGTGGAGGCTGCAGTGAGCTGTGATTGCACCACTGTACTCCAGCATTCCAGCCTGAGCAAGAGAACAAGAGACCTTGTCTAAAAAAAAGAATCTCCTCCATGAGTTTTTAAAAACTCACAAATCACAGAGACACCCTTGGAGATCTTGATTTCAAGAGGCTTGGAATGGGAACCTGGATATTTGTGTCTGTAAAAGCACTCCTAGTAAGTTGTATACGAACCCTTGGTATGATATCCTACCACAAGGAATGAAATTCTCTGCCCACCAAATTGGCTCTAAAATAAAAATAAAAATAAACCCTCCAACAATGGGATTGTTCAGCACCCTCCAGGATCCCTCCTTGGTTTGTAAACAAAATGATCTAAGTGATGGTATGACAGCCTCCTCCAGCAGGGCCATCATAGCAGCTTGGGCACATCGTTTATACCCAGCAAGTGAAAGGGTATTAAAAGCATGACCACATTGTGGTGTATCTTTGATCTCAGGAGCTCTAATACCAGAGGAAAGACAGTGCCTAGGCTGGGGATGAAAAGAGGGTAGGAGAACTTGGGTAGGAAGTGGTTAACCAGGCTCCAGGTTTTTGGCAGCTTATTTCTGCTCCCTGGCTTCTAAATGGAAGTAGGATTTGCTCGGTTCCCGCTTCTTTCCTTTCATTTTTCCTTTCCCCTGCACTCTTCTCACATTTCCTGACACCTTTATCACTTTAAAATGCAAATACGAGGACAATACATATATGGCTATGTCTATACCTGCTTTCTGCTCCTTTCCCTCCCACTGAGGCTCTGGAAGGCCATTCTGTTCTGTACATTTGTAGTATCTGTAACACCTAGCATAGGACCTATGCATATGGAAGGCACAACAATGAATTTAATTAAAAAGATAAGGTCAAGATTAGAGGTGAAAGGTGGGTGGGGTCTATTTTTCACCTAATCTAAAGAGCAAATGAAAATTTTGACATTTCTCCATGGCCCTGAATGTACTACTGTAAGTCAATTCTTTGTCATCAGTAGCTATCTTTTCCTATGTCACATATTTTTGAAGGCATAACAGTTCAGAAGTTATCCAGTAGTGACATTTAGTGAGCTAACTTTAATTACTATGTGAAGTTGGCAGTTTTTCATACAGTCTTTCTCAGTTTCCAACACAGCTGGAAAAAGCATTGTTCTGAGTTGATATTTCTGGAGGAAGAAACTTAAAATTGCCCATATTACTCCAAAGGAAAAAACAACGCACTAATCGGTGTATGAAACCTAATGGAGCAAGCCATTTTCAATGGTTAGACCGTTACTGCTCTCCCCAGTCCACTTAAAAAGTATGTTATAATGTTTGTCTTTGCCCAGGACTCAACCTACAAAAATATTACACTCCATTACACTGGAAGCTTCTGTAGACTGATTCCTGTGGTGAACATCTGGAAATGTGCCCCAGAGTAGGGAAGAAAAAAGAAAAAGAAAAAGAAAAAACTTTTCATTTGCCACTGTAGAAACAAAGATTGAAAAACTTCAACTGGGCAGCCATAAATTAGAGAATAAACAATAAGGTAGTGTATAAAGGACAAAAAAGTAGATTAAAAAAAGGTGAGCAACTTCCAAGAAACAGCCAAATAAGTGGTTTCCAAATTAGTAGATACAACTGCTAACTCAGCATTTCCTATAGTGTGATCCTTAGAATACCAGTACCACAAAATGCTCCATTAAAACACACACACCACCACCACCACCATGGTCAAATAAAATTGGGAAATGCTACATATAAGAATCCCTTCTTGCAGATTTACAGTATGTTTTTTACCTCTGAGATGTCCTGCAGTAGAGAATCCTATTTCACTTTGCTTAACTCAGAGTGTCTTAAACTTTGACCACCAATTAATAGCTATTCATATCCCATGGAACTAGTGTTCTAAGGCAGTGGCTCTCGAACTCTTTGGTCTCAGGACTGCTGTATTAGCTTGGGTCCAAAAAGGAGAGATAAATCACATGGTAATTTGAACAGGGAATGTTTACTAAAAAGAATTATTACTATAACATGGGATTGGCTAGTAAGAAGTACAGAGAACTCTAAAGAATATAAAAATAGCAGATAGAAGCAGCATTCACTAATTGCCCTAGGACTGACATAGAGTATACAAAGGAAGAGCCCTCATAATTCAGGGCTTAGATCCAAACCTTATTGGAGAAGGCAAGGCCCTGGTTCCTTGAGTGGCAGAGAAATTACTATGGTTAATGTTGATGGAACTTGCTGGAAACTTGCTCTCTGAAATTGCTAGAGAATTGCCCTTTAGGGTGCTAGGAAAAGCTGTTCATGGAGAGGTGTCTCAGTGGAGGCATTCTGTTACAAAACCACCTGAGGGGGAAAAAAAAAACAACCACCTGAGGGAAGGGATGTTGGGGACATTGGTGTCTCCTGGGTGCTGCTGGGTGCACATCAGAGGCCTGGTGCTGGAGAAGCTGCCTGTGCTGCAGGATCAAGGTGGTAGTGAAGCCACGTGTATGCTGCAGGAGCCTCTGGAGAGATCATGTCAGAACCAGGAAGGAAAACATCCTCTTTCTTCAGTGTCTCTCTAGCTCCCTCTACTGACAAAGGCTACTGCCAACTAACAAAAGGGAAAAAAATTAAAGGGCCTAGATCCATCTTCATAGAGTGAACAAGGAAGGGTGAATATAGAAATGAGAGGCAATTGATATTTAGCATGGCTGCAACAATTTGAAATTATATATTCATATGTTACTTAACAGCTAATGTTCATTGATCATTTTTCATGTGCCAGGCATCATGTTAACTACTTTATGTCAATTGTTTAATCCACACAAGTCTTTAAAGAGTACTATCCTACCACCATTTTTCATATGACACAACCGAGGAATATAAAAATTAAGCTTGTCCAATGTCATACAGCCAGCAAGTGGCAGATCTAAGATTCAAACCCAGACATGTGAATTCAGTCTCTCTCTCTCTCACCTAAGATTAGGGAGCAGTTTTGCTTTGTGCAATGCTGTGTCTGCTGTGCCTACATAAAGAAAAAATTCCTAAACATTTATTGAGTGTAGGGTTCAGTGTTTCTCAACCTTTATACATCATTGTACCCTAAGGGGCCTTTTCAGACATCTTTTCCGAATTGTCTCCCACCGTGAAAAATTTTTTTTTTTTTTTGTATTTTTTAGTAGAGACGGGGTTTCACCGTGTAGGCCAGGATGGTCTCGATCTCCTGACCTCATGATTCACCCGTCTCGGCCTCCCAAAGTGCTGGGATTACAAGCTTGAGCCACCGCGCCCGGCCCCACCATGAAATTTTAATACTGTACATATGGTGGACAGATGGCTTGAGGTCAGGAGTTCGCAACCAGCCTGGCCAACATGGCGAAACCCTGTCTCTACAAAAAACGCACAAAAAATGGGCTGGGCACAGTGGCTCACGCTGGAATCCCAGCACTTTGGAAGGCCAAGGTGGGCGGGTCTCCTGAGGTCAGGAGTTCGACACCAGCCTGACCAACATGGTGAAACTCTGTCTCTAGTAAAAACACAAAAATTAGCTGGGCTTGGTGGCGGGCACCTATAATCCCAGGTACTCAGGAGGCTGAGGCAGGAGAATCGCTTCAACCTGAGAGGTGGAGATTGCAGTGAGCCGAGATCACACCACTTTACTCCAGCCTGGGTGACAGAGCGAGACTATGTCTCAAAAAACAAACAAACAAAAAACCCCACGAAAGCTAGCCAATTTTTGTGGTGGTGGGCATGGTGGTGGGTTTAGTGACCAGTGCCTGTAGTCCCAGCTACTCAGGAGGCTGAAACAGGAAAATTGCTTGAACCTGGGAGGCGGAGGGTGCAGTGAGCCAACATCATGCCACTGCACTCCAGCCTGTGTGACAGAGTGAAATCCTGTCTCAAAAAAGAAAAGAAAAGAAATAAAAGAACACAAAAAAAGAAAGCTGAGGCAGATCCTAGAGTCACCCACAGCTGAAGGCTGTCAGTCACATTCCCTGTGGCAGCATCTCTCTTAAAAGGAGTTATGGGCAGCACATCTTTGTGGCTGCCATATGGGTATATGGCTAGGAATGCATTATGTCTTTTTGGTTCTCTTACTATTTTAAAAAACTGCATGTATTATATTGTTTAAAAATCATATAATTTTAAACAGCAACCAAGAAAACAAGCATTTAAATATTTTTTTACAGGAGTACAGGAGACTGAATATAAGGCCCTGATACTGTCCTTCTGCTCACTCCAGCTACCAACCATCCGTCCTGAGTGGATGATCTCAGAGGGCAGTAGGCAAGTGCATTCTGGAAGATATGAGCAAGGCCTGGGGCTCTGCCACAGCAGGGGCATAGAAAGCCTTGAAAGAACTTTATTCCCCTCTGGATCCTACCATATGTTGAAGATCTACAGCAGAGCTCTGGGGCAGAGATTAGAGTGTGTGAATTATGGATTTTCTTAGAGGAAGGGGAACCACAGCTTTTGTAAGTGCTCTGCGAATTGCGGGGGTGGGGGGATCGTCTGCTTTCCCTGGCCCCTAGGTGGGGAGCATGGAGGGAATTGGAGAAGCAGGCTGGGTCCTTCCTACTCCTGAGGCTGGCAGAGCACACCCTATAGCTGAGGAGACTGGAAGTTAAAGGGTTTCTTTCTTGACAAGGAACTGACAACTTGCCAGCTGTACGTGTCTTCTTCTTCTCTCTCTCTCTCTTTCTTTCTTTTTTTTAAAATTAATTCAGAGTCTCATTCTGTCACCCATGCTGGAGTGCAGCGGTGCATTCTCGGCTCACTGCAATCTCTGCTTCCTGGGCTCGAGAGATTCTCCTGCCTCAGCCTTCTAAGTAGCTGGGATTACAGGCACACGTCACCACACCTGGCTAATTTTTCTATATTAAGACGGGGGTTTCACCATGTTGGCCAGGCTGGTCTCTAACTCCTGACCTCAAGTGATCCACCTGCCTTGGCCTCCCAAAGTGCTGCGACTACAGGCATGAGCCACCGCGCCCAGCCATGTATGTGTCTTCTTATAGCTCACCGAATGGCTGCTGCTGAAAGCACACTAAGGAAGTAGATCTGGGTCCCAAGGGTGAATAAAGCCATGTGAAGGCGAAGTTATATAATGCTGCACTCATGAAGACTAGCAGCCAGATAGAAACAACAAGCAGAATACACAGAAAAGGCAACTTCTAGGAAATATAACTGGAATACAAAGTTACAGCAAAGTATTTTCTGGAACTAAAAAGAACTCTTACATTCAAAAATTCAGTAGATAACTTGAAGGGAAAAAGTACTCAAGGTTGAAACACTAATTAGTTCCCCAAAAGCTCAAATAGAAGCAGTATCTCAAAGCACAGGGCAAAAAATACAGAGAAGTAAATGTGGTGCAGAAAACAAAAACAGATGGATTGCCCGAGGCCAGAAGTTCGAGACCAGCCTGGCTGACATGGCAAAACCCTGTCTCTACTAAAAATACACAAATTAATCGAGCGTGGTGGCACATACCTGTCTTCCCAGCTTCTTGGAAGGCTGACATGAGAATTGCTTGAACCCAGGAAGCGGAGGTTGCAGTGAGCTGAGATTGTGCTTCTGTACTCCAGCCTGGGCAACAGAACAAGACTCTGTCTCAAAAAAAAAAAAATAGAAAATAAAATAATAAAAATAGAAGATTGGAATGACAAATCCAAAAGACCTTACATGTGAAAAAGAGTAGTGGGAAAGAGGGATGAATGGGGGAACGTATAGCATTTTTAGGATGGAAAAACTACCCTGTATGATAGTATAATGGTAGATACATGTCACTATACACTTGTCTAAACCCAACGAAAGTACACCAAGAGGGTGTCCTAAAATATGGACTTTGGTCCATAGTGATGTGACCGTGTAGAGACTTCAAGAGAGAAGAAGAAAAGAGATGAAAACAACGATGAGAAATGAGCCTTGCAATGTGTACTAAAATTTAAATAGATAATGATTGAGTGGGATTATATAGGTGGAATTTGAATTTTTGAAATAGAAAATATATTCCGCAAGAAAAAATTTACTAAAAAGCTAAAATTACAGGTACCAAATTATCTCAGCAAAACCTAGGGACAGAGGAAAGAGAAAGAAGGGAAGTAAACCAACTCTTGGGTCTCATTTTATTTTGGGGCAGGAGAACTGATATGGAGAATGTGCAACAACATGCTAAGGGTTTCATATTCTTAGGAGGGAGACCAGTGGTAAGTAAAGCACCTGGGTGGGGACAGGTGGCATCTTTTTTGATGAAATAGTCAAGAAATATATTTGATTATAAATGTCAGAGAAGAGAAGAGAACTATCAGGAATGGGAAAATATGGTAAAAATTTCAAGTTAACAAGGAGAAAAGGCTGAGTGCGGCGGCTCATGCCTGTAATCCCAGGACTCTGGGTGGCCAAGGCAAGCAGATTGCTTGAGCCCAGGATTTTGAGAGCAGCCGGGGCAACATGGCAAAACCCAGTCGCTACAAAACATACAAAAATTAGCCAGGTGTGGTAGTACATGCCTGTAGTCCCAGCTACTCGGGAGGCTGAGGTGGGAGGATCGCTTGAGCCCAGGAGGTTGAAGCTGCAGTGAGCCATGATTGTGCCACTGCACTCCAGCCTGGATGACAGAGTGAAACCCTGTGTCCCAAAAAACCAAAACTAAAACAAAACTGAAACAGAAACAAAAAAGCCCACAAGAATTATATAGAAATTTTATCACACCACCAAAAACAATGAAAAGGGAAAAGATAAAACCACAAATTGCCTAATAAAAATAAAAATGGAAGTGATGAAAAGAAGCACATCGGTTATTTTACTATGTATGAACAGGAGAATTTTATCCATTGAAGACAGAAACTTTTTGATAGAGTAAAAAACAAAAATGAGTATACTTGATTATAAATGTCAGATATATCAACATATCATGCTTAAGGTGACAAAGATTAACAATAAAAGGATGGACAAATAACACTAGACACGATGCAAACAAAAAGAAATCAGGAATGGCAACTATCATATCAGACAAGGTGGAATGTAAGTTTAGAAGCTTGAAACAGGATAAAAAAGAATATTATATAATGATAAAAGACACAATCTACAAAGAAGATGTGTAATAATTATGTATATACTAAAGAGCATTGCATTATATATGAAGTCAAAATTAATTAAAATATGAAACCTTGATAAAAAACGTACAGTTACTCTGAGAGATTTTAACTCATGTCTTTCAGATCAATAGATACAGTAGTAAAAAACGTAAGACATATAAAGACTGAATAAAAGTCCGAAGTTTTATGTCCCGTAAATAAAGAACTATTTTATTGTTTGTGAAGCATTTTCCAAAGCTGGTATTACCTTGACCATAAAGGTTGTTAACAAAAATTTGAAAGTAGATATTTTTTGCAGGCAACATTCTTTAATCAAATACTAATTACATTAAATATAAATAACTAAAGGATGGTAATTGGATTTTTTTCTACTTGAAAATTAAGAAGTACCTTACTAAATAAATCCTGGATCAAAGAAGAACCAATAAAAATCTATGCTTTGAGTTAGGAAGACAATATAATCTTCCAAATATTAATAGGCATATAGAATATACTTCGATGAGATTCACTTTTCTATTCTTTTTTCTTCAGAGATGGGGTCATGTTATGTTAGCCAGGTTAGTCTTGAGCTCCTGGCCTGAAGCAATCCTCCTGCCTCAGCCTCCCAAAGTGCTAGGATTCCAGGCAAGAGCCACTGCACCTGGCCACTATTGTATTCTTAATGAGATAAAATTATCTTAAAGCTTTTATAGAAGATTAAATGTTAAAGATTTTTTTTAAAATTGTGAAAAAGAAGAATAATGAAAGATACTTGCCTTTCCAGATATTAAAACATATGTTAAGATCTAGGTACTAACATTTTATGGTAGTTGCTCATTATCATTATGATTGACCCTCTTTATCCCTAGTAATATTGCTCACCCAGATGTCTACTTTGTCTATATTAATATAGCCACTCTAGCTTTCTTTCTATCAGGGTTTGCATAAGATGATATTTTTTTTCACTGTTTTACCTTTAGCTTACATGTGTCTATATTTAAAGTGAGTGTGTTGTGGACAACATATAGCTGGGTCTTACTTTTCAACCAGTCTGACAATGTTTGCCTTTCAGTTGGGATGTAGAGACCATTTACATTTAACATAATTGTTAATATGGTTGGGGTTCTATTTTTTTATGTGTTTTATCTGGGTTTTTTGTTCTCTTTTTCCTCTTACCCTTCCTTCTTTTGGATTAAGTATGACTTTATCTCCTTTATTGGCTTATTAGCTATAACTCTTTGTTTTGTTAATTTACTGGTTGCCTTATAGTGTACATCTTTACATAGCACAGTCTACATTCAAGTGATATTATGCCACTTCACATGCGATATAAGACACTTCTATCAACAATACATCAAAGAGAATAGTTTTTATCTATTATTGCCTCTAGGTCTCTTAGTCAAAAAGTTCTTTTCAAACCCAAACATATACATGCATTCTCTTAAAATTGTCCCATAGTTTTTTTTTACATACGGATTTTAAGTTTTTATGGAAATTAATTTTTGTATATGGTGTGAAACAGGGGTCTAACTTTATTTTCCTCCGGGCCAGTTGTGTCCTAACCTGTTCAAAATAAACCATTGTTTTCCCATTGACTTCAAATAGCGCTTTTGGCATACAGTCAGATGTTGCTTAACAATGAGGATATGTTCTGAGAAATGCATCATTAGGTGATTTTGTCATTGTGCAAACATTACAGAGTGTGCTTACACAAACCTAAATTGTATAGCCTACTACACACCTAGGGCATGGACAGTAGAAAAAGTATACTTCTATTTTCTCCTTCTTGGCCTTTGTATTAACCTTATGATATTGGTAGCGTAATAGGCAAAAAGAAAAGTAGAAGAGAAAAAAATGTCCAGAAATAGATGTCAGTATATATATGATAATATATAGTCTAGCACTGTAGAATTACATTTTGGTCAACAATGGACTGCATATATGACAGTGGTCCCATAAGATTATAATACTATATTTTTGCCATACCTTTCCTATGTTTACATACACAAATACCACAATGATACCATTGCCTACAATGTCAGTACAGTAACATGCTGTACAGGTTTGTAGGCTAGGAGCAGTGGGCTGTACCATATAGCCTAGATGTGTGGTAGGCTTTATCATCTATGTTTATGTAAGTGCACTCTGTGATGTTTATTCAAAGGCAAAATCACCTAAAGATGCATTTCTCAGAATGTATTCCCATTGTTAAGCAATGCATGGCTGTATGCCAAAAGTGCTATTTCTAGTTAATGGGAAAAACAATGGTTTATTTTAAATTGCTTATGGCACAACTGACCTAGAGGAGAATAAAATTGGGGCCTCTGCTTCACACCATATACAAAAATAAATTTCCAGAAAAACTTAAACTGTATATGTAAACAAAAACCATAGAACAATTTTAAGAGAATATATGTGTGAGCTAGGGTTTGGAGAGAGAAACCTTTTTTAATCAAGACAGGAGCCTAGAGGCAATAAAATATAAAATATATTTATTTGATACATAAAATATAAAATGTTATATGGCAAAATAAAAACAAAATCAGAAGACAAAAAGATTGATAAAAAGTATGTGCCACAAAAATAACTCACACATAAGGAAATGAATATGCATATCAGTCAGAAGGCTCTTGCAAATTGATTATCAACAGAATACAGAAATAGAGACAAATAAATATAAAAAGTCAATTTATAGAAGAGAAATGCAAATGGTCAATAAACCAATAAAAATATTTTCTAATACTGAGAAAATGCAAATTAAAGTAACAATGAGATATCTCAACTTATCTACCAAATTAGCAGACAATAAAAACTTACTATTGATGAAAATGTGAAAAAACCTATTCTCTGCATATATTGCCAGTGGAAATTTGCATTGTTACAGCTTTTATGGAAAGCAATCCAAATATATACTTTAAGTTTTACAATTTACAGACTGATGGAGAAATCCTTCTGGAAATCTATTATAAGTGAAATTCCAATATGTAAAAATATAGACGCAAAGACATTTGCCACAACACTTTTTTTGTGGCAAAAAATTAGAAACTCAGTAAATGCCTTTCAATATGGTGGAAGAAACTGTGATACAATTAGGCCGTGGAATATAAGTTAATTATTGAAAAGAATGAGTTGCAGCAAGGCATGATGGCTCGCTCATGTAATCCCAGCACTTTGGAAGGCCAATGCAGAATGCAGTAGAATTGCTCGAGCCCAGGAGTTTGAGACCAGCCCGGACCACATAGGGAGATCCTGTACCTACAAAAATTTAAAAATTAGCCAGGTGTGGTTGCTCAGGAGGCTGAGCTAGGAGGATTGCTTGAGCCTAGGAGGTCAAGGCTACAGTGAGCCGTAATTGCACCACTGCACTCCAGCCTGGGTGACAGGGAAAACCCGTCTCAAAACAAACAAACAAACAAACAAAAAAAAACAAAGAATGAATTGGATGTATACCATTGAGAGAAATTCCATAATGTATCAAGCGAAAAAAAAAGTAAAAAAACTAGACACACAGTGATAACTATAATATGATCCCATATTTGTAAAATACACATTAATTAGAAAAGAAAAGCTTATTATATATAGTTTATATGTGATTATACAAATACAAATGAAACATGAAAGAATAGATAACAGATTGTAAATTTTGGCAGAGGAGAGGAGTGAAAGGAAGCAAACAAAAGGAGACTAAAGAATTTCCCTGTTCTTTTATTATTATTATTATTATTATTATTTTTTTTACCATATGATTACTGATTTTTTTTTTTTTAACAGATCACTCTGTTGTCCAGGCTGGAGTGCAGTGGCATGTCGGCTCACTGCAACCTCTTCCTCCGGGGTTCAAACAATTCTTGTGCCTCAGCCTCCTGAGTAGCTGGGACTAGAGGTGCATACCACCACATTCAGCTAATTTTTGTATTTTTAGTAGAGACAGGGTTACACTATGTTGGCCAGGCTGGTCTCTAACTCCTGAACTCAAATGATCCACTCACCTTAGCCTCCCAAACTGCTGGGATTATAAGTGTGAGCTGCCACGCCAAGCTATGATTTTTTATTTAGTAGGAATGATTAAAAAACTATGAGGATACCAATTTAAATACTGAGATATAGTTTTAAAATGAATTATGATTTTTCTTTTCCCTTTTATTTAAAAATATTTATTTGACAAATATTGTATATACTCAAGGTGTACAATGTGATGAGGCATGTGCATATACAATGTGATGAGGCATGTGCATATACATTGTGATATGCATAAATTAACCCATCTATTATCACCTATACTATATATTAGATCTTTATCATTTTAAAACTGAAAGTTTGTACTCTTTGACCATCATCTCCCCATTTTCTCCACTCTGAACTCCTAGCAACCACCATTCTACTTTCTGCCCAAGTTCAACTTTTTGAGATTCCACATATAAGCGAGATCATACAGTATTTGTCTTTCTGTGTCCAGCTTATTTCCCTTAGAATAATATCCTTTAGGTTTATCAGTGTTGTCACAAATGACAGGATTTTTTCTTTTTTATGACTGAATAATCTTTCATTGTATCTAACACATTGTATTTACTCATTCATCTGTCAATGGGCACTTAGGTTGTTTCCGTATCTCGGCCATCGTGAATAATGCTGCAACGAATGTGGGGATATAGATATCTCTTCAAGGTACTGATTTCATTGCATTTGAATATATATCCAACAGTGGGATTGCTTGATCATATGGTAGTTCTATTTTTAATTTTTTGAGGAACCTCCATACTGTTTTCCATAATAGTTGTACCAATTGGTATTTCCACCAACAGTGTACAAGGTTCCCTTTTCTTCATGCCTTTGTCAACACTTGTTATCTTTTTTCTTTTGGTAATAGCCATCTAACAGATATGAGGTGATATCTCATTGTGGTTTTTGATTAGCGTTCTCTGGTGATTAGTGATTTTGAGCACCTCTTTATATACCTGTTGGCGATCTGTATGTCATCTTTGGAAAAATGCCTATTTAGATCCTCTGCCCATTTTTTTATTGGGTTACTTGTTTTTTTGCTATGGAGTTTGTTGTACATTTTGATATTAACCCTTTGTCAGATATATAGTTTGCATATATTTTCTCCCATTTCATAGGTTGCCTTTTCATTGTGTTGATTGTTTCATTTGCTGTTCCATAGCTTTTCAGTTTTACATAGTCCCATGTGTTTATTTTTGCTTTTGTTGCTTGTGCTTTTGTTGACATATCCAAAAACAGTCAGCAAACAATTAACAAAATGGCAACAGTGTGTCCTTATTTATTAATAATTATTCTAAATATAAATGGATTACGTTGACTAATCAAAAGACACAGAGATGCTGAATGGATTAATAAACGAGGTCCAATAATACACTGGCTACAAGAGATTCATTTTAGTCACAAGGGCACACAGACTGAAAGTGAAGGGGTGGAAGTAGATACTCCATGCAAGTGGAAACCAAAAGAGAGCAGGGGTAGCTACATTGATATTAGACAAACTAGACTTTTAGTCAAAATCTGTCACAAGAGGCCAGGTGCTGTGGCTCATGCCTTTAATGCTAGCACTTTGGGAGGCTTAGGTGAGAGGTTCACTTGAGCGCACGAGTTCAAGACCAGCCTGAGCAACATGGCAAAACTCCATCTCTACAAAAAATACAAAAATTAGCCAGGCGTGGTGGCTTGTGCCTGTAGTCCCAGCTACTTGAGAGGCTGAGGTGGGAGGATGACTTAAGCCCAGGAAGCAGAGGTTACTGTGAACCAAGGTTGTGCCACTGCACTCCAGCCTGGGCAGCAAGCCAGACATTATCTTGAAAAAAAAAAAACAAACAAAATCTATCACAAAAGACAAAGAAGATCACAATATGATGATAAGAGGTCAATTCATCAGGAGGGTAAAACAATTGAAAATACAGATGTACCTAACATTGGAGCACCCAAATATGTAATGCAAATATTAACGGAACTAGAAAGAGAAACAGACAGCAATGCAATCATAATAAGGGACTTCAATACCCCACATTCAACAATGGATAGATCATCTAGAGAGAAGATTAGTAATGAAATAACAGATGTGAATAAAACTATAGACAAATCAACCTACCAAACATAGGCAGAACATTCCATTCAACAGAAGCAAACACACATTCTTCTCAAGAGCACACAGTACCTACTCCAGGGTAGATCACATGTTGGGCCACAAAACCAGTCTTAAATCTAAGAAGATTGAAATCATATCAAGTATCTTTTCTGATCACAATGTTACAAAACTAAAAATTGACAATAGGAAGAATTTTAGAAAATTCACAAATACGTAAAATTAAACAACACACTCCTGAACAACCAATAGATCAAAGAAGAAATCAAAAGAAACTCACAAAGTATCTTGAAACAAATGAAAATGCAACACAACATATCAAAACTTACCGGATGGGGCAAAAGTGGCACTAAGAGGAAAGTCTATGGTGATAAATGCCTACATTAAGTAAAAAGACAGACACCAAGTAAATAACCTAACTTCACACCTCAAGGAACTAGAAAAACAAACTAAGCTCAAGTCAGCAGAAGGAAGGAAATAAATATTAGAGCAAAAATAAATGAAATAGTTTGGGCGTGGTGGTTCATACCTGTAATCTCAGCACTTCGGGAGGCCAAGATGGGCAGATCACCTGAGGCAGGATTTCAAGACCAGCCTGGCCAACATGGCAAAACCCCATCTCTACTATAAATATAAAAATCAGCCAGGAGTGGTGGCATGCACCTGTAGTCCCAGCTACTTGAGAGGCTGAGGCATGAGAATCGCTTGAATCCAGGAGGCAGAGGTTGCAGTGAGCCGAGATCATATCACTGCACTTCCACCCTGGGTGACGGAGTGAGACTCCTACAAAAAAAAAAAAAAAAAAGAGAAATAAATAAAATAGAGATTAGAAAGAGAATAGAAAATATCGATGAAACTAAGGGTTGGTTTTTTAAAAAGATGTAAAAAAATGTGGTAAACCTTTAACTAGACTAACCAAGAAAAAAAAAATACTGAAATAAATGCAATTGTCAATGAAAGAGAAGGTATTATAACTGAAACCACAAAAACACAAAGGATCACAGGAGACCACTATGAACAATTATACTTCAACAAATTAGATAACTTAGAAGAAATGAACAAATTCCTGAAAACATGCAGTCTACCATGCCTGAATCATAAAGAAATGGACAATCTGAACTGACCAATAATGAGTAAGGAGATTGAATCAGAAAATCTCCCAACGAAGAAAAGCCGAGGACCAGATGATTTCATGGTTGCAATCTATCAGACACTTAAATAATTAATGCCAATCCTTCTCACATTCTTCCAAAAAACTGAGGAAGAGGGAACACTTTCATTTTTTTGAAAGACAGTAGCTTGAGTGCCTTCAAACACAGTCATAGGAGCATCCACAGATGTTGAACTTAGATGAATGTGTGCACACGTGCTTACTCTGTGTCAGGTATCACTTAGGTGAACGTTGATGGTTACAGTGATTTTGAACATTACACAGTTTTTAATTTTTTTGTCATATAACATGTATAATTATAATGAGTCATTCAAGAGAGAACTACTAAGGAACATGATAGGGAAATATATTAAAATACTGCAACATATAAAAGTGATTTAATTCTACAAGGTTTTTTGAAAAAACTGACCAAAACTCAGTCTGACTTGGATAACTCGAGGATCACAGCTCTGGGAGTGATGAGCAGAGACGGTGACAATGCCCAATGGAGGGCAGAATCTTATCTATGCAAAGCATGGTGGAGACCAGCAGTAAGAGTTTCCAGTTCCCTGGAACTGGGATTGGCAACAACAAAGTGGGACAGGAATCTCTAGCCACAGAGTTTCTTGTTTTCCTTGGGGCCTTCAGTGGTGGGGTTAGCTGGAATAGGGAAGAAATGGTGAAATCTTGGAAACCTAGTGAAGGTGGACTAAGCAATCTGGACTCCTGCTGGAATATGCTTATGTATTTCCCATCTAATTGTGTTGCTGAAGTACCCACAGTGTTGGCATCAGGAGAGAATAGGGCATAAGTCTTTGATGCCATTTTGCCTTCTTAGAGGTCTCATGACTGTCTTTCCAGGGTATCAAAAATAGGAGGTTTCATTGTCCAAATGCCCCATCCAGTGAGGGCTGTTCTTGGGCAGCAATTCTCCATATGTCTCCAGAAGGAAGGGAGACAAGGCAGTAAATTTTAGTGTTATTGGCTAGATGCTAATTTCCAGTGTATCTGTGCAGAATTAAATTGGACTTGGGAATCATAATTCTTTCCTCTCTCTGAAAAGTAAAGAAAGACTTTGTCTTTTGGCTGATAAGCCAACAGATCCTTTTTCATGTTTTAAATCTCAGTTCTAGGATCTTTGATTGTGTGAAGAGAAAAAATAGAACAAAACTACTGCCTGTGGTAGTATCTAACACTGACAATGCAGAGGAGAGGCTAAGAAACAAGATACAAAAGAAAAGTAGACTCTCAGGATTTGTGCTCTGAACATCAAGTAGAAAATGCTATTACTGCAGACACTGACTGGCATTTGTTAAGTGCCTATCATGTGCCAGGCAGAATGCACAGTGCTGAGAACTTTCTTTGTTGAATTATCAGACATTAGCTTTTTGTCCAAACCTCTGTGGAGTGAAGAACCTACAATTGTCCTATTCTTTTCCATTTCGGTGTTTTATTTCTCCATCAGAAAGATGTGTCTGACAAGGTAGTCCTCTATTTCAGAGATCCTCAACCTCAAGGTCAGAACCAAAACATTTTGAAATTGATTAAATAAGCCTCAAGCATCAATTTTAAAAAAATGAAGTGGAATAAAAAAGAAAGTATCAGAAAGCAGGTAGTAAAATAGTTCCATGAAATTTTTGTTTTGATTTTATAGATGTGTGTGTGTATTGGGTCTCTGTGGAAATGTATTTCTTTCTCTGGGTAAAGGTTAAAAAGTTTGAAGAGCACTGACTGATTGATTTCACTGCACTGAAATGTACAATGGTTTACATCCAGTGGAAATATGGGGAGTGAATTATATGTGATAACATCTCATTAGAAAAAGGGGTCATGCTTTGTTTCTTTAGGAATATTGCCAAACATGCTTACAGAACGAATAGATGGTAAAAGATAAGTAGACTGAGAGATTTCTGATCAGATTGAGTTTTCCTGAAAAACCACTTTCCTGAACATTACATATCATGTGCCACTTGTTGAAGCTCAGAGCAAACTGTTCAAGCATACAGCTTTCCTTTGCTAATTATACCTATCCTCATGTCATTTATTGCATTCACTAGTTATAAGTCATTTTCTTCTTCTCTCAAAAGAACCCCTTGCTATATTTCTTAAGTCTGTGTGCAATCACTTTAAAACACACTTTATAAATCTCTGGAGTGAAAGATGTAGTGGGAACAGATGATACAGTTGTGCTTGAATTATTTAAAGCAGCACAGATCTTGAGTGCCTAAAATGAGAATTCAATTGGTAGTTTAAAACCAAAATCCCAAGAAAGGTATAACGTAAACAATGAAACATTCTTTGAATTTTGTATGTGGTATTTTAAAAATGAATGCTGACTAGGTTGTTTGTGTAAATCCTTTGCCAACACAAAAAGCAACGGAATCTTGCAGAGCATGCAAAACCATTTCTTAGTCTTTTAGCATGTGTGTTTTGATTTTGAGGAAGGAAAGAAATTGTATTTTTGCAACTTCAAAACAGATCTTCAAGATCTTATGTACTCTGGAAGCTCCAAAGTGCTGAATTGAGCCTGCTGTCAATAAACTAGGTTGAAGATCTTGCACTGCCATCATCTCAGAGAAACGGACAGGAAACTTGAGGTCTGAGAACTTAATTGTGCCAGATGCTTGACAGTCTTTTCTTCTCTTCTTCCCCCAATTTTTTATTTTCAAAATATCAAACCTACACAAAAGTTGAAAGAATAGCACAGTAAAATCTATAGAGGTACATTCTATTTCAGTTCACCAATTGTTAACATTTTGTCACATTTGCTTTCATATATATGTATATATGTGTGTATGTATATAGATATATTAATAGATATATGTGCATATGTGTGTATATATATGGGTGTGTGTAAGTTGCAGATATCATGACAATTTTCGCCTAAATACTTCAGCAACTATCTCCTAAGAATAAAGGTAATCTTCCACATCACCACAATATTTAACATTGATTCAGTAATGTCTTCTCATCCAGAGCCGAATCTAAATTTTCCTATTGTTTCAGCACCTGGTATTCTTGGTCCTGTGCCAAGACTGCATTCTTCAGCTCTTCCAATTCCTAGACTGAACAATTCTCTTAAACCTGCAATATATCTTCCTTACCCCATGCAGGGGACTGTTTTCTAGCCAGGCCTATATATTAGTATTCTCCCCCCTAATCCCCCACCAGCACTGAGGGATGGAAGGAACATGACTGACATAACAGAGAGAGGAGATTGGCAGTCTGGAAGTCCTCCTGGGGAAAGCAATGTTCTTCCTTTAACCCTGAGCAGATGAGCCAGGAATCTTCAAGCTGTAGGACATTGGTTCCAAACTTGCTCCTACATAAAAGGTCTACTGTGCTGGACGGACATTTGCACTTCATGCCAAGGCCAAGTCCACCCTACCTACAGTGGCATAAAAGGCCCTTCATGAGCTGGCTTCTGTTTATCTCTCCAACCTTATCTCCCTCCTCTCCTTAGAACCTACTCTCCAGCCTCCCTTAACAAAGTTCTCTTTGACCTCTAGGCTGTCATTCATGTTTCTTTTGCCCAGATGACGATTTCTACCCTTTCACTCCCAGGATTCCCCATGACGCATTCTCTGAGCACCTCTGGCCTCCCAAGCCTAAGCTGCTTCTCCCCTGGCTCCCATCACTCATCCCTTCTCCTTTGTACACTGCCACAATCTATTATAATTGCCCATTTATTTGCCTGTAGCCCAGATGGTAGAGACCATGTGGGTAGAGCTATGTCTCCTCAGTCCCTGGCATAGCACCAGCCCATAGTAGGTGCTCAAGCAGTATTTATCAAATGGACATTTATATGGTTCGTGAATTCCTGTTGTTGAGGAATTGGGCCCCTTGTAGTTTATGCATTCCTTGACACCCTGTTTCATGTGAGGTGCTCAGTGGCTATGTACTATACGGTGGAATATCCACCCTCCAGGAGTTATGCTCTCAATAGGGAGGCAAGTCTAAAATGCACAAAAGACCAAATACTAGTATAAAAAACTGGGTGAGTGATGGCCAACACATCTGCATCCACAGGTCTGACTGTGCATTGGAATCACCCAAGGGGACTTGCTAAAAATACAAATTCCTGGTCTCCCTCAGAGGTTTTCATCAAGAAGGTCCAGGGATCTCTTGACGTAAGTGACTCAGGGAATTCTGACGGACCATGGACTAAACTTTAGGAACCTTTTGCAATTAGGGGCAAAACTTCATCAGATGGAGTGGTCACAGTTAGGGCCCTTCCACCAGACCCTTCGGTGCCTCCGTGTGAATGAGAAAAAGGCACCCCGTCGGAAGGATACCACCAGCGGGCACATGGCCTGATTTGTGGAGGCCCGGTGCACTCTGCTTGCCGTCCTCATCTGGAAGCCCTTGTAGAGGGCATAATACTTAGATTTTACTCGTGGTTTTGTCCTGGATGCCCCTGAAACAGTATCTAAGCACTTTTTTCACATCCCTTCAAAGTGCTCCGTAGATGCACATAAGGAGATAAACAACAGTCATTATAATGTATCTCAACCTCTTCCATGTTAGCTGATCAAGTGAATCCCAATAAACATAGAAACCTCACAAAACAAATGACTTAAACACTATTATTTGCCTTACGCCTCCCACTTCAAGGCAGCCGAACCCCGGGAGCAAAGGGAGGTTATATTCCAGATGTGAGATCCTCCAGTGAGCTTTGTGAACAGCGTATGGTTTGTAGCACTGAAAAAGGAGTATCTGTCTGTACTGATAGGGACTCCTACAAAACCCCGAGTCAAACACTGGGTCACAGGGTAACCAACTAGCCGTTTTCCAAAGAGATGAATCCTGGTGGTGCAAAGCTCCCTAAGTAATCCCTAGATATTCAAGCCCATCAACATTTATTGAGTACTATAATATACAAGGCACTCTGCTCAGTGCCAGTGGTGGGTGTGTTAAGGTGAAGAAGGCATGATACCTGCCCTCAAGGAGACAAAAATATAGTAAATAGAAACTCCACCTAAGTAAGATGATGTTGTAACGCCTCTAAAAATGATTCAGACACAGTGCTATTGGTGAACAGAGAAACAAAGATTTTATTCCACATAGAAGGACTGGTAAAGGTTTAATGGAACAGGTAGAATGTTCACAGTGTTGAAAAATAGATAGGGTTTTGACAAATAGCACTGGAAAAAGATATTGAGGCTGCTGGAATCTTGGCTATGAAAGTAATTAGCTGTGTGACTGTAAGAAAGTCACTTAACCTCTCTGAGTTTTAATTCTCTTGTGATTAAAATTAGGAAAATGATGACACAAGGTGCTATCATCTGAATGTTTCTGTCCCTTGATAAATTTGTATGTTGAAATCCGAACCCCCAAGGTGATAATATTAGGAGGTGGAGCTTTTGGGGAGGTGATAGGTCACTGGGGCAGAGCCCTCATGAATGGGATTAATGCCCTTACAATAGAGGCCCAAGGGAGCTTCCTTGCTTGTCCCTTTCATCATGGCACAGTCAGGAGGTGCTGTACTATGAACCAGAAAGCAGGTCCTCACCAGACACCAAATCTACCGGCACCTTGATCTTGGACTTCTAGTCTCTGGAACTGCAAGAAATAAATTTGTTTATAAACCACCTAGTTTATGCTATTTGTTATAATAGACTGAACAGTCTAAGACACAAGGTTGCTCTGAGTAAAATATGAAATGACATGCATGAGAGTACTTACCGCAGTGTCCAGCACCTAACAGGTTTACCCAGTCATCTGTTCTGCTGTTCCTATGTAAGAGAAGGAAATAGGGTGAGCAGGCTGAAGACTTTGTGGGGAGAATGGGAAGAGGCCTCATTGGAGAGGAAGGTAGCGTAAATGAAGAACATGGCTGGAAAGCTGGTTTGGGGCCAAGTGGGAGTGGCCCAGTGCATGAGAAGCACTTGGAGGATGTGCTGAAGAGCCTGTCCTTCATTTGTCATGTAATAGTGGACACAGTTATCCGAATCCAATCAGAATACTGTTAATTATTCCTGAAATCCAATCATAATGTAATCTGAATACTCTATAACTAAATATTTGTAAAGTTTACCTCCCACAAAATTAATCTCCAACAAAGACTAACCATAACTGTTATTTTAAGAGCAGCAACTTAATACAAATAACTATTAAATAGGTATTAAAGCGGCCGGGCACGGTGGCTCAAGCCTGTAATCCCAGCACTTTGGGAGGCCGGGACAGGCGGATCACAAGGTCAGGAGATCAAGACCATCCTGGCTAACCCGGTGAAACCCTGTCTCTACTAAAAAAATACAAAAAACTAGCCAGGCGAGGTGGCCGGCGCCTATAGTCCCAGCTACTCTGGAGCCTGAGGCAGGAGAATGGCGTAAACCTGAAAGGCGGAGCTTGCAGTGAGCTGAGAGCTAGCCACTGCACTCCAGTTTGGGCGACAGAGCAAGACTCCATTTCAAAAAAAAAAAAAAAAAAAATAGGTATTAAAGAACTAAAAATAACTAAGGTATCAGAAAGGAAGCAGCTTCAGGGAGAAGCTTTGTTCCTTACGGCTTAGGAAACTAATAGGAGAATATGGAGTTATTAAAACTTGGAAGTATGAGGCAGTATGGCAGTTTCTCAAAAAAATTATAATAGAATTACCTACGATGTAGCAATTCCACTGCTAGGTATATATTCCAAAGAACGGTAAGCAGGGACTCAGAGATGTTTGTACACATGTTGTATTCTCACACTACTATGAAGAACTACTTGAGACTGGGTAATTTATGAAGAAAAGAGGTTTAATTGACTCACAGTTCTGCATGGCTGTGGAGGCCTCAGGAAACTTACAATCATGGCAGAAGGCAAAGGAGAACCAAGACAGGTCTTCACATGGTGGTAGTGGAGAGAGAGAGAAGGGGGAAGTGCCATACTTTTAAAGCATTTTGTTATTTAAAGTTTTGTGATTTTATGAGAACACACTGACTATGATGAGAACAGCAAGGGAGAAATCCACACCCACGATCCAGTAACTTCCCACCAGGCCCTTTTCCTGACAAGTGAATATTTCAATTCAACATGAGATTTGGGTGGGGACACAGAGCCAAACTATGTCACTCATGTTCATAGAGGCATTATTCACAAGAGCCAAAAGATAGAAGTAACCCAAGTGTCCATCAATGAATGCATGGATAAACAAAATGTTTTAATTACCTACAATGAAATATTGTTCAACTCCAAAAAGAGAGTAAATTCTGACAAATGCTACAATGTGGATGAACCTTGAGGATATTATGCTAAGTGAAATAAGCCAGGCACAAATAGACAAATATTGTGCGATTCAACTTAGGTGAGGTACTTAGAGTAGTCAAAATCATAGAAACAGAAAACAGAAATGGTGATTGCCAGGGGCCTGTGGGAACGATATGGTTTGGCTCTGTGTCCCCACCCAAATCTCATTTCCAACTGTAATCCCCACGTGTGGAGGAGGGACCTAGTGGGAGGTGATTGGATTATGAGGGCAGTTTCCCCCATGCTCCTCTTGTGATAGTGAGTGAGTTATCACAAGATCTGATGTTTTTATAAGTGGTGGTTTTTCCAGCTCTCCTTTCTCACCTGCTGCCGTGTAAGACGTGCCTCCTTCCTCCTCCACCATGATTGTAAGTTTCCTGGAGCCTCCCCAGCCATGCAAAACTATAGGTAAATTAAACCTCTTTTCTTTGTGAATGACCCAGTCTCAAGCAGTTATTTACAGCAGTGCAAAAATGGACTAATACGGGGGGAAGGGGAAATGGGGAGTCATTACTTAATGAGTATGGAGTTTCCATTTTGCAAGATGATATTTGCAAGAGTTTTGGATATTGGCTGTACAATCATGTGGATGTACTTAACACCACTGAACTGCACACTAAAAATGGTTAAGGTGGTAAGTTTCATGTTACATATTTACCAATATTTAAACAAAACAAAAACACTTACAAGTTTGGAAGAAGAACCTTGCAGAGCTAAAACTCAGGCCTTGGAGTGTTGGTGTCTCTGAGCTCAGAGGAAAGGCCCTGTGGGGCTGGGACCTGGACCTCTGGGCATGGTGGGGATGGATTGACTGCTACTGGTGTCTCTGAAGGAGCCACAATGATCAGGCTGCCTCTGTAAGTGTTGGAAAAACTGCAAACCAGAACCAAGTGCTGGTACGGGGACTAACTGCTGCTGCCTGGTGAGGAAGAATTACTAGGGTGAGACTGACAAGAAGCAGAAAGAAATTCCTTCTTTCTTCTCCAGCCTTGCAGTCTCCCTCTACCAACCTCTCTTGGCAGAGTCTAGCTTGGAACCAGCTGGCAAACAGAAAAGTGGTTTGCAAAGTCCACTTTTGATCCCAGCAGCACCAAGCTGAGTATAGAAGAGGGGTTTGAAAATGAGACAATGGCTGACACAGTGGGCCACTGAACATTTAATTTATGAACAAGGAAATGGCATAATGAGAGTGTTAGAATGCTAACTCTTGTGGCAGTGTGAGAAATAATTGAAAAAAGCGAGACTTAGGAGACTATCAAATCTATCCAGGAAAGATGCAGTGAGAGTCCAGCCTTGGGTTTGCTCCAATTCTGACATCAAAGTTTCTGTCCTGTTCCTGAATCCTGAGTCATTTTACCCATGTTATCCTTAGTTCTTATAAGTGGACCCCTTTCCAATTTCTGTTGCTGTGCCTGACTTTTTAGACTACCCAAGACTGCCCATTCACAAGTTGAGGACAGTTGAGAACTCTACACTAGACAGCCTGCCTGGTTCCCCTAATATGAACTGCTTTAAATAGCAGCATGTTCCAGGACACTCTTCAGACATCCTGCTATTCCTCTGAAATCTCTGAAGCTAACTGCTTACCTAGTCCTACTACGTGCCATACCTAAGTGTTAGGGTTTCAGCGATGAACGAGATTCTCTACTCAAGGGGCTGGGCATGGTGGCTCATGCCTGTAATCCTAGCACTTTGGGAGGCTGAGGCAGGAGGATCATTTGAGCTCAGGAGCTAGAGGCCACCCTGGCCGACATAGGGAGACCTCATCTCTAAAAAAAAAAAAAAAAGGAGAAAAAGTATTCTATACTCAAGAAAACTGAAGTTCGGGGAAAAAGACATAAAATGTAAACAAATAGAATATGATGATAGAAAAATAATTGCTAACATTTATTATAGGATAGGCATTTTTAATTAGCTTGAGATATATTAACTCATTTAAACCTCATAACAAACCTAGGAGGTTGGCTCTGTTATTACTCCCATTTTATAGGTGGTGAAACTGAGACACAGAAGATTAAGCGATTTGTTCAAGGTCAGGCAGTAAGGAAGTATTGGAACTGGCATTCAAGTCCCAGAGCAGTCAGCCTCTGCAATTCAGGATTCAAGGACTGAGAGCAGGAAAATTTAAAAAGGTTGCTGAGGTTCAAATGGAAATCAACAAGAGGGGCTGACAAACTGGATTAAGTTTTCACCTGTGGGTAGAGGGGGAACGTGTATGTGTGTGTGTGTATGTGTGTGTGTGCGCATATATATGTGTGTATGTGTTTGTATTCACGCGCGCGCGTGTGTGTGTGTAACTGCATGGCTCTCCTTAGAGATGCTTCTTTAAATCCCACTTTTCTTGCCTACCACCACTTATATCTCACCATCTCTGCAACAAAAGGCAGAGATGAGGATCTGCGTACACTCTATGATACATTGTTGGAGTAAAACCTGTTCAGAAATCAAACTTTCCTCTTTGGCTGCCCACCACTGTGCTGGATTCAACCATAACAAGTAGCCCAGACCCCAACCATCTTCTCTACATCAACCTCACCTTTATTCTACAACAATATCCATCGGTTATCAAATGAGATAAAGTATAGGAGAGCATTTTATAAGTTATTGTCATGCAAATATTATTTTCATCGTTACTACCACCTGCAAAACTGGTCAATTTTGATGTTTCCTTTTTTGCATGTCTGAGTTCTATGAAAAACTTCACTAAGAAGCTTATTGAAAAATCCCCATGTTGTTTTTGGGAATGATCACTAGGTGTTGCTATTTGATAACACATTATCAACACCCTGCCCACCCCCAAATGCCTGTATTTTTTTGCAGTGGTACTGAGATTGATTTTTCTCTATTTGATTTTGAGAATTACCTGTTGCGTTTCACATAATTTGCAGTGAAATAATTTGAAGTCAAGTAGGAGTAACTGACCTTATTCCTTGCTTCCTCTCTTTCTCCTCTTTCATGCCCTCGATTTTAACAACCATCTCTCTCACTGCAGTGCCTGCAGTGCAGATCACTCCTCAATCCCTATTTCATCTATTCAACAAATACTTATTGAACATTATATATGAGCCAGACATTGACTAGGAGCTGAGTATACAGGAGTGAATAAAACAGACAAAGTTTTGGCCACCATGCAGCTTACTCTTACGGCTCTTTCTTGGACAACAGACCCACATTTTCAACTTTCTATTGCGATAGGAACTAAACTTATCTTTGCATCTCCCATATTGAAAATCTCTCAGGTAGCATCCATGTAGCTGAACTGCTTCTCAAACTCATCGTATTCATCCACAGCACCACCTTTTGATTTGAATGGAAACATCACTAGTTCTCTTAAGTCATCAAGCTCAAAAACCTCAGTTATGCTAATAAGCCAGGCACAGAAAGTCAAATACTGGGTGATCTCACTTATATGTGGAATCTAAAAAAGTAAATTTCATAGAAACAGTGAGCAGAAAGATGGTTGTGGTTACCATAGGCTGGTCATGGGGAGAAGGGTGGGAAAAGGGAAGGAATGTTGATCAAAAGGTTCAAAGGTTCAGTTTAGACTGAAGGAATACGTTTAAGTGATCTATAATAATGTATTGTGTATTTCAAAACTGTTAAAATAATAGATTTTTAACATCTCACAAGAAAAAAAGATAAATTGATGAAGTGATAGATATGTTAATTAGCTTGATTTAATCTTTCTACGATGGTGTGCATGGATCAAAACATCACATTGTACCTCATGAATACACATAATTATTTTTGTCAATTAAAAATAAATAAAGTTTAAAAACCCAAACGTGTTTTTTTTTTTTTTTTTTTAACTGCTTTCTCTCCTTTGCTTCCATTCCTAATCAATTGTCACATCCAAGGTTTGGAACAGGTCTTCAGTGCCCTTGGCCTGGGCCACAGTGATAGACTTTCCTGCCTCCTTTTCCTCTTACCTCCAACAAATCCTCTATATTGCTGACAGAGTAATTCTCTTGAAGAGTACTTCTCACCACACAACCCCCACACCATTCTTTATTCTAAGCATTTAAACTTCTATTCTTAGCATCTAAATCTCTCCATCACCTGACTTCAACCTCCATAGTCTGCACTCTACCTCTAAATCAACAAAAAGTGGGTTAAGAAATGTTTATGTACCATGCATTGGACCAAGGCACATGGAGTAGAGATATGAATAAGACCAGAGCCCTTCCCTCATGATAAGCAGAAGGTTACTAAATAAGTGTTATGGATTGAATTGTGTTCTTTCCCAATTCATATGTTGACACCCTACCTGCCAGTACCTTAGAATGTATTAGGAGATACGGCCTTTACAGAGGTAAAGAAGTTAAATGAGGTCATGAGGGTAGGACACTAATTCAGTAGGACGGTGCTCTTGTAAAAGGAGAGAGATACACCAGGGACGCACACGCACAGAGGAGAGGTGACGTAAGGACACAGAGAGAAAGAAGACAGTCATCTGCAAGTCTGGAAAGAGACCTCAGGAGGAACCAAAACCTGCCAACACTTTGATCGTGGACTTCCAGGTGATGGCAGTGGCAGGCCATTTGGAGCAACCGCTGCCAACATGCCAGCTGCAGCAGGGAGGAGCAGCCAGGGCTGCATGCTCCGTGAAGCTAGCAGGATGTGGGGAGAAGTGGGAGCCCCACCCCTTCTGAGTTGGGACAGGAGCTTCCTGGATGCCAAAGCTGCGGACACAGGCATCCCTGTGCTCTTGGGGCCCAGGAGCAGGTGGGAGCTCCAACCTCTGGTGCACAGCTTCAGCTGCCCAAACTGGGGCTATAGACCCAGGCCTCCTGTTCCATGGAGCAGGCGGGAGTCACCTCCCCTCCCGCCCCTCCTCCACCCCTACAACTGCAGCCTCCCAAACTGTGGCTGCAGACCCAGGCATCCAGGGGCCCCGGAAGGCCTCCTCCTACCCTCACAGGCTTGGAAGTGCCTACACTCTTAGGGGCCCCGGAAGGCCTCCTCCTACCCTCACAGGCTTGGAAGTGCCTGCTCCTACTGCCTGGCTTCTTCCTGCTGTAGGCACCTGCTTCGATCTTGAAGCAAAGTCAGGCTGAGCCCAGGTACTGTTGGAGCCCAGCCAAGTGTGCACACACTTGGGGCAGTGCTGACATGCCAGGTCCTTGCCATCTCAGCCACTTCTGGACTTTCAGTACTAACAAGCATAGGAAGGAAGCCAAGGGGGGCTGAGGGCAGCTCGATGCTGGCCTGCAGGTGCCCCTTGTCAACTACAGCCTGGATACCGTGGACGGCAGCTGGAGGCAGACAGGTTCTTGGGCGGAAGTGGGCAGATCCCTGGTGAGGCTCCACATTCAGGCTAGGGAGGGCCTGAAGACTGTGGGCTGGACTGCCAGTCCTATGGACCAGAGTAGGAACTCATGGTGCCTTTCCCAGGCCCACCCATGGCCACCCATGGACCAATCGCACACAATTCCTTCCCTCGGAGGCCCATAAAAGTCCTGGGCTCATCCAGAGCTGAGCGGACATTGGGATGAACAGCTGCAGAGAGGAGCTACCCACTCCAGGGACTCCTCTCTGCTGAGAGCTGCAGAGACAATGGCATAACTTGTCCGTAGAGAGGAGCTTCCTACTCCAGGATCTCGTCTCTGCTAGGAGTTGAACACTTGCCACTGAGACACCCTGGCTACAGAAAGGAACTGCCCTCTGTGGGAGACTGAGCTGTTCTATTCCTCAATAAAGCTCCTCTTCATCTTGCTCACTCTCCACTTGTCTGCATACCTCATTCTTCCTGAGAAGAAGTTCTTGTCACAGGACAAGAACTCAGGACCCATTGAATGGCGGGGCTAAAAGAGCTATAATGCAAACAGAGCTGAAACGTGCCCCTTGCTTGCCATGTTGCAGGCAAAGAGAAGGAGAGATGAGCTGTGGCCCTTCAAGGAGCCCAGACCTTGGAGCTCCCCGAGCCAGGGCTGTGACTCCCTCTTTAAAACCCTGCAGTTCCTGGGATCTCCAAGCTTCCAGGTGTCACCATATTCCCCAGTGCCAGCCATGGGAGCTACTTGTGTTGCATCTGGTTCAGCTGCGGCTTCTCAGAGAGCTAGCACCCATGCCAGCACCTGGAGCTGCCCACCCCACTGCAGCAGCCAGCATGTCTGTCTGGGTGCAGTGGCCGGACCCCAGACTCATTCACACACCCCTCACCATTCCATGCCTGGCTCATCCTTGACAAGCATGGGGCCCAGGCCAGTAGTGTGAGACAAGTGCAGCCTGCCTATAGCCAAGTGGGAGAAAAGAGCCCAGCAGGCCCGAGCAAAATTTGGGCAAAGGTACCACCAGCTACAGAGATTTCCAGCCAGAAAAATGGCACCCCAAAGATCCCATAACACAGTCTTGATTTTGGATTTCCAGAACTATCAGAAAACAAATTCTGTTGTTGAAGCCACACAGCCTGTAGATATTTTGTTACGGTAGCCCTAGCAGACAAAGACAATAAGTAAATGCAATAAATGTTTGGAGAAATGGTGTTGGGCATAACACTGGGACCACAGGAGGGAGGGGCCAACATATCTCTCTTTTGTATTATTATTATGCATTATTATGTGCTGCATTATTCATTGTTTTCCTAATATGCCAGTCTCCATAGCTTTGCCCTTACTGTTTTCTTCACTGGGCAAATGCAGCTCGCTATCTTCTCTCTACTATCAAAATCGGCCCATCTTTTAAAGCCAATACCATTACCAAATTCTCTATAAAGTCTTTCCTCTATTCCAAACTTGATTTTATCACTTTTCTCTTGGTTCCCTTACCACATTTTAGGTGTGCGCATGCCTTTCTGATGGTCCTCATTTTCTGCAGCTTTAATTTTGATTCTTTGTGTTTTTTTGTTTTGTTTTGTTTTGTTTTTTGAGATGGAGTTTTGCTCTTGTTTCCCAGGCTGGAGTGCAATGGTGCGATCTCGGCTCACTGCAACCTCTGCCTACTGGCTTCAAGCAATTCTCCTGCCTCAGCCTCCCAAGATTACAGGCATATGCCACCACGCCTGGCTAATTTTATATTTTTAGTAGAGATGGTGTTTCACCATGTTGGTCAGGCTGGTCTTGAACTCCCAACCTCAGGTTATCCGCCCACCTTAGCTTCTCAAAGTGCTGGGATTACAGGCATGAGCCACTGTGCCTGTCCAGACTCTTTGTATTTTTAACTCACCTATTCTCCCAATTTTAAGTGCCTCAATAGAAGGAAATGTCTGTCACGCATTTATATGTACTTACTGTACCTATTACTGGGACTTGCACACAGTAGATGCTCAATAAATATTTATTTAATCTGTACAAGGGGAAACTCCTGCAAGAATACAGAGAATTATACATTTTTGCTGACATTTTAACAAAAATATATACTTTCTCCTTTTCTGAAGAAGAAATGATGGGGTTATTTTCTATTCTCTTGCAAATTATGGACTCAAAAGGGGTAACTAAAAGAAACTGACCATCCAAGTTTCTATGTCTTCAAGCGTCAGTATATCCAAATCTAGAAGTTTGGGTTAAATACACACATTCAGAGTTGATCTCTAGCACACTTCTCTGTGGGTATGAAACCAGTTGGGATTGAAGAGTCATTGGAAATTTAACTTCTAGAGAATGAGAACTCTGACCTAAAAGTTTAACTCCTTCTTTTTTGCCCGTCCCCTAAGTTATGTCCTCAGCTTCTGAAGCCCTTTCTTCTATACCCGTTGCTAAATTTTATTAAGATCTAGCACTCACCTTAAAACTTCAGAGGGCTCACAGAATAGCTTCAGAATTCCCCCACTAACTCTCAGTACAAACAAGTATTTTTAACCCTAAATGCTTTCCTCTTATTTTCTTTCAGTTAAACCTTAATTTTAAAAGTGTAATGAAAATATTTCTGACCTGGTGCAGTGGCTTATGCCTGTAATTCCAACACTTTGGGAGGCCAAGGTGGGTAGATAGCTTGAGCTCAGGAGCTCGAGCCCAGCCTGGTAAACATGGTGAACCTCTGTCTCTACTAAAAATACAAAAACTAGCTGGGTGTGGTGGCATGCGCCTGTAGTCCCAGCTACTTCAGAGGCTGAGGTGGGAGGATCATCTGAGCTCGGAGGAAGGAGGTTGCTGTCACCCTCCAGCCTGGGCGACAGAGTGAGACCGTGTCTCAAAAAAAAAAAAAAAAAAAAATGTCTAAAGAGCTTCAGTAATTCAAACATGAGTCATGTTGGAATTAAACAGAAAAAAAACCTGTCTTGCTCTGTTGAGCTGTTAACACAATAGTCTTCATATAATCCTAAGCTAGGAAATCCTATTCTCATTTGCTCAATGAAATGCTACACAGAAATGAAAGAAAGTAATGTGGAATGAATGAAGCTACTCAAAAGAATACATACTCTTTCTTTATTACAAAGCTTGAGAATGAGCAAAATTAATATCTAGTTGTTGTTGTAAGGATTAAATGAGTAGCTTCATGCAAAGCCCTTGAATGAATAGATGAATTGAAACTAGTCACTTTTATCACCATGAGGGTTGGTCCCTGAAACCTCTCCGAAATAATTGTACTCATTAAGTGGTCTTTTTTTGACAGTCTCACTCTGTCACCCAGGCTGGAGTGCAGTGGTGCAATCTTGACTCACTGCAACCTCTGCCTCCCAGGTTTAACCAATTCTCCTGCCTCAGCCTCCCAACTACAGGTGTGTGCCAAAACGTCCAGCTAATTTTTGTATTTTTAGTAGAGATGAGGTTTCGCCATGTTGACCAGGCTCATCTCGAACTCCTGACTTCAGGTGATCTGCCCACCTCAGCCTCCCAAAGTGTAGGGGTTACAGGCATGAGCCACCGCACCCGGCCACATTAAGTGGTCTTAATGAAGAATCTTAAGCCACCCTGATGACACGGTGATGAAACCTCCAGTAAGCTAACTTCACTCAGAAGACTGGTCACCTCCATCAGGACTTGCAGGCAGAGGTGATGCTAGCAGTAAAATAAAGCTCACTGAAGGGCAGGAAGCAGAGAAGAGTGGCTAGCAAGGTATTTCTGAGAACAGCATGGGGAGGGTGGGAGACATAGGAAAGCAGGTGTGATAGAACCTCCAGAGTGGGACTTTAAGGACACCCCCACACATGATAGCTTCCATCACCCTTCCTCAAGCTATCCCAAATAAGTGCAATCCATGGGCAGTACTTTTTATAATTTAAGAGAAAATCATAGGCTAGCTTTGAAAACAGCTTCAGGAGATATTCCTTAGCTCTGTTCTTAACCAGGACATCCCTCCTTTAACACCGAATCTGGAGCAGCCCCTGGGTCCTTGGTCCCTCATTCCCTAAGACAACAGCCCTTTCATCCTGCCTTAGATGGTCCAATGAGGCAGATGTGAGGGACAGGAATTCATCCCTTCTCTGGTTGCAGAGTTATGTCCCACAGTGGTATTTTTCATTGTACTCTGTCTGGCTACATGTTGAACCTGCAAACATGCTGTTAATGCTCTTTTTAATGTTCTGTAGTAAGAATGTATGCATGCTCAAAATGTTGAATAGCAGAAATACTGCTTTTTAACAACTGCAACATTTCTATTTATTTCTCTCCTTTTCCATCTACTCTCCTTTTACTCAGGAATTTGCAGATTCAAAGTAACTTAACTAGTGGTTTGGAGATTTATAATAGATTTTATCAAGAAGGCTTTGAAAGTACTTTAAAAAACACTATATTCCTTACATTTCACTCTATAAATGTAAAAATGTCTCCATAAAGAGCCAAACTGCACTTAAACTGTCATTTTCAAATTCATGGACACTCATAATCCAAATTTAATTATAATCCTCAGTAATTATAATGACACCATTAAGTTCTTCACATCTCAGGATTTGTTCTACATGAGAATGATCTTAACTCGATTATACTTCAGCAACCTGAGTTGTCACATAATTGCTCTTGGAAACTCACGAATGGGGACACCACAGGTACTTAACAAATGCTGTTGGATTTTCTTATCCTGATCATGTTTCCTTTTTCCTCACCTCTAAAAAAAAAAATGATGTAGGGAAGGTAAAGGCATGGAAAAGGAAATATAAACTGTTCATGACACTTTTCAAATGAAATGATAATTCAAATTTGTTTTGAGTAATAGAAAAATGGAGCCTTAGGCAAAAATTGTAGACTAGTTGGCATTCCTCTAGCTACAATAAGTGAAGACTGAATCTTTGACCCTATACATCTTGAAAGTATCCTAAGGGGAGCAGACTTTGGGTTAGTTCTGATAGTGTGGTTTTCTCAAGAAAAGTCCCACAGGCTGGGTGCAATGGTTCATGTCTGTAATCCCAGCATTTTGGGAAGGCCTAGGTGGGCAGATCACCTGAGGTCAGGAGTTCAAGACCAACCTGGCCAACAAGGCAAAACCCTGTCTCTACTGAAAATACAAAAACTAGCCAGATGTGGTGGCAGGCACCTGTAATCCATCTACTCAGGAGGCTGAAGCATGAGAATCACTTGAACCTGGGAGGTGGAAATTGCAGTGAGCTGAGATTGTACCACTGCATTCCAGCCTGGGCAACAAAGTGAGACTCTGTCTCAAAAAAAAAAAAAAGAAGAGTCCCACAAACTTTGTTCCCTAATGAACTGTGCTATGTTGAACCATAAGCATTTATAAATGCAGGGTATACTTTGTCTCTAATAGATTGGGTTAACTTTGCCTATGTAATCCGTCAAAGTTTCCCAAGATAAGGGATCATGGACCTAACAGGATCATCCATGAGCATACTGAAATTGTATGTAAAATTGTGTGTGGGAGCATGTGCTTTTTCCTGGAAGAATTGGTGTATATTGTGAATCGTATTTTCAGAATGGAAATCAGTCTCATGATAGAAATAAGGGCAAAAAGCACTGACCCCTGGGTGAGAACCAGAAAAACAAACAAACAAACAAACAAACAAACAAAAAAACAAAAAAAAAAAAAAACCAAGGAGCCCAAGAGCAAAGTCTAATGCTGGTACAAGACAGCCGGAGGGGTGGGTGGAAGGAATGGCACAGGCAATGGTCTGAAGCATCAAACTAGAAAATAGCTGTCCAAGAACAGAAAGCCATCCATCCCAGAATGATAGGGTTTATTTATTGCAAATACTCTGAGTTCATTTGCCAGAATTGATTTTTTTGAGGCAGGCTCACACAAATCATTCAGGTCAAAAGACTCTCCAGCCAAGCCCTAATGGACAGAGGAAAGATGTCTGATGTGAACCATAGGTGGGTAACTACTTCAGCAAACACGCAAGAATTTGATGAGGAGGAGGGAGTATACTGGCTAAGTTTGTGTGCTTAGACCTTAACTGAGGACCAGATAAAGGACTCATCATATAGGTGGTTCCTTTCAGATCTTTTCAGTTAGTTTATGATTTGGCCAGAGGTCATTTTTCTCCAAAATAGCACACCTGTTTTTATTCATTCACTCTTAGCTAGGAATTCAGGATGTATGGTGACACTGGAGCAGTTAAATGCAGGGACAGGAGGGAGGTGGGAAGGGAGAGACACAAGGGGAAGGGCACATGGACAGAGGGACAGCAGTTCTGCAGAGCTTCACACCTTCCAGGAGGAAGAGTGGAAGGGCTGGGATCATAGCACTGTTCTGGTAAACTGAGGTCCTCCTGTTCCATATGTCAATCCACTATTAATGCTTCATTTCATTAATTCTTGAAAGCCTTTTTTAAAAATGAATATTTTCCAAGGAAATAAAATAATACTTCTGGGAGGATCAATGCTTAAGACCTCTTCAGCTTCCACCTCAAATTTTAGTTAATACCATAACAAGAGGTGGGAACACAGAGGAAATATGAGAGAGTGATGATTATGTTCCATAATTTTGCTAAGAAACCTACCTTTTTCAGTGTTCCTGTCCCAGCAGTATTTAAAATCATTATTGGCTTACATGTCAAAGGTTCAGGGATCAAATTTTTGAAATAAAACTTTCCTCCAGTGAACTGACAAGTATAAGTATACTTACATGGATAATAGGATAGGATACCTGAGATTATAATGAGCTTTACCAAAGGTGGCTGACTCCCATTTCACTTACGAGTTACACCCTTCCCAATCTACAATTAGATCTGCTGGCTAGATGCCACATGAAATGTAAAGTAAACTTTTCTTCCCCTTAAAAATTGTAGAAAAATTACTGGTCTAAAGCTTTGGGTAATATTATACTTTTTATATGGACACTTTGGTTTAAAGACTTTTATTGTTTAAAACTGTATATTTTATTGTCATATGTTTTAGCTGTCAAGAAAAGTTTATTATCAACCATAACAAACTTATTTGGGCAGCTAGGGATGAACTATTCAAAAAGTCCACAGTAAATAGCTTTTGATGTTTTTAAGAACATCTGAATGCTGGCATTCTGGGAGTGTTTGAGGGAAGGCTAGCTTTTAAGATAAACTGATGCTTAGAATGTATAGAAAGAATGTTATCTACCTTTGTAAACTGAGATCTCTTTGGGACCTTAAAAAAAGCAAGAGAGTTATCTTTCTCTTTAGACTATGAATACACAGGAAGAGGAAGGTGAAAACTGAGTTGGTTGGGTAATGGACTATTTCAAGTGTTTCATGTTGATTTGCTGAAAACAATTATTTTTCTTATTTAAAAAACTACATTTCACATCAAGACTGAATGATTTTAATACTTTAAACATATATTTGTTTTGTTAAAATAACTAGAAGTGATTTTATTTCAGGCTTATTCTTTCACCTCTGCTTCTATGAAATGATTCATGTTACACTGACATGTAAAGTACCCGAGCCTGCAATAGGGATAAATTTCTTCAATGAAAAGAGATATTTTTCTAGCTATGTATGCTGCATATTTGTCAAGGAAAAACTGTTAGTGGTTTTGCTGCTTGACTTTTTCCATTTCGTGTATTATTTAAACAAACATTAATTTTAGATTTGGAACTGTTTGGACAGTTAGCTTTCCTGAGTCATCTAAGACCACTCTCTGTTCACCTTACTGTCAATTATATCTTTTTTTTTTTTCTAGTCTCACGGCAGTTCCTTAACTCTCTCCTTATAGCACCTACCTTTCTTTACCTACCATTTTATCATTCTTCTTTCTCTGTATTTGACTTTGTTTTTGAAAAGAAACAGATTCAATTTGCATTTTTCAAATTGTCCAAGTTGGGGAATGACCCTTTACATATAATACAAGTGAAGATGAGTGAACTTCTGTGAACTTTTCTTTCTTCTGTGAACTTTTGTACCATTCATGAGCCAGAGAAACAATTTTTGGTATATTACATATGCTCTGTGTGTGTGTGTCTGTGTGTATTTAAATATATCTTCTTAGTTAAAAAATTGAATGGTGCAAAATAAAATAATAACATTAAAGTCCAATTTGACTTCATTTATATTAAGCAAAATACACTAACACACATACCAAAGCTTTATTCCAGATTCTCTTGGAATCTTAGAGTCAGAAGTTAGGTCATCTGGCCCAAACTCACCCACTTCTCATTAACACAATGGTGGAAGATCATCATTCACTTCTGTTTGGAGGTCTCAAATAATGGACAATTCTTTCTGCCTGTTTTAAGTGGCTTTTTTCCCCTATTGATTCATGTGTTGATTTGTTTATCTCTTTGTCGTTTATCAGACACAAACTATGTCAGTCACTGGAAAGCACAGTCATCTTTTTGGGTATATTTCCTACCCTGCAAGAATGTAAATTACTGTGGGAAGAGACAGCTATGTAAATGAGTAAATGATAGCATGTAGTACGGTCATTAACACTACACAGATATGAAGCTGTGGATGAGGCCAGAGGACAAGACTCATTACTTCCTCTTGGAGGGCATTGTGAGGCTTCATAGGGTCACATTTGTGATAGTCCTGAAGGTGTAACAGTTGAAGAGACAGAAGGAAGACATTCCAGGTACAAAGAAAAACACATGCAAAGAAACTCAGTAAGAAGAGACTGGAAAGACAGGGTAGTTGGAGGTCTGTTTCATGGAACCTCTTAAGAGAAAACTAGATTTTGTCAGAAGGGGTGAGAAGATAGGTAATTTGGGGGAGAGGTAGCGAAGGAAAAGATAGAGGATGAGTCTGGAACGATAACTGGCGGTTCTGAGTAGGAAAACCCATGTCTGTTAAGGAATTGGATTTTATCCCATAAGCAACATGAAGCCAACTAGTGCTTCTAACTGTAATAATAATAGCTATCACTTATATTGCAGTTTCTTTTTTTTTTTTTTTTTTTTTTGAGACGGAGTCTTGCTCTGTCTCCCAGGCCGGAGTGCAGTGGCCGGATCTCAGCTCACTGCAAGCTCTGCCTCCCGGGTTCACGCCATTCTCCTGCCTCAGCCTCCCGAGTAGCTGGGACTATAGGCGCCCGTTACCACGCCCGGCTAGTTTTTTTTTTGTATTTTTTTAGTAGAGACAGGGTTTCACCGTGTCAGCCAGGATGGTCTCGATCTCCTGACCTCGTGATCCGCCCGTCTCGGCCTCCCAAAGTGCTGGGATTACAGGCTTGAGCCACCGTGCCCGGCCTATATTGCAGTTTCAATGTGGTGGGCGTTGTCCTAAGTATTTTAGATACATTAACTTAGACTTTGTACCAACCCTATGAGGTAAGAACTATTATCATCCCCATTTTAAGATGATGAAACTGAGGCACAGAGAGGTTAGGTAAGTTACTTAAGACCACACAGATAGTAGTGGACAAAACTGGGATTTGAACTAAGTAAGGGAGTTTTAGAAAAATAACTGATAGCAATGTGGAGTGTGGCCCAGAGCTAGTGGCAAGAAGTCCAGTCCGGAGGCTGTTATAATAATCCAAACAGAAGAGTTTGTATTGAGACAGTGGCCAGGATGGAAAAGTACATCAAAAAACATACTGTGTCAAAATTTTATCTCTTATATGCTTGCTGTGGGATGCAAAGCACTCTGAGTTCTCTCGAATGACTTCATCATAAATCAGAACTTTGATAAAGAGTGGCTATAGAAGAACTTAGCAAATATTTATTGCATGCTCATTCACGCAAGCCCTGGTGCAACTCTGCTCTACTTTCAAGTATCATTTGCTTCATTTTTATTACAACTAAATTTCCTAGTAGTAATACAATCTAGCATTTATTGGCATCGTATTTCCTTCATGCACAGGTATTCCCAGAGAGATGTTCTTTCATATTTTCTGACCAAACGAAAATAAGCCACTAGTGTCTTGCTATGAATCGCTGTCAGAAAGTGGCTCATGTTTTGCCAGAGTTTGGGTGGGCAGTGGGCCAATCTCTAATGATTTGAGTAAATCATTTGAACCCAAACACTCTCTTCTTGTTTTAAAACCTCCACGGACTAACGGTGGTCTGCCTAAGGACGTGGTTGTTCCTGCCTGCATTCTCAGTGTGTTCCCTCCTGACTAGCACAGACTCCCTCTATGTGGTTGATGGGAGTAGGGGGTGGAGGTTGCTGTTCACATTAAGGCCCTGACAAGGCAAGCCAAGGCAATTTTCTGAATACTTAATGGGAAAGTTAGGGTTGGGTGTTAAGTGTCCAGGAATTTGTCTAAATTTACTTTGCCAGTGAACAGATATGACATTTGTTCACTATTTATTCAACAAATCACTATTGAACTCTATTATATGCTAGGTTTCATGCTAATTGCTTAGAGTCAGAGACAAATAAAACATTGTTTGTGACTTCAGGAAGGTTACCTCCCAGCTCCCCATATCAATAAAAGGAAACCACATTAGTTATTGCAACAGAGTGAATTCAGTATTGGGAATTGGCTAAGTGGGTGATGGACAACTGAAAAGGCAAGAGGCGGCACTGAGGTCATAGAGAGACAGAAGTTTCAGGAAGCAGCTCACATCTCTAGGGCTGGAGGAACAAAGGGAAGAGCAGGGGCTGCAGAAGTGGTGCCTGGGACTCTGAGGAGGGGTCACCTTTCAGTAGCAGATACTCTTGGGGAACTGATGAAGTTGGTTTTGGAAGCAGGATGAAAGCTGGAAACTGGTCCTGACAGCCATTCCCAAGGAGAAGGACCATTCCAGGTGATACTGATAGGAAATAGGAGGCAGACAGGAAAGAGAATGTCCCTTCTCTGTCTCCTTTCAGTATCCTTCTTTTGCTCCCTGTTGGCAAAGTCTACTGGACAGCAACTGGTAAAGAAGAAATGTCCATTGGACTCACTTGTGCAGATGGAAATGCAAGCAGCTCAAGCTTTCTAGCAGGAGGTTCAGTCTAGGCCTAAGCTGGAAGTGAAATATGTTTGAACATGTTGCATTCTAGAGAACTGGATATCCAGAATTTGATTTGTGTGCTCTTGCTTCAGGGTCTTTGTCCTGGTCTTCCTTCCTTGTTCCCTCCCCTCCCCTCCCCTCCCCTTCTGTCCCACCCCTTCCCTTCCCTTCTCACTGAGTCTAGCTCCGTAGCCCAGGCTGGAGTGCAATGGTGCAATCTCAGCTAACTGCAGCCTCCGGCTCCCCAGTTCAAGGGATTCTTGTGCCTCAGCCTCCTGAGTAGCTGGGATTATAGGTGTGCAAGTCATCATACCCCGCTAACTTTTTGTGTTTTTAGTAGAGACAAGGTTTCACCTTATTGGTCAGGCTAGTCTCGAACTCCTGACCTCAGGTCATCCACCCACCTTGGCCTCCCAAAGTGCTGGGATTACAGGCATAGCCACCGCACCCGGTCACTTTTTTTTCACTTTCTTCAAGCCTCTGCTTCAATGTCACTTCTTGATGACTGCAATTGCTACTCCCACCCCTGCCCTTTTATCGTTCTCTATTTTTTTCAAAGTATTTATCATTATGTTAATTAAGCCTGTTAAATTATAATAAATAAATATTTATCATCATGCTAGATACATGCATATATTTAGTTATAACATATTTATTTATTGGTTTATTATTTTCTGTCTCCTCCAATTAGAATGTAAACTCTGCAAGAGTAGGTATATTAGCCCTAATTTTCTAGATAGCTAGAACAAACAGGAGATAGCTAGCTAGCTAGATGAGAAGGGATTTATTAGAGGAACTGGCTTACGTGATTATGAAGGCTGAGAAGTCCCATGATAGACTATCTGCCGGCTGGAGACCCAGGGATGCAGGTAGCATGGCTGGGTACAAATCTGAAACGCTCAGAACCAGTGAAGTCAACGGCCTCTCTGTCTGAGGCCAAAGGCCTAAGAACCCAGGGAGCTGCTGGTGCAAGTCTCAGTGTCTAAAGGCCAGAGAACCTGGAATTCTGATGTTCCAGGGCAGGAGAAGAAGGGTATCCCAGCTTCAGGAGAGACAGTGAATTCACCTTCGCTCTGCCTTTCTGCCACACTCTGGCCCTCAGGTGCCTGCCTATATTGAGGGTGGATCTTCACCACTCAGTACACTAATGGAAACACCCTCACAGACACACCTAAAAATAATGCTTTACCAGCTATGTAGGTATTTGTTAATCAAATCGATACCTAAAATTAACCATCACAGCAGAAGTTGTCTTTTGTTCACCAATGTGTCCCCAGCATCTAGAAGTAGACACTCTCTAAATGTTTGTTAAATGACCAGATGGATGAGCCGATGCTTAGTTGAGGAAGAATAAGAATGTTCTTTTGGGCAAGAGGCTAATAAAACTAATAAGGATAATATAATGTCTGTCTTTGATATCGATCTCTCTCTCACGTAGAGAGGAGCTGCAGGAAGAAACCGAAGGAGGTGTTTCACAAACAGAACTTGTGGAATTGGGTTTCAGCAGTGACCCTTTGTGTTTAGGTAAAAAAGCATGACCTGGGGTGGAGAGAGGACATTTGCAAGGACCTTCACTTTGAGGCCTGAAGGATTGGAAGCATAGAGGACATATGTAGACAAGACTTTGAGTCAGGGCAGCAGTGATGTCTCAGAAACTATACGCAGTTTGGCTCTGCTGGAGTGAATGTTGATGTTTGTGTGGAGAGAAAAGTCAGCAATTTCTGCATGTTTATTTGTAAATGTAGTCTCAATGTTCCATTTTCCATAAATGCCACATAAATCCCTCCAACATTATTTGGGTTGTACTTCTCCAATACCAAAATTCTTGTTTGACTGCATTGAGAAAAAAATTGATAAAAATAATAAAATGTGACCTTAAAAATCCACAGAAAAGCACTTCAAGAGTAATTACATGAAGATATTGGTTGTTGGATAGCATTTGTCCACTCTAAGAAAGCAACGTCCTAGATTACCACACTAAATAACACCCGATCCATAAATTATTAATCTTATAGCCATATGGATATCAGATCAGTTTCTCTGATTCAGTCTTAACACACTTTCTGTTCAATTCCTTTTTTTTTTGGATGGAGTCTCATTCTGTCACCAGGCTGGAGTGCAGTGGCATAATCTCATCTCACTGCGACCTCCGACTCCCGGGTTCAAGAGATTCTCCTGCCTCAGCCCCCGAGTAGCTGGGGTTACAGGCACGTGCCACCACACCCAGCTAATTTTTGTATTTTTAGTAGAGACGGTGTTTCACCAGGTTGGTCAGGATGGTCTCCATCTCTTGATCTCATGATCCGCCTGCTTCAGCCTCCCAAAATCCTGGGATTACAGGTGTGAGCCACCACACCCGGCCCACTTTCTGTTTAATTCTTAATACTCGTCACAGACCTTTGGTCTTGCTTCTGTTTTGTATTACAAAATACTAAAGGTATACAATGCTAGATAGTTATATAGTATATTGACAGTCAAATATTCTTTTCACACTTTTAGTGGGGTTAGGGGAATTGCATTAATTATATTTAAGGAAACTTTCCTTTAGAAATATTTAAAGAACCTTACTTGTGTGTAAGTAGGGTTTGGCCAGGTTGAGCAAATAAAAATGCAGGACACCCAGTTAAATATAATTTCAGATAAGCAATGAGTAATTTCTTACTATAAGTATATCCTGTGTGATATTGGGGACACACTTACGCTACAAAATCATCTGAAATTCAAATTTAACTGAGTATCTTATATTTTATCTGGCAACTCTATGTGCAGGGCATTTTTCTGGGTAGTGAGTATTTGCAGTGTGGAGAAGGTCCCTCTCAGCACAAAAATACAGAGGAATCAGAAATAGCCTGCTGGCTGGGCATGGTGGCTCAGGCCTATAATCCTAGCACTTTGGGAGGCCAAGGTGGGTGGATCACCTGAGGTCAGGTGTTCGAGACCACCCTGGCCAACAGGTGAAACCCCGTCTCTACTAAAAATACAAAAATTAGCCAGGCATGGTGGTGGGCACCTGTAGTCCCAGCTACTCAGGAGGCTGAGGCAGGAGAATCGCTTGAACCCTGGAGGCGGAGGTTGCAGTGAGCTGAGATCTTGCCACTTCACTCCAGCCTGGGTGACAGAGCGAGACTCCGTTTCAAAAAAAGAAAAGAAAAGAAAAGAAAAGGAAAGAAATAACCTGCTATGGTTCTACCATGTGTACCCAAGGCAACTATAATCAACCTGTGCTTTATTGTTTGATTTTAAAAGTTTTTAAGAGAATGCTAAAAATAAAAGAAGTGACTTCTCACTAACTAATCAGGATGTAAAGGAGGTGTATCCCCTTTTAAGGCATGAATCCATTGTTTCTACAGGAAAAGTTTTGCCTCAACATTCCCAGCCTGTAGTTAATTCTGTTTTAGGAAATGTTTCTTATCACTGAGATGCAGAACTGAAAATTCATTCTGTTACTTACCTACTGGTGAGATTTCCAAGTTAGGATTAGAGCTGTGGGTCTATTTTAGTTACCAACCATGGAGTGAAATTTTTATTGGAAGACAAAGGCTTGTTTTATTAGTTGCTGTGGAATTTAGCAGGTGAAGCTTTCTCTGGTGGGAGTATCTCTGCTTAGTTTTGATTTTCCTGGGAGGAAAACAAAGTGAGGCTTGTGCACCAATCAAACACATGGAATGCCCATTGCTTTTGCAAAGAAACAAGCAGGATTGGAGTTCAAAAGTATTAACGTGTACAAAAATCCTTAGGAACACGTCCACCCAGGTTTTTAGTTAATGAGTATCATGCCAAGTCTCCCTGTTACGTTTCTTTTACACATGGAATTTCCATTGGTTTAGATCTTAAAGAGGTCTGAAGCAGAACGGCATCCCTGTGGAAATCACATGTTTTATTTGGATTCCACAGGAATAAAGAGCTGAATAAGGCAAAATATTATTTCTATTAGAAATGTGTTTACTTCAAGAAGATATGAATCGGTGCTAAAAATATTTTTGCAGGATATACAAACAAAATTAGATCAAAACACTGAGGGGAGAAGGAAATGGGGAATTATTGTTTAATGGATACAAAGTATCATTTTGGGAAGATGAAAAATTTCTGGGCTGGGTGCGGTGGCTCACACCTGTAATCCCAAAAATTTGGGAGGCTGAGGCAAGAGGATCGCTTGACCCCAGGAGATCGAGACTAGCCTGGGCAACATAAGGAGACCCTCACCTCTAAAAAAAAAAAAAAAAGAAAGAAAAAAAGAAAAAAAAAACTAGCCAAACATGGTGGTGCATGCCTGTAGTCCCAGCTACTCAGGTGGCTGAGGTCGGAGGATGGCTTGAGCCCAGGAGATAGATAGAGATTGCAGTGAGCCCAGATCGCAGCACTGCACTCCAGCCTGGGCAACAGTGCCAAATTTCTGGAGATGATGATGGTGAGTAATAGTTTCACATCATTAGGAAGGAAATAGCACTTTACATTTAGTAATTAATTTTTCACTTTATCTAAGAGATGTTAAGATCTTTGTAGAAAATATCTTGCCTTTAATAAGCTGCAGAAGAGTTAGGAATTATTAATTGGAGATCCCTGGCTGACCTTATTAATCACCCAATTCATAATCTGTAATTAATGCAAGTTTACACCAAATGGTTAATATAGCAGAGAGTATGCTGTTGTGATTGCTTCCAAGTGCAGACTAGTTGATTTTGCCACAAATTTCTAAATTACTGGATTTAGTAGTAATTTAGTAAATTGCCACTAAATTACAAAGGGACGAGGATATAGTTTCAGACATAACTGCAAATGATATCGATGTTTATGTTGGTGGTAAAAAAAAAAAGTCAAGAAATGACATATACCCATGTATGAACCAAAGAGAATGTAGAATGTGTAAATAAACTTTATGAATAACTAACCTTATTAGCTCTGTTAATTAACCCATCTACCTGTCTGAGCCAGTTGGTGAGTACGGGAAAAGAAAAAGCAGGAAAATTTTCTTTAAAATTTTCTCTGCTGATTCAGATTCACATGTCCATTATCTGCTGTCACCCACACATAGCTTTTGAATAGCTCTCATAGTTCTGCAGTCAGGCTGATGCCATTATACAGATGTGGGTAAACTCCAAAGATCAGGAGCTGAGTGGGAGGAGACTGAATAGTGCACGTTTAAGGATTTCACGGTAGTTTCCTCAAGTGTTGCACTCTTTCTACATTCAAAGATCAGTTAGTTAACTGGGAAGACCAGGATTGGGAGAGAGGAGATTGTTAACTAGTCCTGTCTCTGGGACTATGGAGCAATTTGGCCTTAGGAAAACCATTATGCCTAGCCGGAAGGGCATTAGTTCCTTCCTCTGTTGACATGCATGGTTTCCAAAGTCTCCTTCCAGCTTTACACTCTGATTGCGTGATTCTCCCCACCTGTGTGATTTTAATAGTAAAGTCATCAAACCCATGGTAATTGTGACGGTTTTCCTGAATGGACCAGGCAGCAAATCCTTCTCCTGTTCTTAAGCCTGAGGAGAGAAAGTGGCTCCAGAGTGCTGGTGGATGCTATAGAATGAGCGGGCAACCTTGTGTCTTGTGAATTGATGTCTTGGGGTTTGATTGCTAAGAGGGGAAACCTACTAAAACGATTCTTAGCCAAATGGGAGATTCATTGGAAGGACATGGAATTTTCATAGAACTTAAGGGCAGAACATTTAGCTGGATCTCATAAGGGACTGGAGAATCAAAAACTGAAAAGAAGGGAACTAAGATGATCAGCTCTCAGATAAGTCTTCTCTTTTTCCATCTTTCTCTCTTTATTCTTATTTCCTTCTCATCATTCCTGCTGCTCTCCACCTTTTCCCATCAGTTTTGAACATCTTACTCATGCCTAACCTAATTATGGGTTTGGACAACATTTCTAATTTAGCTTGCAAGAGTGGAACCCTGTATTGTGCATTGCAAAATCCATGATGTGAGACTTTCTAGGCCTGTTTGAGTTCAGTGTTCATACCTGGTCTGGTTTGCTGTGGCAATGACTATGGTGCATTCAGCTCAGTGCCCATTCAGAAGGGACTCTTGGAGCACATTATCTTAAACAAGGATTGGATATGAATACCTCCTTAAGATTATTTTGGTTGCAAGCAGCAGCAATCTTCTTTGACTAGCCAAAAAAAAAAAAAAAAAGTTTTGGAATTATACAGGGGTATCTCCTATAACCAAAGGAAACTGGGCAGGTCCTGGGTCTTTGGCAAAGGGTGTTAATAAATTTTTTTCTTTAGGGAACTGCCATTTGTGACTCAGTTCTACTGAGTAACTATATTCTCTTTGTGTTTCTCTATGCCTCATTTAAAATTTCTGGGGCAAAGAGTCTAAATGGTCTGGTTTAGGATATGCCCACCTTTGAATCAATCTGTTATGTAGACAGGGGACATGGTAGCGCAACCAGTTTGTCTCAGTTTTCCCAAAACTATCACAGTTTAAGTACCGGAAGCCCAGCATCCTGGTATCCCCCTCAATCTTTAACAAACCCGTAGCTGGTCACACTAGGACATGGTTGCTTGTGCATATGTGGCCCATAAAAAGACTGCCTCTATGTATTTCAGCCATTCCTACAAAAAAAGGAATTGTGGGAAGCTATAAGGAAACATTTCACAGAGCGTCTATTACATTCTACTTCTCGGCACCCAGCGTGGGCGCGCACACACACACACACACACATCACACACCACACCACATACACACTCTTTTTCCCTTCCTTTCAAAAACATACTTTGCCGCTATGTGAATCGGTTATTTCACGTACCACCACAAATGGACTACTAACCTTACCAATGGGAGAAAACCCAAAGGCGTGATCTTTTACCTCATTTACAGTTAATGCTATGCCGTCTAAGTACAGACTTTCTACATGATATCCATTCCTCATTTTCTTCTACTGTAATCCTATCTCCATATATATTGCAACGTATGGCCTTTTGCTGGCAAAAGGAGAAAAAAATTAAAATTTATGTACTATACCATTCCTTTTTAAAAAGGCAAAGAAAGGGCTTGGTGTGCAAGAGAGTGTTTATTAGGAAGGAAATGGAGCAAAGAAAACAAACAATAAATGCAACAGTCCTCATTACTGTAGCTGGTATTGAAGCTTCTTTCTTCTGGGCTCATTCCATAGTTCCCTGTGACTTCACTTAGCATCTCATTTGGTTGGGGTGATTTGCTCAATGCAGCAACCTGAGGGGTATGACCCCTTGTGGTCCTGCCTTTATAGGGTTGTGGTAGCCATCTTTTGCCTTTATATCTGGGTATGGCAGTTCGAGAAAGCATCCTCAAGGATAAAACATGCTATTCATGATCTATTTATTTTTCTTTGATGACTAGGACAATCCCCCTAGTCAACCCCATGACTCACTGTTTTGTCTATTCTCTTAGATGACACCACGGATTCCGTTGCACGGAGTCTCTGAAGTCCAAAATTTTTAAGCATAAGGCACAACGTTCTTCATGATCTGGCCTTGTCTTTTCTCATTATGCTTGCTCTTGCATCCGCCATCTGACACTTTGCTTAAGTCCTGGCCAGCTACTGGTACAAGCCAAGCTCTCATTCCATACCATTCTTCTCCTCTGCATGCTCTTCTCCACCTTGACTGTCCTTTAACTCTTATTCATCATGTATTTCAGTCTCAATTGAAGAGTCATTATTTCTAGAAAGCCTTCTCTGCCCAGCTCCCTACATCGCACCGTTCCCTACAGCACCACCAGAGTGCCTCTAACACTGGACGGTTTCATTGCTTACATATTTTTTCTGTGCATAAGCTTCCCCAGGGAGCCGCCGCTGTTTATTCTATAGCTAGTTTTATTTATTTATTCATTTATTCTATAGCTGGTTTTATTCTATAGCTAGATTTATTCTATAGCTACTTCCTCGCCCTGAGTGTAAGCTCCAGGAGAGCTGGGGCTGTCCTCTGTTCAGTCTATCCCCAGTCCCTACAGCAGTGCCTGGTTGTTCACAGGCCATATACAGCAGGTGATAATAATGTGAATTATCGCACTGTCTTGCGGAGTGATTTACTTCTGTTTTTACTTATATCAACTTTTAACTAGATTGTGAGGACAGAGGTCAGTGTCTGAGTCATCTTGTGCCTCACTGGTCTTGAGCAGAATAGACGCCTGGTCAAGCATTTGCACAATGGTCGATGGATACACTAGAAAGAGCAGGAGCGCGAAAGGGAATTTTTTTGGCGCCTGCCTCGCCCTTTCAAGCCAAGCTCCCCTGCCCTCTGCCCCTTGCCCGCCGCCCGCCGCCAGCTATCCCTCTCCCGGGGAGCAGTAGCCAAGCGAGGCCGGCAGGCCGGGAGCGGGCGGGGGGCGGGACTTCCGGTCCCGCTCGCGACGCGGACCGCGCCAGGCGGAAGCCCAGCTCCGGGCCAGGATCTGAGAGCCCGGACTGGAGGTGAGTTCGCAGCCGGAGCGTTGCAGGCACTTGTTTCCTCAGTGGATGCTTTTCGGCGTGCAGCCGCTCGGCGCCGCGGGACTGGGAGACCGGGTAGGGACGGGAGAGGCGGCACCTCCCGCGCGTGTGGAGGGAAAGCCGGGACCCCAGGCGTGCGAGAAGGGCCAGGACTGAGAACGGGGAACCAGGAGAGCCCTAAGGGCAGCCGTGAGGGGCTGGGGAGGGAGGCACCGGGGACCCTGAGGCCAAAGAGGCCCTGAGACTGGAGGTTGAGGATGACATGGGGCAGAGATGCATCCCGGAGGAAAGTAGTCATTCGTGGGGGCGTGTCCCGGGTCCTGGCGGATTGTCTGCGAGGGTGGCATGAGATGGCAAAGGTTGGCTTCCAGGGAGAGGTTAGAGAGGAGGGAGTCAGTCCTTCTCTGCGGGTCGTAGATGAGAAAGGCGTCTTGACTTTACGAGCCAGAAAGATGACCAGCCACCTATTGGATGCTGAACTCCTACTGCTTCATTTGCATTTCATGCACTTTTTTTTTTTTTTAAGAAATATATCCCGCTCTGCGCGTGTGGATTTCGGGAAAATATTGTATATTCCTAGGGACCGCTTGAACTCTTGCTTCACCCAGATTCTGCGTTTCTTTGTCAAACTGATAGTAGTTAAAAGTTCTCTTCACCCAAGGAAGCCAACCAAAGTTTTCCTTTTGAACTCTTCTCTACCCTGCAGAGTTTAGCTTGTCTTATTTCCTTTGTCATGGGATGAACTAAATGCTTTTAGAATTACGGTGATAATCACATGGAAAGCCAGTGCTGTCAATGTTTGCAGTTGCAACTCATTGTTTTTCTGCCCAACTTTTTAACACATTTCTCCTAAAAGCTATTTTGTTGGGTTTAGTCTTTTAGTTTAACCAGTAAAGGCAATTTTACATCAGGGTGCAGCAAATTACTAGCAGTTCTTAAGATTTTACTGTTCCTTTTTATTTCTGCTATAAGGAGAATATATATATATATATATATATATATATATATATTTGCCATTATCAGTGTTTTTAAAAAATATTGATAACCCAAGATCTGTTGTTACACACACATTAGCACATTTAGTTTTCCCCAGTGGCCAGTGTTTGGTATGTGGGCTCATTATTATTACCAAAGGTAATTATTTAGTTATTATTTACCTTGTATTTATGTTTTATTGGATGTGATTAATATGTGCTTCCTAATCTACATAATATAGTATCTCAGTGTAATTAGAAAGGAGTAGATGGTAGGTGAATTGGATTTTTGCCACAAAGTGGGAAGAATCATAACACTGTCATTGGTGAAGGGTGAGAGCTGATGATTGCTTTGCGTGTTTCGGGTGTTTCATATTTCAAATGTTAGACGTTTTTGTTTTAAAAATTACTGTATTATTACAGGTAATTTTTAGATCTGATTTGGTGGTTTGACTTGAACTAATTCAGGAAAACTAGAACATTTTATATTTATTGGTACTGCGATGTCTTGCTAGCTTGTAAATTCTTGATGGCCTTGAATATCTATGGTTTAGTGAAATACACAGTTATAATGTCCTTATGTTTAGGAGAACTGCTGGTATTTACAAGTGTAAACAAGGCCTAAACATAAACAGTGCCTTAATATGTAAATGAGCATATTGAATAAGTTTTCAAATTACAAAATGAAGAGATAACACTGATCTCTAAAGTAATTGAATTAACTGTCATGTTAATTTCTGTATATGTCTCAATTTAATCTTATTTCTTTAAGTAGACAATATTGTTTATCTGATAAGGCTTGATTTTATTTTTCTTCCACCTTTTCCCACGGTTTTTGAGAAATAAAGCACTTGAGAAAGCATGCAAGTCTTTAGACATTAGTTCATGGTTGGAGGAAGTGCTCATTGTTGAAACACAAGAGCACTTGCCCTCTTGGGCAAGTTGGGCTAGCTATATATGTGAATGGTATGTTGAGGTTTGATTGCCCTATATTCTGGAAAATCTTTGGAATTGTATTCTTTCTTCTAATTGTTTAGTAAATTTAGCTTTCTGTCTAGGTAAATTATTTTTGTTATTTCGTAGGATTTAGATGTATTTTACAGTTTAACCAATAATAGCAGTTTTCGATTAAGTACAGTGAACTGCTGGCTATTTTATAGATTCACTATTTCTTTTTATTTCTGAAATATGTACAGTGTCTGTATTGGAAGAACTATCAAAATAGGTATAACCAAAACACTGTCTTCATATATACCTACATTTGTCTTCCTTAATCTTTAGTTTGTGAAATATGAAGTAATTTGCTAAGTTGAGCTCATTGGTTCTGTGCTCTTTGGTTATCAATTTTCTTATTATATAGTACGTTCTCAATTATCTGCATACCCTAGTTAGAAAGCCATTTCCCGCCACTTGATAGAATCAAGAATATTTGTTACAATGGGGAAGTACAGTTTTTGGACAAGGAGCTACCAAAGAGTGCTGATCTGCTAACTTATGGTCCAGCTGCTGCACTGCCTCTGATGAAAAGCATGGCCCTTAATGAGGTTAACTCACACAGGGTTGACTGCTTTTAGTATCACTTTCTGTCCTTTTCCTCTGGTGAGTTAGACCTTTTCTCCAATAGTGATCAAGATGACTTGGGTCTCAGAGTGACTCAAAAGGGGATGAGTCACTGCAGTCCTGTTAGTAGGGCCCTGTCCATTCTGCTGAATGTGATCCCATAAATCTTGGCACATTTTCCGGCCTCTAGGCATGTAGTTATGACTGTGAACCTCTTGTTTAGGTTGTTGTTTTAAAAATACTTTTAACGCTAAATCATAATTTGTTGGATTATATAAATAGACTCAGTTTTGCTTTGAGTGAGGCATCACGTGACACTATAGATGGACTCTTCTATTAAAGTGATAGGCTGTAACTCACAATGGCAAATATTGTAGAAAACACACTGATTGCCCTTAACCTTTGTTGTTATTATTAGTTTTGTTTTTAATTTTGAGAGCCTAAGGAATAGAAGAACTATTGGATAAATGATTTGCATGGGGGGTGGGGGAAGTTGACCACTACCAGTGACATACTAGGGGTCTTGATGGTGGGAGCTGTCTGCTATAGTTGGAAACAGTATTTTAGCACTGAGGTTTAGAATTGCCAGCTCCTGGTGATAATACAGCAGAAAAACTTTTAGTTGGTTTTATTACAGTTTTTAAATACCACACAGATGATGCACTCCTTGGTTACCTGCAGGTGGCTGGGAGGGGAATCCCTCCCACCTCTTGTGTGAATAACCTGGTGGAGCCTCTTGAAGCAAAATAGTACCAGTTTGATTTTCACTGTGTTAGTGTATCATTATGGTTCTCTGGAGAAACAGACCATTATCACATATATATGTGTATTTGTTAAAGAGATTTATTGTAAGAAATTGGCTCATGCAATTGTGGGAGTTGGCAAGTGCAAAATTTGTAGGTCAGACCAGCAGGCTGGAAATTCAGGCAGGAATTGATTCTGTAGTTTTGAGACAGAATTCTTTCTTCTTTGGGAAACGTCAGGTTTTGCTCTTAAGGCCTTCAGCTGAGTAGATGAGTCCTACCGACATTATGGAAGGTAATCTCCTTTACTTAAAGTCAACTGATTATAGACATTAACTACATCTACAAAATATGTTTATAGCAACACCTAAATTGGTGTTTGATTAAATACCTGGGTGCTATAACCTAACCATGTTGACACATAAGGCTAACCATGACAGCATTTAAAATACTTTTGGTGTATTAAACTAATATGGGCATATAAAATATTGCATAGTCAATAGGAGATTATTGATATGGTTTGGCTCTGTGTCCCCACCCAAATCTCATGTCAAACTGTAATTCTCAGTGTTGGAGGTGGAGTCTGGTGGCAGGTGATTGAATCATGGGGGTGGTTTCTAATGGTTTAGCACCGTCCCTCTAGTGCTGTCTCATGGTAGAGTTCTCACAAGATCTGGTTGTTTAAAAGTGTGTAGCATCTCCCCCTGTGCTGGTCCTTTCTCCTGCTCCATCCATGTAGGACACACCGGTTTTCTCTTTGCCTTCTGCCATGATTGTAAGTTTCCTGAGGCTTCCCCAGCCATGCTTCCTGTACAGCCTGTGGAATCGTGAAATTAAATTAATTAAACCTCTTTTCTTTTTAAATTATCCATTCAGGTAATTCTTTATAGCTGTGTGAGACTGGACTAATAAAAGTATCGAAATTCATAGCCCAGTTACTTTTTAAGGGATTTAAAAGCAGTGAAAACCTGGGTTTTCATCATGCCAAAGAATGGAAAATGGACAATGTAACGGCCCCTCCACTCTCTGACATTTAAAAGTTACTCTCTTTTTGTGGTTTTAATATGTTATATATATATATACACACACACACATGCATCTTTGTGGGTTTTTTTGTTTTTGTTTTTGAAACAGTGTCTCGCTATGTTGTCTAAGCTAAAGTGCAATGGCACAATCTCGGCTCACTGCAACTTCTGCCTCCTGGGTTCAAACAATTCTTCTGCCTCAGCCTCCTGGAGTAGCTGAGATTACAGGTACTGGCTACCACGCCTGACTAATTTTTGTGTTTTTAGCAGGGATGGGGTTTCACCCTTTTGGCCCAGCTGGTCTTGAACTCTTGACCTCAAGTGATCCACCTGTCTCAGCCTCCCAAAGTGCAGGGATTAGAGGTGTGAGCCACCGTGCCCAGCTAATATGTTGTATATATATATTTTTACTTTAAGGTGTTTAAAAACGTTTTTAAATTTTGTAACTATTTTTTTAAATTTTATGCTCTTGCTAATCTTTCTGCCTAAATATTTAGATTTGGGAATTAGTTTTGTGCTTATTTAGCCTGATTCCTCTCATTTATGTTCACCAAAAGGGTCCCAGAAAGATGATTTACCCAGGTACCATACCTAGTAAAAGAACCAGAATTTGAGGCCAGATCTCTTTGTTTCCAATCCAGTGCCCTTTCTGTTACAAAAGTAGTTATAGTTAAGTGAAGCTAATCAAGGGCAAATTTTCTGTAAGGAGGGTGATTTTGAGTCTCTATTTAAGGGAGTATGAATTGATTGTTATGAGAATGGAGGTGATATTCGGGCTATTCAGTTATATTAGGGGAAGGATGAGCAGAGAGTAGATACATCATAAAATAGCTAAGTAGACTACATAACTCCTTGGGGCACATAGTGACGTGTGATACCCATGGGGCTTGAAGGGATTTGCAAGCTAGCCATTGGGTGATTCACAAGGAATATTTGAAAAGACCTTAAGGATAGGGAACACATGGACCAAGAGAAGTTACTGAGAGGACTTCCTTTCTGGAGGAAGTTAAAGATAGGAAAGCATGGTGCTTTTGGAACCCAAGTACTTGGAAACCCTCCAGAAGAGAATTTTAAGGACTCTTTGGGGGATAGAACATTATAGGACATAAATGGATATTCTAGAAGCTTGCCAGGTTTCAGGCATTAATTTGAGCTGAATTATGATAATAATAATAATTGTCATTTGTTGCTCACTTGCAATCTCAGCACAGTTAAAAGAGACCTTAGGCAAGTTACTGAACTTTATGCTTTACCTGCAAAATATGCATAGTAATACCTGCTGTACATAGTCATTATAGGAAATACAAGATAATCTATATAATGTGCTTAGCATAATGCCTGCCACATAGTACTCAAGAAATTGTAGGATTTATTTTACATGGCAGCTGGCTGAGGGTGTGATTAGAAAATATCACTAAAATGAAATCCCTTTTTCCTCCTACAGCTGTATGTTACTCCCACAGGTCTTTTTTATTTTTATTTTTTAAAATTTATTTTATTTTATTTTTTTGTGACTCCAGAAATATGCTTATCTATCCCATGGATCTTTGGCATGCTTTTGCCTTCAAGTTTATAATTTCTAAGCAGGTGCATATCTCTGGCCATATGTAGAGTACTTCTCTACCTCTGTGATCAGCAGGGCTGTTGTTTTTGAATGAACAATGCACCTTTTGGCGGTATTTCACTGCAGGGTCCATCTCTTCAAACTGAAATGATGTTCTTAACTACAGTGCTATCTCCAATTAATTTTATTTCTCTTCTTGCTTTTTGTTTTTTTGCTTTGGAATGTAACTATTCAGATGGGGTTGGGAAGAGGAGTGGAAAGCACAAGCATTTGAAGTAACTTTTTTCTTTAAAGGGTTCTTCCCTTCAGGTTTTGAGTAAACAACTATTTGAATAAAAATAAACTATTTTGACAGATGCCAGCTCCAAAGATAATTGGTTAAAAAAGACATTTTCTGGGATGATGCATCGTAAGATATGAAAGCACTTAAGGATTTGATATGGTTTGGCTCTGTGTCTCCATTCAAATCTCATCTCGAATTGTAATCCCCATGTATTAAGAGAGGGACCTGGTGGAAGGTGATTGAATCATGGGAGTGGTTTCCCCTATGGTGTTCTCGTGATAGTGAAGTTCTTATGAGATCTGATGGTTTAAAAGTGGCATTTTTTGGCCAGGTGCAGTGGCTCATGCTTGTAATCACAGCACTTTGGGAGGCTGAGGTGGGCGGATCACTTGAGGTCAGGAGTTCAAGATCAGCCTGGCCAACATGGTGAAACTCTGTCTCTGCTAAAAATAATACAAATATTAGCCAGGTGTGGTGGCAGGCACCTGTAATCCCAGCTACTCAGGAGGCTGAGGCAGGAGAATTGCCTTGAACCTGGGAGGTGGAGCCTGCAGTGAGCCAAGCTCGTGCCACTGCACTCCAGCCTGGGTGACAGAGACTCCATCTCAAAAAAAAAAAAAAAGTGACAGTTTTCCCTGAGCTCGCTCTCTTTTCTGCCACCATGTCACCATGTAAAACATACCTTGGTTCCCCTTCACCTTCCATCGTGATTATAAGTTTCTTGGGGTCTCCCCTGCCATGCAGAACTGTGAGTCAATTAAACCTCTTGTTTACTCTTGTTTATAAATTACCCAGTCTCAGGTAGTATCTTTATAGCAGTGTGAAAATGGACTATACAGGATTGAATGACATATTTGGGCTCAAGATCCAGTAGTGAGATTACTAGGTAGGAAGCATAGAGTATCCGCCTTAACTTTGTAGGGTAATTCTTTCTGAACCAGACCTGGAAACCATTTCACTTGTGTTCAGAAGGTTGGTAGAATTTGCATTTGACTCAGAGTGACTTGGTGTGTTTAGCTATCATTCTCAGGAGCCTTTGCAGTGCTTGAAGATTTATTAGGAAGGGTTCTTTCTGGAACCCTTCAAGCTTGACAAGAACCTCTCTGTATCATTTTGTATGCTAGGTTTTAAATTTAAGTTGAGAAATTTATGTATTTCTACATTTATGAGCAGAAAGAGTTTAGCAAAGCTTGACAGAGGCTTTTGAGGGAAGAAGTAAGTTTGCATGTTTTTCCTGTCATTCCAACCAGTTTTTAAAGATGTAATTAAATAAACATTGAATTTTCAATGATAATGATTTTCATAAATGATTTAATACAATTTGATCATGAGATAGGACAGCTGCATATATCCAGACCTCAGTGTTTCAAATTATAAGGTTTTCTGTTTCATGGTTCTACAGTTGATAAGTTTTGGTAATCTACAGCAGCTTTTCACTTTGAGTGAGACATGCTGGCAAATTACTGCCTCTAAAATATCAGAGTGAGTGGTATGTTGATCATTTTTGTTCCATAGCCTTTGGTGCACACCTTCTTAAAATCTCCTCCTTTTCTCTGCTCTGTTACTTTCTCCTTGGTTAATGATGCTTTCTTTTTTTTCTTTTTTTTTTTTTTTGTGAGACGCAGTCTCGCTGCGTCGCCCAGGCTGGAGTGCCGGGGCCGGGATCTCAGCTCACTGCAAGCTCCACCTCCCAGGTTTAGGCCATTCTCCTGCCTCAGCCTCCCGAGTAGCTGGGACTACAGGTGCCCGCCACCTCGCCCGGCTAGTTTTTTGTATTTTTTTTTTTTTTGGTAGAGACGGGGTTTCACCGTGTTAGCCAGGATGGTCTCCATCTCCTAACCTCGTGATCCACCCGTCTCGGCCTCCCAAAGTGCTGGGATTACAGGCTTGAGCCACCACGCCCGGCCCCAAATGATGCTTTCTCATCTCCTAAGTGTCCATGCATTAAAATCGTACATTTCTCTTTCTTGTCCCTTACCCTCTGTCCCAAAGGGAATCTGCTTCTCTCCTGTTAGCTAGTCTGAATTATCTGAGTTAATTCAGAATAAATAGTGGTATGACTGATAGACCTAATTCCAAATTACATCAGGTTGCAGAGAAAAGGGAACACTTATACACTGTTGGTGGAAATATAAATTAGTACAAACTCTATGGAAGACAATATGGAGATTTCTCAGCGAATTAAAAGTAGAACTACCATTTGATTCAGCGGTTCCACTACTGAGTATGTACTCAAAGGAAAATTAATCATTATATCAAAAAGATACCTGCACTCAGTATGTTTATTGCAGCACTATTGACAATAGCAAAGATGCGGAATCAACCTAAACATCCATCATGGATAACTAGATAAAGAAAATGTGATGTACACACAACATACACACACACGAATACTATGCAGCTTAATAAAGAATGCAGTCATGTCTTTTGCAGCAACATAGATGGAACTGGAGGGCATTATCTTAAGTGAAGAACTTAGAAAGTCAAATACTACATGTTCTCACTTATAAGTGCTAAATAACACATATACATGGAAGTAGAATGTGGAGTAATAGTCATTGAAGACTGGAAAAGGTGGGAGAGGGTGAGGGATGAGAAATTGCAAATGGGTACAACGTACATTCTTTGGGTGATGGTTAACACAAGAGGCCAGATTTCACCATTATCCATGTAACAAAACTGCACTTGGATGCCTTAAATTTATGCAAATAAATAAAAATAAATAAGTAAAAAGCAAAAAAAAGTGTATGTATTTTGAAGTGAAGCTTGTAAAACTGAAAAGTTCTGTTCACCTAAAGAATTAGCAAAGTGTTTTAATATATGTAGATTGCTTCCTTGTTTACCTTGCTGCTTCAGATTTCTTTCTTTCTTTTTTTTTTGACTCCCAGTATCTGAGAACATATTTCTTCCCTATAGGAGTTGAGAAGAGGAGGAAGAATAATGGGAGGAGACAGGACCTTTTTCAACTTGACAAATAGGTATAGCTACTTCTTATATGTTTTTTCCCTCTCCAGGTCCTCAGAATCTCATTACATTTTTTTGTTTGTTTATTTAAATGCTCCCTGATGAAATATTATATGCCTCTTAGTTGCAGTTTCCCATCTCCCAACTTGTTATAAGATAAATACTTCTAATTTATATATTAAGTTACATATTTATGAAACTTATTTTACCTTGTTTTTCAGAACAGTAATAAGTTTTATTGACATGATAAATTTTTTCCACCAAACAGGAAAATTCACCAGTAAATGTGTTGAAAATGCCTCTAATGATATTGGCCTCTATTTATTGATCATATATGCCAGACACTGCGCTGCAATGAGAAATGTAACTCATTTCTTACAACAACCCTTATATAAGGTAGATGTTTATATTTGACTTTTGGAGTGATTAATTTGTCTAAGCTTGTGCTACCTGTAAATGGTGGAGCTTATTTTAAAGCCTTTCTACTTTTGCTTATACACTGTTTTCTTCTACATTTCAAAAGCACCTTAAATGATTTGGTGCTGATACTTAAAGTACTTTTTAGAGAGAGTTAGCAGCATGTTGATTCTACTTTTTTTTTTGTATGTCTTCATACTCCTAAAAGTGTTTTATTTTCCTTTTGTTCCACTTTAAGCATTTGTTAAATGTAATTCATTTTTTTCAAGGATGGTACCATAATTAATGTAGCATCTAGCATAGTTGAAAGTAGCAGATACTTTAAAAATATCTGCTGCATTGATTCAAAACAGTAACGAAAGGAGAGGTGGCAGTTAATGGAGGGGGGCTCTTCACGTAAAAATTCGTTTCTGTTGGAATGTGAGGCTGGAACCTTTCTCATATTACAGCATGCTGCAGGGCAGGGCTAGAATCCAAGGCTTGATTAAAATCACCCAAACTCTTTTTTCTTTGCTTTACAACCCCAAGTTATTGCTAGCTGAAAAGGATAATGGAGGGTAATGATGAATGTGTTTCCATATGCCGCTGCTGCTGCAAAAAATTTTTAGATAGTTCCATTTTTTTTAAACCTAGATAAAAAGACCACTTTGAAATGAAGAGTAAATTAGTGGCCACCAAATGAATGGTTATGAGATTGCTGCCCTAGAAGCCTGTTCAGGTGATGCTGATGGTGGTTGCTGTCAGTTAACAGTTCGGTCTCAAATAGTTTCTCCCCAGGGGTGGGGAATGATGGTGGGGGTGGTGGTGGTATAAGAATTCAAGCATTCTTCAGAGTCTTTCTTTTTCGTTCCCAACTGTAGGTTTTAGACATGGGTGTTACTTTTTCAGAAACTGCCTAGATTTTCATAGGCTGTCAAGGTCAAATATATTGATTTAGCCATTTCATGATATATACGTATATGAAAACATCATGTTGTATACCATAAATATATACAATTTTTATCTGTCAGTTAACAAATTTTAAAAAAGAAAATCAAATGCAAACTAAGCTTTAATAATTTTCTGCAATAGATCCTTTTTTAACTCACTGGAACCTAAGAGAACTAAGCCATTTGGAATAGCCTGTGTCTCTCTCTCTCTTTTTTTTTTTTTTTTTTGAGATGGAGCCTCACTCTGTCACCCAGGCTGGAGTGCAGTGGCATGATCTCGGCTCACTGCAACCTCTGCCTCCCAGGTTCAAGTGATTCTCGTGCCTCAGCTTCCTGAGTAGCTGGGATTACAGGCGCCCGCCACCACACCTGGCTAATTTTTTTGTATGGAGACAGGGTTTCACCATATTGGCCAGGCTGGTCTTGAACTCCTGGCCTCAAGCAATCTGCTGGCCTTGGCCTCCCAAAGTGCTGGGATTACTGGCGTGAGCCACCACTGTGCCCAGCTGAATAGCCTGTATCTCTAATACATTGTTATCCCAGCCTCCTCACCCCCTCAGCAGTTAAACTATGTGCTGGGCAGATTGAATTGCTGTGCTTACCAAATTGTTTGTTTGTTTTTGATACTGGGTCTTGCTCTGTCACCCAGGCTGGAGTGTAGTGGTGAGATCATAGCCCACTGCAGCCTTGATTTCTGGGCTGAGGCAATCTTCCTGACTTACCCTCCCAAGTATCTGGGACTATAGGTGTGCTCCACCATGCATGGCTAATTTAAAAATTGTTTTGTAGAGATAGAGGTCTCCTTTCATTGCCTACGTTGGTCTTGAACTCCTGGGCTCAAGCTGTCCTCCCGTCTTGGTCTCCCAAAGTGTTGGGATTATAGGCTTGAGCCATCATGCCCATCCTGGGTTTTTCTTCTTAGTATAGTTGATTATTCCTCATGGTTGCCCCTCAAGAAGACTTCAGCAGCAGTATAGTAAAGTAATATTCCTTTAGTCCTTTAAGACTATAACCTGATTATTAGTAATTAGAGCTCTGGGCTCAATTGCAGATTAGTAGTGTCCTTTACACATTAATACTTTTTTTTTTTTTTTTTTTTTTTGGAGACAGGATCTCACTGTATCACCTGGGCTCAAGTCCAGTGGTGTGATTACAGCTCACTGAAGCCTCAACCTCTTGGGCTCAAGTGATCCTCCCGCCTCAGCCTCTTGAGTAGCTGGGACTACAGGTGTGTGCCACCATGCTCAGCTATTTTTTTTTGTTTTTTAACTTCTTACAGAGATGGAGTTCTACTGTGTTGCCCAGGCTGGTCTCAAACTCCTATGTCCAACGAGCCTCCTGCCTCAGTCTCCCAAAGTGCTGGTATTATAGACATGAGCCACCGCACCTGGCCTACACTTTAATGATTTTTTAATGATTTGTGGTTGTTTGGTATTGGCCTTTACGTTATTATATATCTGCTGAATGCTGTGTGATGGGTATTAAGATTATCCACTCCTATCAGGGAGCTACTAACTAAAATGTAATTTCTTTAACCATTGAATTTGGACAATCTGACTTCAGAGTTTTAGCTCTTAACTCTTTTACTGTAAGGCTGATGCCTCCCGTTTTATAAATAATATAGCCCCTATTTAAGATTTCTAAATATAACATTCCCCCATGTCATTTTCTATTAGAGTATGTGTATATATGCAAGGTTTTCCATTTCCATTCTAATAAAACTTTCATCTTTAGTTTTAGTGGTTGCCAGTTGGTTTCTTGGAAGACGTTTTCTGCCTTTAGCATTTTTATTTCAGGTAAAAGGATTGTGTCACCTTGATGACTTCTTGGCATATATGCTCTAAAGTTAGTCTTCTGTACCGGTAGAGACAAACAGTTAAAGCATGTACAGTACTTCTTTTGGATTATGTTATAATTTGGGGGACAGATTTGCCATTTGAAGTTTGTCTTAGATACATAATTTTTATTCTGTAAATGCACAGATGGTGGAATTCTGGAAACATCCTGTGTTGAAGAGAAAAATTCCACTCAGAATTTAAAATTGGCCTTGGAGAATTATAAAAAGGGGTAGGGGCATAGATCATCCATATGTGGGTTATTGAATTAAATTTATCACTTTTTTTATTCTTAGAGTCAACTTTTATAATACTGTTACTGGGATTGCTTGACTTACTAAGCTTTTACTGGACACTTTAATTTTGGGAGTACCGTTTCTAAACTCATGATATAATCTTCATGCAACAAGATGTTATTTTATCAAATTTTGGTATTACATGCTCATTCTTAACTTTGACAAATTTTAATTAACAGGTGAGTTATACATCTTTAAATTTATATAATTAATAATCATTCTTTTTTATTTCTAGAACTGAGGTCAGGGGTAGTTAGCTATCTGAAAAGCAACAGCTGGGTTTTATTTTATATGCATTGTTAATCGTGGCATTTTGCTGTGGAAGGGGCATTTGCATTAGATTTAACTTAATCTTCCTTGTGAAAATCTAAACATATTTAAGCATAGTTTAGGAATAATAAACTTGAGGTACTACATATAATTTGATTTAGAAGCTTTTTAATCCTGAATAAGGAAGGAGTACATAGAAAGTCAAGGAAAAATTCTATGTAATAGTTGTGATACTCAAGCTGAAAATAGTCTGATCCAGCAGCCTAAAATAATGACCTCCTCACTAGTTGAGCATGCTTCAGTGTCATGAAATGAACAGGACGGGAAAAGGTATCTGTGTACAATCTTTGTTTCAGGACTGTACTAGGTATAGTGTACCTGCATGTTAACTCAAATACTAGGCTAAAAAGTTTGTATTATTATTCCTCTTTTAAAGATGAGGAAACTGAAATTTTAAAAGTAGGTGACTTGTCTGTGGTTAGAAGAAATATATGCAGAATTGTGATTTATGCCCAGAATATCTGATTCCCAAGACCTGAATTCTTTCTACCATATCATATACTTTCTTCTCATCTTTTGTGTGTTTTTTCCCCCCTTGAAATGTGTTGGAAGTTTTCTATTTCTTCTTTTCTCTATGGTTACCATAGAACTGTTAATATGCATACTTAACAAAGTCTAAATGTAAATACAATCTTTATCCTTCTCCTGAACCTCCTTCTGACGAGAACTATTTTTATCAGATATTATAGTTTTGGGACTTGATCTTTCAGCCCCAGAAATAACAGCGTTTAGATTTACCCATATGCATTTACTCTTTTTTCCCCTGACCATTCCTTCATGTGTATCGATTGTAAGATTAACTGTTTTTTAATTTACCCCCCTCGGGAGCTTTATGTGAGACGGTCTTTGCTCAGGCTCTCCATTTTGTACAGGCCCTCAAGTTTTGCTGCCTATTATCCTATTTTCTATAGCTCCCGTCCTCCATCACGTTCGTTCCACCAGGGATATGTTGATTCCCCAGGGGAACATTGGCTTCAGCACTAACTCACCTCTCTAGACTTGTACTTTTTAAAAAATTATTTCTGCTCTTGAGCATTTCTCTTACTTTGTTGTTGGCTCTTCCATACATTAAAACAAAATTTTAAGCACTTAATACAACATTTTTAGATGATCTCCAGCCATGGGGCTGCATTGCCAGATATAAAAGTCCACGTTGTCATTGTGCTTCATGGGAGTATTTTGTATTGAACCTGTGGGCTGGGGGATGCGTAGAGGATTTTTAAAAATTTATTTAAAAATAAATTTCTAGTAACTGATAAAACTCTTTCATTTAGAGTCATAAGAAATGAACTATTTGTTTGAAGAAGCAGCAACAGATGACTTCCAAAAAGCACTTTTGAAAACTCCCCTTACTGAAGGTTTATATTAACTGCCTCTAGAGGAAGAAAAAAATCTGAGAAAGATCTTTTAATAGTACATTAAGTATGCTTTCCCTTGCATCTTTTTCTAGGATAAACAGGAACCAAGGATTACTTGCTCTGTGCATGGGATGCCATGTTGTAAAGTTTAGGAAGCAGATGCTCTAAGAAAATTTGTAACATTAAGGCTGAAATTACCATGAAAGTGCCAAAACATCTTTGTATTGGAATTTTACAAAATTTGTTCTTAGGACTTAACTTCTTAAAGCATATCAGTTTTCAAAGAGATGGTAACTTACTTCATCAGTTGTCTTTGATTTTTTTTTTTTTTTCATGAGATAGAGTCTTATTCTGTTGCCCAGGCTGGAGTGCAGTGGCATGATCTCGGCTTACTGCAACCTTTGCCTTCCCAGGTTCAAGCAATTCTTCTGCCTCCTGAGTAGCTAGGATTACAGGCATGCACCACCACGCCTGGCTAATTTTTTGTATTTTTAGTAGAGATGGGGTCTCACCATGTTGGCCAGCCTGGTCTTGAACTCCGGACCTCAGGTGATCCACCTACCTCAGCCTCCCAAAGTGCGGGATTACAGGCATTAGCTACTGTGCCCAGCCAAGAAATAGAAAATAACTTTAGAGCAGTATTTTCTATATTCGATGTTTTTTTCATATATTCTCATATGATTACCTACATAGGATATATGTGTTGTGTTTTGCTTTGCTTACCTGATAGAACACTGTTAAAAATAATATTTTAATTGAAAATATGTTTAACTCACATTTTTTAATGGGTTAAGGTTAATGTTTTGAGTTTTTTTTAGCAGATGGTATTGATTTAGTGTTTTTGGCAATAATTTTGTTAGCACTGATAGAAAAGATGAGGATTTGAAAGGAAACAATTGCTTGCTTTGTAAGTCATAATGTTCAGTAATGACTAAGTACATTCATTTGCACAGCCAGTATAAACTCCAGATGATTTTTTCGCTGCCTGTTCCTTAAGTGGGTCATGTGATTTGGTGTTTATCACTGATTTGAATATCTTCAAGTTTACATACAAACCATATAACTTGACCATGAAATCAAGCAGCTCTTTCAAAGGACTCTTTGAAAGTATATTTTATTTTTATTTTTGGGGTCATTTCAATGAAAATAAGATTGTGCAATTTGTGTATGGGTTTTGGAACCTTTCTCCCTTTCTTTCCTTCTTTTTATTTCATCTTTCTTTCCTGCCTTCTTTCTTCCTTCCATCCTTCCTTCAACCTTCCTTTGTTTTTGAGACAGTGTCTCGCTCTGTCACCCAGGTTGGAGTGCAGTGGTGCCATCTCGGCCCTCTGCAATCTCTACCTTCTAGGTTCAAGCGATTCTTCTGCCTCAGCCTCCTGATTAGCTGGGACGATAGGCACGTGTCACCATGCCCGGCTACTTTTTTGGATTTTTAGTAGAGACAAAGTTTAGTCATGTTGGCCAGGCTGGTCTCAAACTCCTGACCTCAAGTGATCCTCCCTCCTCGGCCTCCCAAAGTGCTGGGATTACAGGCATGAGCCACAGTGCCTGGCTCCTTCCACCCTCTTTAAAACAAATTTCAGTGCAGAGATTTCTGTGGTACTTTTTGGTTGGTCTTCCCAACACAGTCTCTGCCATTAGCAGTTAGCTTTTAGCAAGGCTGATAGGCCATTCACTTATTTTATAAAATCAATTTGTGTATATGGTATTTGGTGGCCGTCTTTCAGAGATGACAGTGACTCAAGTGTCTGTGTGACTGTGACTGCTGCATTTTATTTAGATCTGGTCCTTTTTGTTTTAGGCATAATGGGAAAGGAGCCTAATCCCTAAAGAATGGTATCTAAATTTGTGAAGAACCTGCCTAAATTGTTATGGTGGTACATGTGACTGATGGATCTTTTGGATTTGAATGCCTGTAATGTTTTAAATATATGTTTACTATTAAAATTGTTCCTGGATTCCTTCTTTCTTCTGTAGGATATGTGTATGGATTAGTTGTACAGAACCATTAATATGCTGACCTTTGTGCAAATGTGAAATACTTCTTTAATGGTTCTTTTAAAAACTGGGTTCTGTCAGCATTGAGAATTTCAGCATTGTTATCTGATAAGAGTTACTACCCCATTTTAAGTATTGATTAGTTTGACATATGTATGCACACATACACATGTGGAATCATAAATTAGACAATGATATGTAAAAAATGGGGAGATTATTTCAGAGGTAGTAGGTTTTGAATAATAAGTGTATCTTAAATTCAGTAAATTAAATATATAATAAATGCCTATGGTGTATAAAGAACTACGTATGATGCCAGGTAGATTTATATATAGCTGTAAGTTCTTATTTCTTATAGAATAAGGAATTGTCCATAAAGATCCTATAGCTTAGAATTGCTGAATTTAATAAGCTCTATACTAGCTTTTTGTCATTACTTTTAATGGCAAAAACTGCAATTACTTTTGCACCAACCCAGTAGTAGTTCACATGAGAGACATTGTCACAAGACAAAGAGATTAGAGAAAACTTTATACATAATGACTTGGGACTGGTACTTGAAGATAGGATTTGTAGAGGCATAGAGGTGTAGGGGACAAGTACCCAGCAGAGGAAGCCTGGGACAAGATGGGAAGTTGCAGCATGTGTTTGAGGGACCAGTTTGGTTATAATATATGAGATACATTTTAGAGAGTAGGGGAAGATAAGATTGGGGCCAGGACATATAGGACCTTGAGTACCATCTTGAGAAAACTCTGAAGTTTGTGAAACACTGAGGTGATTGATCATCTATTCATTTTGTAACCAGTTGAGTATCAGTTGTGTGCCAGGTACCAATTAAGCAGAAAAGTAGAGTGGGTAAGAATCACATAGCAGCCGGGCATGGTGGCTCACGCCTGTAATTCTAGCACTTTGGGAGGTCGAGGTGGGTGGATCACTTGAGGTCAGGAGTCAAAAAGCAGCCTGGCCAACGTGATGAAACCCCGTCTCTACTAAAAATTCAAAAAAAATGTGGTGGGCACCTGTAATCCCAGCTACTTGGTAGACTGAGGCAGGAGAATCACTTGAATATGGGAGGCGGAGGTTGCAGTGAGCCGAGATTGCACCACCGCATGCCAGCCTGGGCAACAGAGTGAGACTTGTCTCACAGGCCCTGGGGCAACTAAACTTCCAAGTTTAAGTCCTGATTTACTACTTGTTGGCTTAATGACCTTGTGTAAGTTTCTTAACCCTCTCAGACAGGTCTAAGTCTATCTGTGATGATAAAGTTGTTAAATCATCAAGTCATTGATTTTTATAAAAATTTCTAATGTTAAGGTCTAAGAAATTTTTATATGAACTTTCATTTTTGGTTACTGGTCTAAGAGATAGAGAACTATTTTATCATTAATATCAAAAATTTTAGTATTTCACAGAGAAGTTTTTTAGTTGAGACCTTTTAAAATGCAGGATTACTTAGCTATTTTGACTTCTTTTGGATATTGTTGAATTTAATTTTAAGTCAAATTTAAAATTAAAATGAAGGCCGGGCACGGTGGCTCACACCTATAATCCCAGCGCTTTGGGAGGCCGAGGCGGGTGGATCACCTGAGGTCAGGAGTTCGAGACCAGCCTGGCCAACATGGCGAAACCCGTTTCTACCAAAAATACAAAAAATCAACCAAGTGTGGTGGCTCATGCCTGTAGTTCCAGCTACTTGGGAGGCTGAGACACGACACTCACTTGAACCCGGGAGGCGGAAGTTGCAGTGAGCCGAGGTTGCACTGCTGCACTCCAGCTTTTGTGACAGAGGGAAACTGTCTCAAAGAAATAAAAAATGAAAGTAAATGTAAGTTAAATTAGATTACACACGTTAAATTTAAATTTAAATAAGTTGAAAATTAAAACCCAAACACACCTTAAATAAATCACAACCCAAATAATCTTGTACCCATCTCTTCAACTGGAGGAAGGAATTGAGGACTTGGGGGTTCTGTGTTTGACTTCTGCGAACACAAGGTAGATGTTTATTTGTTGTTGCTGCTGATGTTTAAATCAGAAAAGAAGGTTAGAAGCACATACTGAGTAGGCAGAATTACAACTTCCACACTCTGTTATAGACAGTTTGGGATAGATATCTGATTGAGAATAGACTTTTAACAAAGTGATAAGAGTTGAGATAAGTCACAAATACAACTTCACTACTGTTCATATTAGTGTAGCAAAAGTATGGGTATTATTAAGTAGGTTCTTCCATACACTCTACTTTTTGTTCAAGGACATTTCTATGGGTTCTGATCAGTGGTATTTAGTGGTATTTAATATTTGTATGCCCCACGACCACCCTCTAGTATCCTACATATTTATTACTATAAACTAACTTTTGATCTCTGATACTGTGGAATAGTTTAGTTATATATTCAAACTGTGTGGCAAGACTTGCAGTGGAGAGTATAGGACATGGGGTTTGGTCTGAGGAGAAGGGAAAGGCTTGGTGCTGTGCCTTGTTCCTTAGAATTTACATCCTTTTAATTGCTTTCCTCCTATGACCATTGCTTTGACATGACTGTGTAAAACTATGGTATGATGTATGAGTTATGAGGTGTTCATTTCAGATGTTATGCACTGAGCTCTAATTAGCTTGACAGAAGCCAGATTCATTTTTATGCAGAGACTTTTAGTATAGCAGATTTGGAGCTAGAAGACCTAGGCTTGAACCTTGGCTCTTTCTCTTACTATTTGTGCCACAAAATGTAGGTTTTCTTAATCTGTTTTCTTATTAGTAAAGAGGGAATAGCCATTACCGTTGTAGGTTGTTGTGAGATTGTTGCAATAAGGCTTAAATGAGATGCCAAGAAAGCATTTTATAAAATTCTAAAGAGCTGTTTAAATGCCCAGTGTCCTTGGTACATGGTGAGTCTTTGGAGGCACGCAGTGTGTCTTAAGTATCATTTGGAGCAACTACAACACTAAGGCACAAATTTTTAAGTTGTAAGCTCTGTGAGTACAGACTTTGTCTCTTTTGTACTGCTGCATCTGCAGCATCTTACAGAATGGTGTTTATTTATTTCTAAGTTTCAAAACTTTAAAACATTTTTCTTCTGCTTACTCCCTTTCCTTAGAAATTTGATGATTTCTTCATCTCCAAAAGAAAAAAAAAAAGATATTAACAGAGCATAGCACCCTGTCCTGTAGTTGGATAGATAAGCTAACTCTTTGTGGGCTGGTCCTTAAAAGTAAAGAGGGAGGGTGGTTACAATGGGATTCTCTTTTAGTTCTATTTCTGCCACAAATAAAAAGAAACAAGATAATAGATGGGAGCCTGAAACGAAAAATGTTTCAGTAAAACTTAGAGAGATAGGCAGGAATTTAGGAATAGCAGTTGAATGAAGAAGCCAGAATAGGAGTTTGGGTGGGGTCCAGGGAAAGATGATCTAGACCATAAAGGCGTACACGAGGTCTTACTATTAAAACATTCTGTCACAGCCAGGTAGGGCACACTAAGCTTATACATGGAAATTCAGACTGCTTTAAAAAATGGTACCCTGTTTATATTTTTATGTATGTAAATCAGCATTCCTGTGGTGATAGATGATAGATAAGATTATATTTTCAGATATATCCCTATATTTTCAGATAGTATCCCTATAATTCTTTTTAGTAGGTTAAATATACCCTTCAAATTAGTTTTCTGAGAGTGAATTATTTGACTCATCCAGGCTCTGTTACACATAAGCCGTGCGATATTGGGCAAGTTATCCAACTTACTTGACTCTGTTTTTCCCATGCCTTAAAGTAGAATAATACTTCCCTTGCAGAGTTGTTGTTAGGATGCAAAACAATGCGTGTGAACTACCTAGTGCAGTACTAAGTGCACAGTAGGGATTCAGTTAATGGTGGGAATTATTATTTTTTGATCTAGGCTTAATGTATAATTATTTGTATATCATTTGACAGTAAGTACTATTGATATAGTATGAACATTCCAAATGTTGTTGGTCTTGTGGGTTTCGGTGTTTGTTTTTAGACTAAATATATATTATGTTTTCCTTTCATAGATTTCTGAGAGAACACACACCATCTTATTTCTGTTGAATTATATTTAGTAATTCAAAAGGCATATACCAAGCTGTCAGAAGCAGCTTCATTTAAAAGGTAATTTCAAATTTTGAAAGGGTCATTTACTCTTTAATTTTACTTGGATTATATTTGTATACTTGGCATAGATAATTAATGGTTCTCTTACACTAAATTTGATTCATTCAGACTGTAGAACATCCCTATTATATCATATTCACTCCATATTGGAGTTTTTTTCTTTTTAAAAAAAATCTTTGGTAATACAGTTGATTTTCCAGTCTCAATGAGCACCACCATGCTATATGACATGAACAATGTAAATAATTTGTTTCCTCGCAAATATTTAAATTTTTTTCCCAAATGATTTTAAATGTATTTTGTTTAAATGCAAAATACCAGGTGCATTTGGAATCATCTCAGTGGGGAGCTTGTTACTGAGTAGGAAGGAGATAAGCTGGAAAGAAGTTGTATGCAATGACAAATTTGTATACTACTTTTAGGCAACCTTGACATCTATTTAAAAATCGAGGCCGGGCGCGGTGGCTCAAGCCTGTAATCCCAGCACTTTGGGAGGCCGAGACGGGCGGATCACGAGGTCAGGAGATCGAGACCATCCTGGCTAACACGGTGAAACCCCGTCTCTACTAAAAAATACAAAAAACTAGCCGGGCGAGGTGGTGGGCGCCTGTAGTCCCAGCTACTGGGGAGGCTGAGGCAGGAGAATGGCGGGAACCCGGGAGGCGGAGCTTGCAGTGAGCCGAGATCCGGCCACAGCACTCCAGCCTGGGTGACAGAGCGAGACTCTGTCTCAAAAAAAAAAAAAAAAAAA